>NC_137984.1:7915786-8333286 GCF_963924665.1 Micromys minutus
TGTGTGTGTGTGTGTGTGTTGCAATGAATATGAAATATTCTCTATAGATATCTGGCGTCCATTTGGAGGCACTGTTGTGGAGTTTCTGAAAGCGTAAGAGGCAGAGTCTCCTTGGAGGAAATGGGTCACTAGGAGAAGCAGCAACCTTGAATTTTCTTACCTGACCCCTCTTCCTGTTGTTTCTCTGCTTCCTAACAAACAGCAGAACCAATGTGCCTCGACACCAAGCTCTTAGGACCATGAATTTACCTAATGGACTTCGTCGTGCCCTTGAACTAGAAGCCAAGGCAAAGTCTTCCTCCTTTCAGTTGCTTCCTGTCTGGCATTTAGTCATGGTGGAAGGCAGGCAACAGGACGTGTATCTTTTCTATGTCATTTCTGAGTCTGTATTGCTCTCTGAAGTATTGCTTGGGCCTCACGCAACACTTGATATGTAGTGAGGATTAAATATTTGTTGGAGAATGTGAGAGACAACAGAGAGAACAGGAGGACATGGACCTTTGGTATTTTACGTGACAGTGAATGCCCTATTAGAAGTTCTCACTAGAACAAAAGTGTTGCATCTCAGGTCAGTCAAAGCTTGGGGCACATCCTAGCCAACAAGGCTTGCATGGATCCTTTTTTCTGCTCACCCACACTGAACGTCCATCTCCCATCCACCTTCACGGTGTAAGACCGCACTGATTGCAGGGAGCTGTGCACACACTGTACTGCCTCCTCTGAGATCTGCCCATCTTGCATACTTGGCAGCAGGAAGATCCAGGCTCCTTCAGAACCCAAAACACATTATTTTAAAAACTTCTGCCGGCTCAGGTGCTTTTTGTTAATGATTATTCTTTAAGTTCCATTGAGACCGTACTGGCTGGTTTTGTGTCAACTTGACACAAGCTGGAGTCATCACAGAGAAAGGAGCCTCAGATGGGGAAATGCCTCCATGATATCCAGCTGTAAGGCATTTTCTCAATTGGTGATTAAGTGGGGAGGGCCCAGCCCATTGTGGGTGGTGCCATCCCTGGGCTGGTAGACCTGGGTTCTATAAGAAAGCAGGTTGAGCAAGCCAGGGGAAGCAAGCCAGTAAGTGACATCCCTCCATGGCCTCTGCATCAGCTTCTGCTTCCTGACCTAGATGAAAATGCTGCAAGCCCAAGCCATTTTCAGGATACTTGTAGTGCCTCTGCCTTTGTTTTCATTATTTCAACCCAGGCTGCCATGGACAAACCTTCTACCACCATTCCAGACTCCAGAGATGAGCTGGTCAATAGTCTGTTTATCCTTGGTTGGCTCCAACTCTACCCAAAGTATGGAAGAGATGCTGATCTTAAGATAATTGATTCTGATACACATGGGTATTTATATTCTGTCTATAAGGGTCACTTCCTAATTAGGTATGAAGTACCTAATTAGGTACCATGTACCCATATACACATGCACACCTTTAAATCACCTATGTGAAATTCTGCCTATGTGCAGATGTCAAATGTCATGACCTGAAGAATGTCATTCTTGGGAAAGCACGAATAGTTCTTTCTCTATATAAGTATTCAACAGTGTTTTGAGTCATATGAAGCTTGTAAAGACAAAAATTTAAGAGCAGTTACCAAAGAAACATAAAGACAGAGTTTAGCTTAAAAATGATAGTTTGGGGTTAAACTTCATTGGAGAATAAATTCATTAGTTATTATAAAGAAACGCAAGGATTGAGTAATGTGTTCTATGTTATAAATAATAGCACTCATAATACATTTTCAGCTCTCGTGTTGATATTGTATAATAGAGAGTGTGTTCAATTTGATGCTCTACAAACAGTTTGCAATAGATTAGGAGGCATTTTTAGGAGTTCAGAAGGAATGTAACTGCAACACATTATATACATTTATGAAACTGTCAAAAGAAAGACTTTTGCTCGGATGGGATGATAGCTCATTTGGTAAAGTATGAGGGTCTATGTTTAACCTTCACAACACACTAAAAAAATCTAGTGTGGTGGCATGAGTTCCTAACCCCAGGGTCAGGGAGACAGGAGAGTTCCTGGAGTTGATCAGCTAGTTAGCCTAAATAAGTAAAATTGGTAAGCTCCAAGCCGGTGAGAGACCGTGTCTCAAAAGCATTACTTTCTATAACATTTATATTTTAATGAGAAAAATCTCACATTTACAAGACAAGGCTATAATTTTTGCCCATGAAATAAGAAAGAGGAACATTTACATTTTTATAAACACAAAAATAAAGTGATATTTTGACAATCATAAAAATATTAAAATTATCTTTAAGAGTAACATTTATCATTCTGTATTTTTAATATAAGAAAAAATTATAGTAATATTATCCCAGCTTTATTAGGTTTCTTATATAATAAAACCTGAAAAATTGGAGCTATTTTGTCCAACAGCAAAGTTACATAACACTGCTTATTGTTCAGTACTGTCTGGTTACTTTTTATATTTAAAGTTTTTATGCTAGTTGGCTATATATAATAGGATACAAATGGACGTAAACATAAAATTGGGGTTCTTGCCTGGGATTCACTTCAAGTTAGACAACATACGCCTTACGTGCACTCTTCCTCTTAGATTGAACCTTCAGCCACATTTAATTTGTTGTTAATAGTTCTAATGAATTTATTACTTTTTATATTCCTCATGCCTAACACTAAGTTCCAAGCTCCTAAAGTTTATTTTTATCCTCAGCAAGATGATGCTTTATAAGCACTTTCTAGCTAACCTACATTGGGAGATCCTGTCTGGTAGAAAGGAGCCGTCCCTTGGCTGCTGGGTAGAGATGCCTGTAACTGGAAATCTATCACGCTGGGAGACTCAGACAATTGGTTTGCTGCTGTTATAAATGTGGGTTACAGGTGAAAATGAGACTTTTTTTTCCTCAGGAGGGCACCTCTTCGTTGCCCTTCCTTATATATTTCCACACAGTTCTGACAGTTTCCGATTATTTGAGAAGAGAAAGTTATGGAGGCTTCCATCGATTCGTACAACTTTAATGTGTTTGGCTCCCCTCCGCCAAGAAGGGAAGGCGACAATTTCTTTTGTGATGGGAAAATTAGAAGCATGTGTTATAGAAGAAGCCTTTTCTTTGACTGTTTTGAAATCTCACGTTCATATAAAAGATCTGGGATATTTTGGAAGCTTCGCCAGTCGGCTTGCTTGTAAAGAACTTTTAAGCTGAACAGTCTCGCTGTCAATGGAAAGATGCTGGTTCTCATCTGGTCTCTAGTTATTTCCTTGCTATCTCCACCACAGATTCTGTATGCCCCTCCCTGTCTTTGGGAACCTGTAAGGTCCTGCCTTGTTAATATCACACCCTTTACCCTCTCTCAGTGTCCTGGTTGATGGGACAGAAGTTTTCTGGGAAGAGGATCTTGGTTGAGAAAGTGCCTTCATCTACTTGTCTGTGGGCGCATTGTGTAGGGCACTTTCTTGATGATTGGGTAGTGTGGGAGGGGCCACCTCACTGTAGGATGTGCTACCCACACAGGTGGCCTTGACCTCTATTAGAGGGAAGGCTGAGCAAACTTGAGCTGAAGCTAGTAAGCAGCAGTCCTCTGCGCCCTCTGTTTCTGTTCCTGCCTCCAGGTTCCTGTTTTAAGTTTCTGCCCTGACTTCTCTCAGTGATTGAGAAGTGTGATGAGGTTTACAAGCTGAAATAAACGTCTTCCCAAGTAGTTTTTTTTTTCATTACAGCAATAGTAACCCCAAAACACTCATGAAAGGCCTCCTTGTATTTCTCCAAGAATACCTTGTATGAAGTTATATTTAGCCTTGATAGATTGGTCTGCTTTTTCTACTTCGTATTACATTTCTGAGGATCATGAGTTCTTTTTCATATTTTAATGTATTCAATCCATCCCTTAACAAAACTCACTTGCTAACTGTGGAGTGTGGGGTTTGCTTCTTTCTATGTGTAAGACCAGTGCTAATGTCGAAGGAAATGAAGAGCTTACAGCTTGGATCACAAACCTGCCAGCCTCACCTGAAAGATGGACAGAATTCCAAAAATATTGCAACTTGGGTAAAAATAAAATGATTTTCAGGTACATATCCAGCTGTCCGTGAGCTTCAGTGGCTTAATGTGAGTTTCCAGCTCTGTTTGTTCCTCTGTAGAATCATGAGGCTAGTTTGGATCATTTAAAAATTTGTGTAGTTTTGGTGGAATTTTATTTAACAAACGTGTTATAATGGGTATTCTTTCTACCTTTCTAGCCATGGTGGATTCTTTCATAGTTACTGTAGCAAAGTCAACAAAAGTCAGAAGAAAAGTTTTAGAATAGAATGCCACATGGACTTATTTGGGTAATCTTAGTTCTGGATCCAGAGATGTTTAGATTTCAATGTGTAGGAATCACTAAAATGTCATATTCCAGATTACAGAGTGATTGGGTTGCTTCGTTGCTCAATGACTTCCTCACATTTGGCTGTATTTATATGGGAAGCTATTCAATTCTTGGCCAATGCTGTAATAATGGCAAATCCTTTTTACCTTTTCAAGGAGGGCTAGCTTCTAAATTTGTGATTACACAGGACGTCATGTTCAGAAGAAGCCAATACTTGAATTTAAGGTACCTCTGTTTATTTTATTTTATTTTTTTAAGATAAAAATAAGCATACATTTTATTTTATTTTATTTTTTTAAATCAAGTTTTATTTGTAACAGTTTCTTTTTTTAATTGAACAACTTTGAACAACTTTATTTTAAAAAACAAAGATAAATGTACAGATTTTAAGCATTTTTGCATAAAAGTATATGAATACATTTTTGTCAGTACTTGATTTTTTTTTAAAGGTGCGATAGTATGCATTAAAATTTCTCAAGAATGTTAACAATCTTTGAACAAGAAGTCCTCCATTTTCCCTTTGTGCTGTGCTCTGAGACATAGGTACCAGGTCTCCCTTAAAGGTTAGAGGGAAACTAAATGCAGATGAGATAGCAGAGGAGGAAAGAACAAATAACTTGAGAAGGTCATGGAGATTAAACCAAGATGGGAAGCATTTTGTAGAGTACATACTGTACAGTTAAGCATTTGCATAAATATCAGCCATAATTAGTGGGAAGGCCTCACCAGACTTGTTGAGCAGTTGAGGAATACCCCAACAAGAGTCTCTAAAGGTGAGTCATTGTGGAAGAAGGGCAGAGAATGCTTGGCAATAAAAGCAGGTGCTGGCTTCTTGGTGTTCTAAATCCTGTCAACCTGATGATGAAACCTAATAATTACAAATCAAGTTTCTCACGTGTGCAGGTGAACTTTCTCTGTATTTATGTACAGAACCCAAAATTATCTGAAATATTGTGTGTCAGAGATCTCAATCCTTTTCAACCTAGCTACTCTATGGTATTTTTTGCTATAATGTGGATACTCTATTTTTTGCTATAATGTGGAGTGTAATTCTAATATTTGCATGGTTTATATGTGTGTGTGCAAATATTTTCTGTATAGTATATTTGTAAAAATTTTCATTTTTGATAATATCTTTGCAACACTATACTGCATTATGCTTCTAAAATATGCCCTGACTGTGCTTTGAGAGTTTGGCTTGGCCCAGTTCAAAGAAATCACATGCTTATTTTTGTTTCCTTTGTAAATGTGTACCATTTTCAACTTGAAAGTATTAAAAGACTCACAACGAAATGTTTATATAGTTTTCTAAGTTATATTTTTTAAAACTTTCTATATCAAAGTTTTGGCTTATCCTCTGGATTTTACAAATTCACTCAAAAATAATGTTTCATATCAATAAAAAAAATGAAGCCAGTAGCAAAAAATATTCCCCTAAACATAAATACTACTTGAGTTCCCAGTCACTTGATTGCAGGACACAGAACTACTTGGTGAGTTGTTTGTCATTACTACCACTTTCTTTACACAAAAGACTTTGTTCCTCCACTCTTACAGATGTCCTTGTCTTTGATAAGCATTTCATAGACCATTATGTATTTTGAACATTAAGATTGTTTTTAAGAAAATGTTAGTGGGAGATTAAACAGGTGTTATTGAAATTAAATCTTGAATGACCATATGGGTTATCACAACTTATTTAAAATGACATGCTTGTATATTGGTAAGCTGCAATGATGTAGAAATTTTTAAAGATAAAATTTAAAAACCAATCATAGCTAATCATTAGTTCTTTGCTTATTGAACATTTAGCTTTCCTAATGTGTGAATTCTCTGTTAAATACTAATGATAGAACATGTATACACTCTCAATTATTAGTGAAGAAACTCATAGTTAGTATGTACACACAAACAAACACACACATATGTATATTACATATGTACACAATATAGAGTGTATATATACAAGGATGTATATATGTTTATGTATTGTCAAAATATATGCCTATGTATAGATGTGTGTATGTGGGTTATATAGGAAAGGAAGAAAGGAGGTTTGACTGTTTGTTTGTTTTTTTCAGGAAAAACGCATACTTGGCGCTATGTCCTGTGATTAAAGTAAATGGAAAACAACTACAACTTAATACTGGTAGGACATTAAAGGGCTCAACTTCCCAGGAATAAGGTATGGGTCACTCCTTCAAGAAAAGAACCAAGACCTGGTGAGGTACTTGCTGAGGGTGAAGGAAATACAGAATGGGTAGTGGAGGAAACTAGATATAAATAGCAGCTAAAGACACATGGCCAGTTGTAGGAACGAGGGTTATAATTGCCCCGAGTACTAGGATTCACAAATCTAAATTCCAAAGCTTTGAGGGAGTACACTTTTATGTGAGTTTTGTTGTTTTAAGACATCCCAATTTAGGGTACTTTAATTTGAACAGAGGTGTGTAGCAATGAGTGATAGAGAACTGGGGATTAGCAACCAGAAGTCCTATATGCCAGGAAAGCAAGGGCCTCCCAGGACTTCACTGGGATGGCATTAGCCGAAATACCCCACAAAGGGGAGAACCTGAGGAGACCATATCCAAAAGTTAGGCATGTCTCTCCCCACTCTTGTTGAGCTATGGGGCCACCCACCCGTCTTCAAAATTTTAACCCAGAATTGCTCCATCTAAAGGAAATGCAGGACAAAGAGTGGAGCAGAGACTGAAGGAAAAGCCATCCAGAGACCAAACCTGGGAATTCATCCCACATGCAGACACCAAACCCAGGCACTATTGCTGATACCAAGAAGTGCTTGCTGACAGGAGTGTGATACTGCTGTATTCTGAGAGGCTTTTCCAGATCCTGACCAATGCAGATGTGGATGCTGGAAGCCAACCATAGAATTGATTACAGGGACCCCAATGGAAAAGTTTGGGAAAGGACTGAAGAAGGTGAAGGGGCCTTATCTGGCATCAAAGGGAGGGGAGGCCCTTGGTTCTGTGAAGGCTTGCCCCAGTGTAGACAAATGCTAGGGAGGTGACTGGGCGTGGGTGGGTGGGTAGGAAAGCACCCTCAGAGAAGCAGGGGAAGGGAAGATGTGATATGGAGTTTGTAGAGGGGAAACTGGGAAAGGAGATAGCATATGAAATGTAAATAAATAAAATAGCAAATTTAAAATAAAAATATTTAAAAATGTCATTAAATATACAAAATAATCTATAAAGTTGAATCTTATAGATAAAAGTAAAGTTCATCAGAAAAAAGGAACTACTTGAAAATGCTCTGAATTGTAGAATTTACTATTTTCTACTATAAACTCTCTGCTTAATTTGAAGCAAGTTATATGATGTCAACTGACATTAATAAAATTTAGACATTGCCTCTTGTTGGATGGTCTGAGCTGGTTTCAGTATTATGACATGTCCATATTTAGAATACATTTGCAAGAAGTGCCTCATCACACAAGACACACACTTGACTCAAAAGGCACAACACTGAATTTTCATAGGCAAACTCATAAGAAGAAGAAAGTTTAGGGTTTTTAAAATCACTTATAGGCACTTATGTGCATATCTACTATCAAATTTACAACCATGGTCCAAGAAAATTGAATGTTTTTGCTTCTTCTAGCATGTTATTACTTTTACTTTACTAACAATGACAAAACCATTATTTCCCCTTTTTTAAGACTGAGTTTATGTAACTTAGGATGATCTCATATTCACTACATAGATAAGGATGACTTTGAACTTCTAATCTTCCTGCCTTCACTTCTCGAGAACTGGGATTAGAAATGTGTGACTCCATGCAGGGTTTAGACTGTGTTGGGAATCAAACCCATGGCTTCATGAAGCCATATAACCATAATGCCAGATGAGCTAAATCTCTAGCCCAACAAAAGTATTACTTTAAGTAAATACACTTTCTGATATTATTATGGGCTGAAAGGCACTGCAGAAATGATTTAATTTTCTCCCAACAAGCCATTCTAATTATCCTGACTTTATATCTGAGGGGAAATAAAATTAACATGGTATATGCAGATTACTTTTGGTATTTGGCAGCCAATATTTAGAGAAAAGGTTCTTAGACTCAAAATCTATTGCCTAATGAAATAGGGGAGCAAACTAGCAAGTGGACTGGCCACAGTTGCAAGCGGCAGCCCATTTTCACATGTACAGAAAGCCCATGTACAGAAAGGAAGCTTTTGTGTCCTTACCTTTTTCTTCAACAGGCAAAAACTCAAAAACTCAGCTTTTTCATGTCAATTCAATATTTAAAAATCTCGATTATATATCCCCACAATATGAGGAAGCTGATATTAGTTCATGCAGCCTGTGTGCTGCTCCTCCTAACCTTGCACTTCTCAGCCTAGCTCCATTAGTGTAGTTTGTGCCCCAGACCTGACTGACACTTTTGCATATTTTAGTTACTACTGCCTTGGACTCACTTCCAGCCCTTCAAAAAAAAAAAAAAAAAAAAAAAATCAGTATCTGGAGGACTGACCAAGTGTCCTCAAATCTATTCTAAAATGAGGTATGTTTGGGCAACAGCAAAAGGAACAAAGTCCTACTCAACATAGGTAGGCTAGGATCTCATACCAGACACACAGAAAACCAAAGAAGTCCAGATACCCCGCATACATCCTAAGAACAACAACAAAAAGGCCAAGATAATATGCATCTCCTCAAACCTACTATTTCTCTTTTTCTATTATATATGTATGTATATATATATATATACACATATATATGTATATATATAATACAATATATTATATATTTTAATGAGGATTACTTAGATGAACCCAAGGGCACAAAATTGAAAAGAACAGCCATAAACACGGTTGAAGGATTTAAGGACTTTAAAGAAGATAGTTTAGTGGAATCACGGATCATGGAGACAAACCTTTAACTACCACTTTACTAAGCAACTATAATCTTTAACTATATTCTTAATATTTGTCCTTATACCCACAGATAAGTGTAGTCTTTATCCTTCATCATGAAAAAATATTTTAGAAAGAAACAGAGAACATTGAAAAAAAAAAAAAAAACCCAACCAATTAAAATTCAAAGTTGCTTTGAGGGGAATGATGTCTATTGTTTTTTTTTTTTTTTTTTTTTTTCTTGATATTCTTGACAGTTTTTCAACATCTCTCACTTTTTTTTTATACCTCACCTTTTAGTGTAATTTTAAGTCTATTAGAAATAATCTAATTGAAGATTTCTTAGGGAATTCAACCCTTTTGTCCTGGTTTATGGAATGCTTGGTTTCTGTTGGGGAGAAATTGTAAGAAATACTTACGAGGCCAACTGGTGTCTCATTATGAAAGGTCACAGTAAAGAATGTAGGTGGTAAAGTTCTTTAAGATTATAAACCTCACAGTAAGTGGCTTTGGGCCACTTTGCAGAACCTATTGAATTATAAATAAGCCTGAAGGAAGGGACCACGTTCTGAATCTGTAATGATAATAGGAATAGGTAACATCCCAGCAGACTCAATAAATAGGTTCTAGGTCTAAGAGTTTTGTCTATTACATTTTACATTTTATTATGCACATGATTTCAAATTATAGATTCATTTATTTCTTCTTGAGAACAGTACAGTGATTTTCTTCATGCAGACATTTTACCCTAGTAATATACATGCTTGTCAAAACACCTTCAACCATTTGCAAAGATATATTGTCAAGAGTTATTTTTTTTGATGGCTTGGATTATTTTTGAGATATGATTTTAGCAAATTTATATATTAGTTTGGCATGTAAAATAACATCTATGTAAGCATTTCAGGGCTCTAATACCAGATGATTACAGAATCAAATACCTTCAAGTTTGCTGGCTATGCGATTCCCAGAAAGATATTATCTGTATATTCGTCATACACTCATATTTCAAGTGGAAATGATAAGTAGTAATTACTAGAAAACTTCAATGAAGAATAGCAGCTTAATTAGTGTAAGGGTCTGGTAACCGTTTGTAAAAAGTATATAATATTGCCTATTTTATTAACAATTTTTTATATTATATATATTTAATTAAACAACTTTATTTAAAAAAAACAAAAGTAAATGTACAGATTTAAGCATTTTTACATAAAATATACGAATACATTTTTGTCAGTACTTGTTTTTTTTAAAAGGTTTGATAGTATGCATTAAGATCTTACTAGTTACAATGAGCATAAAGTACATGTAAAACAGGATGTAACCTGGAGTTAGTCAAAGTTTTCTTGGTGTGTAAAGATTAAGCATAATGGTTTTTCATTTTCTTTCCTTTTTTCTTGAACTTCATATAGTCTGTGAGTTGTTTCTGGGGTGTTCAGAGATTTCTGGGGTTAGCATCCCACTATCAGTGACTGCATATTATGTCTGTTCTTTTGTGACTGGGTGATCTCACTCAGGATGATATTCTCTAGATGCATCCATTTTCTTAAAATTTCATGTAGTCATTGTTTCTGATAGCTGAGTAGTACTCCATTGTGTAAATGTACCACAATTTTAGTATCCATTCATCTATTGAAAGACATCTGGGTTCTTTCCAGCTTCTGGCTATTATGAATAAGGCTGCTATGAATATGTGTGTATGGGATTTTTGTTGTCTTTGTTGTTATTAAAGACCAGCCTTAGACCATGGTGATTGGATAGGATGCATGGGAGTATTTCAGTCTTCTCATGTCTATTGTCTATAACCGATTATATGATCACTTTTGGAGAAGGTGCTGTGAGGTGCTGGAAAAAAGGTGTATTCTTTTGTTTTAGGATGAAATGTTCCTTAGATTTCTATTAATTCCAATTGGTTCATAACCTCTGCTAGTTTCACTGTGTCCTTGTTCAGTTTCTGTTTCCATCATATGTCCATTGATGAGAGTGGGGTGTTGAGGTCTCCCACTATTATTGTGTGTGGTGCTATGTATTTTTGACCTTTAGTAGGGTTTCTTTTATAAATATGGGTGCTATTGTATTTGGAGCATATATGCTAAGGATTGAGAGTTCCTCCTGATAAATTTTCCCTGTAATGAGTAAAATGTGTTCTTTCTTATCCTTTTTGATATCTTTTGGTTGAAAATCTACTTTATTTGATATTAAAATGGCCACTCCAGCTTGCTTCTTGGGGCTGTTTGCTAGGAATGCTTTTTTCCCAACCCTTTACTCTGAGATAGTGACTGTCTTTGTCTCTGAGATGAGTTTCCTGTATGCAGTAAAATGCTGGATTCTGTTTATATATCCAGTCTGATAGCTTATGTCTTTTTATTGTGGAATTGAGTCCATTTATGTTAACAGGTATTAAGGAATAGTGGTTGCTGTTTCCTGCTATTTTTGCTTTTAGAGGTAGAATTGTTCCTGTGTGTCTTTCTTATTTTAGTTTTCTTGCTTAGGTATTTTCGTGTTTTTACTAGGATGTAGTTTCCCTCCTTGTATTGTGTTTTCCACCTGTAATTTGTTGTAGTGCTGGGTTTTTGATCAGATATTGTGTAAATTTAGTTTTGTCCTGGTATCTCCTTCTATATCTGGGTCTCTCCCTCTATGGTGATTGATAGTTTTGCTGGGTATAGCAGCTTGGGCTGACACTTGTGTTCTCTTAGGGTCTGCATAATGTTTGTCCAGAATATTCTAGCTTTCATAGTTTCTGTTGAGAAGTCAGGTGTGATTCTGACTGGTCTGCCTTTATATGTTACATGACCTTTTTTCCTTACTGCTTTTAGTATTCTTTCTTTGTTTTGGGCACTTGGCGTTTTCATTATTATGTCGCAGTAAGATTTTCCTTTCTGGTCCACTCTGTTTGGAGTTCTGTAGGCTTCTTTTATGCTCATGGTCATCTCATTCTTAAGGGTAGGGAAGTTTTCTTCTACAATTTTGTTGAAGATATTTACTGTGCTTCTTAGTTGATATTCTTCACCCTCTTCTATTCCTATTATCTTTAGATTTGATCTTTTCATTGTGTCCTGGATCTTCTGGATATTTTGGGTTAGGAGCTTTTTAGTTTTTGCATCTTCTCTGACTGTTTTGTCTATATTTTCCATGTTGTCTTCGGCCCCAGAGATTCTTCCATCTCTTGTAGTCTCTTGGAGATGCTTGCATCTGTTACTACTGATTTCTTTTTTAGGTTTTCTCCATCCAGGGTTGTCTTTTTAGTGTTTTCTTTATTGTTTCCATTTTAAATTCCTTCTTCAATTCCTTCATTTCTTTGGTTCAGTTTTCCTCTAGTTCTTTGATTTCTTTGAGTGTTTTTCTTTTTTCTTCTTTAAAAGCTTCTATTTCTTTATGCTTTTCCTCCCATTCTTGTTTAAGGATCTTTATCATTTTCTTGAGGTATGATTTCAGGCCTGAGTCTTCTTTTTCTGGAGTGCTTGGCATTCTGCTGTTTGCTGTGATGGGAGAGCTGGGTTCTGGTATTGCCAGGTTGTCTTGGTTTCTATTGGGTAAGTTTGGGTAAGTTCTTTCGCTTTCCTCTTGTCATCTTGTCTGGGATTATACGTGGTCTTGTTGTCAGTGATTGGTTCCCATCTCTCCAGTGAGCCTTGCTGTGTCCCTGGATCTTTGCTGTTCCCGGTGACAGATGGCCTGAGCGGTTTTGCCACAAGCAGGTACCCTCCAGGAAGAAATGGAGTCCCTAGGGCAGAGTTTCTGTTTTCCAAAACCAATTGGTGGGAGGAGCTTTCTGTGTGCTAGGCCCGGACCTTTCTGTGTCCCGGCTACTCGCAGTGAAGTCTCACCAGGCCTGTGTCCCTGGATTGGTCTAAGAGGTTTTAAGAATAATTAACCTATATGTTGAATGTGGGAAATTAAGAGTCAGATTTAATCATCATTTTGTTCCATACAACACTTTGTTCCATAAATTATTTCCTTTTTCTTGTTAGCCAGTGTTAGATGGTCTTTAGTTATATGTTGTGATTTTTGCTTATTCATATACCTTTATTATTGTTTGTTTCAAATACTTAACAAAATTATCCAATCTTTATTCTTGCATCACATGGAGGGCAGAGGACAACCTGCAGGCCTCCAATGTCTCCTCCCAACACATGAATGGACCCAGGGATAGGACTCATGTCCTCCTGCTTTGTAACAGGCACTTTTGTCCCCTGAACCTTGTCAGTCTAAGTGAAAGAGTTTTGATTGTTTCCTTGTTCCATAAATTTATAAGATGTTCTATTTATATCTTAAGTGTTGAACACTTTAATTTTAGAATCACCTGTCTTTCAAGAAGCCCTTGTTATTTTTACTGGTGAGCCATACTGATAACAAAGAATCAGCTACATTTCTGTGGTCCACACTACCAGAGAATTGTAGCTCTAGGATTTCTGTACATGGGCACAAAGATCTAACATGTACATGCTGAACCATACAAGTATGACTATACATAGTAAATATTTATATCCATAGCTTTAGGTACATATATTGAGTTAAACATGAGGTCATTTTATACTGTTGTCTCCAGCCCATCCTATTAGCATGTAATCCTTCCTTGTCTATCTGTGACCTGTCATTATAACAGTGAGCGACCAGCTCCTGGTTATTAGCTAGACATTTACTTATTTGTTTGTCTGCAGTGTTTGGGTGAAGCAGTGTCAGAGTTGTCAACCTGCACACCAATGACAAACATCTTTATCAGCCAGAGATGGTGTTTATGTACAATCTCTCTTTTCTTTCAGTTTTACTGCCTACAAAATTTCAAAGCTATTTAGTTCAGAACCACTTCTACTCATCCCTGTCAATGGAGTTATTTTGTACATTTACAGCTCAATTAGATTCTCTTCTTATAGATATTATTACAAATTTTCTCTACCACATTTGTGGGATTTTTAAAAATCAGGATAAGTTGACTATATTAATTAACATATTTAACAGTTGTAGGTACATACTGTTAAAATAAGGAATAGGAAAGAGTACAACGCTCACCTTAGGTTCTTCTTTTAAAAAATTTATTTATTTTATGTATATGAGTATATTGTAGCAGTCTTCAGATACATCAGAAGAGGGCATTGGATCCCATTACAGATGGTTGTGAGCCACTGTGTGGTTGCTGAGAATTGAGTTCATGACCTCAGAGGACCCAGTGCTCTTAACCACTGAGCCATCTACCCAGACCCTCACCTTAAGTTCTTAAATGTATTCTAAGTAGTGTGTATTATTTTCCTAGATATTTTTAATACTATTTGTTTTAGCTTCTGAATTAGCACAGTATGGCTTGAAGTTCATGCAAAATTAAAATAGTTATTTTTTATGCTATCTAAACATCTAGAAACTGAAGAATTTTAGGAAATAACTGAAATGTAATGTTATAGTATACATATATGTATATATATGTGTGTGTATTCTGTATAATAATATGTACTATATTATATACATACATATATGTACACACATGGATATATATACTAACTATGAGTTGATAGCATAATGTATTTTCTAGAAATATACTAATGCACAGCCAAGATTTAACTGGTTGCTAAGGAAACTCTACTTAATTGAGCAAACATATTTAAATGACTCTGTGGAGGCATCTTTGTATTATCTGCTTGATAATAAAAGTGTTTTGATTTTAATTTATTATTGTTAATATGACCATATTATCAAATTGTAGGCCGTTGATCATTCTGTTGAATATTTTACATGTGAATATATTTCTGCATGAATAAAATTGCTTTTGATTCAACAGTTTTCACTGACATAATTTTGCATATTTCACTTGCAAATTTCAAATGAAAAATTTGAAGAGAAACAGAAAAATAGCATGAATTCTATTTCACTATATCTATCTCTACTAATTTTCTAAAGAAAACTATATATTATCTTAGTTTCTTTCTTTGTTGTTTGATAACAATTTATTTTGGATCAGAGTTCTCAGGTATAGTCAGTCTGTCATGAACTCAGTGTAACAGTAACCTGTAATCTGAAACATCTTGTGATCAGGAGGAAGAAGGCAGGCATCAGGGCATGCTCTTTCTCAATGTAAACAGTTTGAGATCTAAATTGGAGAACTGGTTTTATCTTTTCAGTGAACACATATGAAATGATACACCCTGGCATACCCTGAAACCCCCCTCCCAGCTCATTCTACATCCAGACAATAAACAGTATCTATTATATTCTAAGATTCCAAGATGATTCAATAGAGATTAAAATTGCTTTTAAAGACTTATTTTCTGTCATTATTTATTGTTTTCTTTGAGTTTGCTTTGTCTTGCTTCAGTTCCAGCTTAGGCTTTTTTACATTGAAGATCTTTATGGGGCTGATATGTAAGTCATGACTTTTTATTAACTGTGTGTAGACAGACTGTTATAAGTCTGGGAGGTGGTGCTAAGTAATAGGAAATTTTAGTTTCCATTAGAATTTAATTTATACTGAAATGATATGGACGGACTGGAACTTGATAATATGGCTGCAGAGTTGCTGGGGAAAGTTGAACAGGCAGTGTTTGGAATTCAACCATGACATCTTGTAGCTGTGGTCTCTACTTCAGTATGACTCTTGTGTGCTGCAAGTCAAACACCTACCCCAGAGAGCAGGAAGCAATTAGTACCTTGACTGAAGAAATTCCTCAGGACTTAAAATCTATACTCAGTTGATAAACTCCTTGTCTGCCTTAGAAATTCCTGTGAATTTAAAGCCATGTTCTCACAGGGAGAGTTCTAATAACGATCTCTAACTTTAGAACTAATGATGCTTTTATTCTTTCTTGAAACTCAGCTCTTGATGACATTCTTTTTTCAGGAATGCAGGAGTGATAATCAAACATCACTCCTTCTCTGGTACTAATCATGCAGGGAGAACTGGGAGTAATCAATGTGCTGAGAAAACGTTCTATGAATAATGAGTGAAAAAAATATCACCTTGAAACTTCGCCACATATTTTTGGAAAGATCAAACTGCCCCCCTTTTTTTTCCCTTTTTAACTTGAGAAGAAATTTAGGCATTCAGTGTAAAAATAAAAGTATATAGGTACTTTAGAAAAATAAGAGCGAATTACTCTTCTGCATATTTGCATATGCAATATGGCTCTTGCTGGAATCATATGGATATTGATAGACTTGGGCATCTCTCTAGTTATCTTTAGCATATAGAACCTCTCTCTTGGGCTACCTCTACTCTTTAGCTATGTCTACACCTATAGCTGGTGGGTAGCCCATGTTTCTGGTATCTCTACTGTGGTCTCCACTGCGACTTGGGTTTTACCTTTATAATTTTTCCATTGTGGCTTCTTGGAGATCATTGGCACACTTTGTTCTTGGTGGCTTTCTGGAACCTTGATGCATGACTCTGCACATCCCTTATTCCCGAATTTTGCATCAATACGGAAACTGAGACTATCTACTGCAGCTGCCAGTGCCAGATGTTTTCAGACCCCTTTCTCCAACAGCTATTGTACCCTTTTCTATAGATGGGTTCTTTTCAGGAGAAAATACCACTTTATTCAGTGGTATTCTCAAGTTAACTTTCAAATGAATTTGCATTTGTACAATACGCAGCCTTTTTACATGTGTGCTGTTGACCTCAGGGAACCTTTCCTATCATACCAGTAAGGAGAGAGAGGTTTGTTTCCTGTACCTGGCTTCTCTGCACCTGCAGTAGCTGCTCCCTTTAAATCCACTCTTGCCCCTTTGCCCAGGAAACTGTACATTTTACACAGTGTCTGCTTTTTATTATTGTACATATGAATAAGATCTGTGACCAGGTCAGTACCACGGCCTGGAGTAATACTGTTTGACATTCCTCCACCCAACAAACTAGCTCATCGTTTTCAGTTCTTGGTAAAGTTTTCAAGACACAGGCATAAAGTTGCCAGATGATTTGATAGAATATAACCGAAGATCGCCGCGAGGTTATCTTGAACAGCATCCCTCTGAAACCTTTCAAACCAGGACAGACATGAAGCAGTGCTTACAGCATTTAAGGTACTTCAGTCTGTAAATCTCAAACATTCTTTCTAAGAAACAGATCCAGAGATAAACAACCACATGTCAGGTTTAGCACAGCAACAGCTGTGTGCTTCATAGCCGAATTCCTGTATTAGTTACTTAGTGTTGTGACAAAGTGCACCGTGATGGGACAAAGGTAGTTTTAGTTTGCTTTCATGGTTTGAGGCTACAGGTGGTCACAGAAGGGAAGGCAGTTCCAGCTGTGACAGCAGCAGGAGGAAACAGCCGGTCATTCTGCAGCCACAGTTAGGAATCGAGAAAACATTCTTGGTTTGCTTTCTCCTCTTTTCCTGCCCTTTGAGTCCAGAATCACAAACCATAGGATGATGCCACCCACACTTTGAAAGATGTCCACTTTACAGTTAGTTTCTCTGGACACCCCCTTTTCAGTAATCTGATTTTCAGATTTACTCAGTGAGTCAAGTAAAAAATACATATTAACCAGCACACCAGGTTGAAATAAAGGCAAAAAAGCTTGGCACATGAAACTCAGTAAAATATCAAAATAATGAAAATGACTTTTTAAAAAGAGCACCAGAAACAGAACTGGACATATAGATGTAGGAGATGAAGCCTCTACAAGACAAAAAAATGTCTTCCACGAATAGAACAAGACAAAGGATCAACGTCAGATTTTCAGCTTTGAAGTTGTAACGTAAGAGAAGAATTTGTGTATCAGTGGATGTGGGGACACAGGGTAACAAGAAAACTACCTAACATGATGCTCACTTGAGAAAACTGCATCTGTGTAAGTGAAAGAAGGAGGTATATAAAGCAAAATCCCATAGTATTCTCTAGGCAAACTGAGCATGCTTGGTGAGAAAAACCCGAATTAAAAAAATATCCTAGTAGTTTTATTTAAAAGCATTTCCTCAACACAGAGAGTGAAGCAATAATTCAAAAGGACCAAACCCACCGGAGAGTGGAGGCAAGACTTCAGGTTACTCAGAAGAAAACGATCTAAGATCAGGACCAAAATGAAATCTGTAAACTGTTCTGTGCCCGAACCAGTTATGCACAAGCCTGAGCCTTTTAGTGTAACAAACCCTGCTGAACAATAAAGGTGGGTGTGTAAAATAAATACAAAATAATTCTTATCCTTATTTTTTTAATGAACTGCTTTCTTTCTCTATACTATGTTGTAGTTGTTGTTCAAGTTAAAAAAAAATCTATCTTCCATTCTAGGAGCTAGTATAAATTAGTATATATATACTCATTTCCCCAACAGGAAAATCTAGAAGAGGATTTTCCCATGTGAGTTATACTTAGAATGAAGAAAGGCAGGGATACATATAATTTCATATAACAGGGAAAATTGCTTCATTTTATCCTTAGGTAGCAAATCTAAATTGTACATATGAAATATATTTTAGTAATGACATAACAATTTATAATATATAATAACTAACTTAAGGTAGGCTCCAAAGCTAGCACTTGTAGACTAAATTGACAACTTTGGTAGTTCAGGATACATTGGGATGTTATCCCAGGCTATTCTTTGGCTTAGCTCAGAAATGATTTTGGGGTTACCAAAAATTATTTATCATCCATTTCTGAAAGCCATGTGGGAGCCTGGTATTTAAAACTCATTAGAAGGAGGCTCCTTGGCTGGCAGGACATAAGTGGAACAAAGCCAGTCACTATTCCAGTCTGTCTTGCTGTTGGCTCACTGGATTTTATGGTCCAGTGACTCATATCCGAACAGAACAAAACTTTATCACAAAGAATTTTATTCTGTACTAAACTTGAAGATAAAAAGTAATTTAGTTTATATGCTGCAGTGATGCAAGCCATAACCCCTAATGTTTTTATTAATTGCTAAAAGCAGAGAGAGAGAGAGAGAGAGAGAGAGAGAGAGAGAGAGAGAGAGAGAAAGAGAGAGAGATTCAGAAGCACAAAAATATACTCGCAGAACTATAGAAATGAAAGACAAGAACTTGAGAGATGTTCAGTATTTGGAAGTCTTGGGTCTGCTTTTAGAAGACTTGGTACATGTACCTTTGAAGATACATAATCAGCACCAACACTTCATTTACAAAATTACTTGGACATGTTATGGTTTGGATGTGAAATATCTTGTATAGGTTCATATGTTTGAACATTTTTGTCTCCAGATATTGGTTCCGTTTCAGAAAATTGTGGAGCTTTTAAGAGGTGGAGTCTAACCAGAAAGTGAATCTCTGGGGACCCTGGGGTCTTGTGGCTTGGAACCACTTCTTGTTTATTGTCTGCTTTCTGACAGCAGAGGCAGTGGGGTCAACCATCTCGAGCTCCAACCAGCAAGTTTCCCAAGCCTTTTGTGGACTCGATCCCCTATGATGGTGTAGTGGATTGAATTTGCTTTGACCATGGGAAGTGCTGCTATTAGTGGGTGTGGCGTTGTTGGAGTGGGTGTGGCGTTGTTGGAGTGGGTGTGGCGTTGTTGGAGTGGGTGTGGCGTTGTTGGAGTGGGTGTGGCGTTGTTGGAGTGGGTGTGGCGTTGTTGGAGTGGGTGTGGCGTTGTTGGAGTGGGTGTGGCGTTGTTGGAGTGGGTGTGGCCTTGTTGGAGGAGGTGGGCTTTGAGATCCTGTCCTCTCTCTCAGCGCAGTGTGGAAGAGGGGAACTTCTTAGCTCCTTATCCAGCACCATGTCTGCCAAAATGATAATGGACTGAACCTCTGAAACTGTAAGCCAGCCCCACTTAAGTGTGTCCTGTATGTAAGTTGCCTTGGTCATGGAATCTCTTTACACTAATGAAACCCTCACTAGAACAAATGGTAAGACACTATAAACCCTTCCTCCTTTCAAGCTGCTTCTGTACCAAGTATTTAATGTCACAGCAATGAGGAAGGTAACTGAAATAGCCCAGAGCTTGAAAACTCGAGTCTTGATATCAGCAACTGTTAACCCATTTCTCACTCACAATGAAAACTGATTCTATTCCTGCTAACTGCTACTCCTACCTGTTGGTTTCAGGAGCCGCTTTTGCCTCCAGCAGTGATGACACCTGAAGGGTACAGGGATCTGTGCATCAGTTGCCATGGCAATGACCATACATTTCCATCATACATTTGTCTCAGGTCCCACCTTCATTTGGGAGCAGTTAAATCACAGTTTAAATAAAAGACAGACCCTCCCCCCCCACCCTTTATCTCTCTTCTTTCTTTCTTACCCCCTCTTGTCTCTGTTGTTCCAGTAAACCTCTTTCATGTGGGACCGTATTGTCCTGGTGTGGCCTGTCCTGACATGAGACTGTCATAACACTACCTGTCACTATTTAGGAGATAATATTATTTTGGTTCCTATAGTCTTTTCCCCATAATGAACAAATTCCTTTCCTTCTTTTCCAAAAAGCTAAGGAAGGCCTAAGGCACGAGAGGACAAGCAGTGCCTGGTGTGGCAGACAGTCTGGTATACGGAAATAATTGTAAAAGACAAGTGTGAACCTTGTTTTATTTTGTTTTGTTTTTTTCTGAAAAAAGAGGGACACACACAGAAATAAAAATAATGGCCAGCAGAGTGATGACTCTCGTATTGTACTCTGGTCCTCACCCACTTACTATGTGAGTAATATGGGCGGCTCATCTGGGGCTGTGATACCAGGAGCCTCCGGGTCACAATGGGAATGGCTGCTATGTGGCTGATGAGTTTAGCCCTATTTGCAAAATTACCCATAATTCAACGTAAGTAAGATTCATGTGCCCAGACTTTTACTCTTTTTCACAGTGAAATGGATTTCTCTTACTTACCGAAGATAGTAAAAATTGCTATAACTTGTTAAAAACTAGAAATATGTTTTAACACCATGAATATGTACATGCCATCTTGCCTAATGAACTCATCAATGAAGATTTTTTTTTTTTTGCAAAGAAGACCAAAGACAAGGAATAAAGTTCTATAAACTCAGATATGTTGTAGTTACAGCAACAAGTTGCAATCAACCCAAATGTCCCAAAGGAGGTGATTGGATAAGGAAGCTGTCCTTCCCCTGAATACCCAGAGCTTGGTAAACTGGCCAGACACTTTCAAGGCACTGTTTAAAGAAACCAGGAGGCAATTTCTGATATGTCTGAGGAGCAATGTATTTGGGAACTCAGGTAGACATGTAGCTTCATGCTAGTAAAATGAAAATCTCCTAGCATTCTATGCCATGCTCCCATGTATATAACAATGCATGCTCTGAGAAGCATGCTCTGAGAAGCATGCTCTGAGAAGCACAGATGACCATTGGGAGCGTGCAGGGCAAGAGTCTGACTTTTACACCTAATAGTTTTCCACCACACATACTAAGTGCTCATCTTCCGAGGGCAAACGTGGTGCTAGGATCTAGTAGAAGACAAGAACTTTGTCTAAAACCTGGTATATAGGCGACTGGAAAGCTTTTGCCTTTATAACCATATGTGTGTCTATTGACATGGGAATATGCCTTCATCTGAAATAATTTTTGCACAAGAAGTACATCCAGGTCTCAGTGGGAACTGTCAATGTGTGACCAAAAGATTCAGTTGCACTTACAGAATTATGCATAATTCAACATAATCAAAACGTACTCAGCCAGACTTTTGAAAATTACAGTTTTTATAACAAACATCTAATCTGCATGCCATGTGGTCCATTGGCTGTGCTTCTCCTTTTGTCTTTTAGAGTAATTTCTTTTCACATCCATGCTGTATGGTGGGCTACATACCAGAAGCTATCCATGAAATCATCAGAGTTTCCAGTCTTCAGAAGTGTGGATTCAGGTCTCTGGACATTTTTAATATGTTATGAAGTGAGTTAGTGAAATTAAGGATCTTGAGCAAGATCTGCCTTCCATCTCCTTTCTCAGCCAGCACAATTCCTAACTCTATTGGAAATATTTATTCTTATACTCAGGGATAAGTGCAGGGCTCACCTAATCGCCGAAGAAATTTCTGGAAAGAGGAAGCAGTACAGAACCACAGCCAATCAAAGTGCAGAGAGCAAGTAAACCTGTAGTGCCAGGTTCCAACCGATACAGCTGCAACACAACTCCTGCCCCTATGTCTCAGGGGTCAGAAAGATGGTAAGAGTCAGAGGAACAGAAAGTTAGTGGCAAGATTTTGATGCTTAGAACAGTCAGAGAGGCTATATCCATGAAGTCTCATCGACAGGAAAGTCTAAACAAAACCCAAACAATGACACTAATAGATATAGTAACATGGAAGGAAGAAATCTCATGATGCCCCAACTATAAACAAAGATCTAAAAGTAACTAAGAAAGGCTGAGATCAGGTGAAATAGTCTTCCCTAGGGAAGAGCAGTGAAATTAGTATTCAGCATTGAAATTATATACACACAAGTAACATTATACAGGCTGAAGAGTTGGCATTTTTATAAGTAAAAAAACATATACATATATTAAATATATATGTACACACACTGTGCATGTGTGTGTGTGTGTGTGTGTGTGTAGAAACAGTTAAAGAAATAAAGACCATAATTTGAGAGAAGACATAGAGGGTACATAGGAAGAGTTGGAGGGAATATAGGGAGGGGAGAAGAGGGGAAAATGTAATTATATTTTAATTTCAAAAAATATAAAAATAGTTAGAAATTGCCTTGGAAAGGCTGCCTAAATAGCAGTTTTAAAGTAAATTGTTTCTTCATACTTATTAGGAACATACACAAACATGCCATGGAGAAAAGGGGGAATGGTATACTTTTGGTCACAATGCTAGCAGTGCATTTGGTACAGAAAACACACACACACACACACACACATCTCTATCTCTATCTTTAGCCTCTATATCTATCAATGTCATGTTAGCCAATAGTCCCATATTGGTATACATACACAGAAGAATTGAAATCATAATCTTAAAGGGAGACATCTATAAGACTGTTAATGGGCATTAATCACCACAACAAAATCTTAGAAGCAACTCAAATATCTGCCTATAAACGAAGAAGAAACTGGTGCACATGTGCAGTGGCATAGTCTTTTGTGTCAGAAAAGAAGGCTTTTCATATATATGCTGCAGCTTAGATGAATCTTGAGGACAGTAAGCTAGAGAAATGAGCCAGCCAAATATGTCAGTGACCATAAGACCAAGGGCTTCTCCTCCTATTCATGTCAGACAAGGCCGTCACTTGCTACCTTTGTGGCCGGAGCCATGAGTCTCTCCATGTGTACTCTTTGGTTGGTGGTTTAGTCCTGGGGAGCTCTGGTGGGTCTGCTTGGTTGATATTGCTGTTCTTCCTATGGGGTTGCAATCCACTTCAGCCTTTGTAGTTCTTTCTCTAACTCCATTGGGGTCCCTGTGCAAGCATTCACAGCACACTCACGATAACTGACCTGCAACCTTCCAGTGCTTCTGTGACCTTCCTGTCTCTGGTTTGATCTCCCTGGAGGAGATCGCACAAGCGTGCTGCAATGCCGTTTTCACTCAGGGTCTCACTTCTGCACAGCCAGCACGTCGTGCACTGAATGAGCTCCTGTCATTCCTCCCTTCCACATGCTTTGTTTTGGGATGTGGAGAAAGTTTAAGTGGGCTCTATGCTTAGAAAATCACTGGAACTTGGAGAGATATATGGAATTGTAAACAAAGTTTTTAAAAATTGTACACATTTATTTAGTGTGTTTACATAATGGGGGGGAGAGACAGGGATAGAGAGAGGAGGAGATACAGAGAGAGAGAAGAAAGACAGACCAAAATAGACATACAGAGACAGACAGAGACAGGCATAGACATACATAGAGAGACAGAAACAGAGAAATAGAGACAGAGAGAGACACAGAGAGAAGACAGAGAGTGAGAGAGACAGAGACAGACAGAGACAGAGACAGAGACAGAGAGACAGAGAAGACAAACACACCGAGAGAGCCCATTTGCTATGGAACATGTCTGTGTATGTCAGTAGACAACTTTAGACAACTTGGAGTTATTATCTCCTTCTACCATGTGGCCTCAGTGATCAAACTCAAACTGTTCGGTTTGGCAGGAAGAACCTCTCCCCACTGAGCTCCATCACCAGTGCAAA
Organism: Micromys minutus; assembly: GCF_963924665.1. Taxonomy (NCBI): domain Eukaryota; kingdom Metazoa; phylum Chordata; class Mammalia; order Rodentia; family Muridae; genus Micromys; species Micromys minutus. The sequence goes on from NC_137984.1 coordinate 7,940,020, forward strand.
TGCTATTTTCAGAGATCACATATTTCTACTAAAGTTTCAAACTGTGTTTGACACAGAGCTGAGCAATATTTGGAAGCAAAATTCCAGGAGTTCAAATCAACTTATTTTTTTGCATGCATTTAAATAATTTACATCATGCAAATGTCTTTTATTCTTATTATAGTTTTCTTCACTCAATTTACTGTAGCTTAAAATTTACAGGCCTATGTCCCCTCTACTTAGCAGAAACAAACAAATGTTAAATAAACACACAGGAACAACTCTAAACTCCTTTTCTGACACTGGGAGAGGAGATGGCGCCCTTAATGAGTCCGGTGAGTCAGAGAGAAGATGAAAACTTCCCGACAGCCTATGCTGATCTCTGTGAAACCTACCCCGTGTCTTTCCCATTTCTCACTTTAGATGTGTCTGACACACACTCTCCATGTTCCTTAACATACACTATTTTCTACACTCACGTTAACATATTTCACTGATTTGTCGTTTCTTCCCTTCAGTTTGACTGATACTACGCATCTTGATTGCTAACTGGGGAAACAATTCCATCCTCTAAAGAATGAACACAGATCAAGTCAACAAAGACCTACAAAAACCTGACATTTATTTTCGGGTGTGATAGGCTGCCCGAAAGCTGGAACATGTCTGGAAAAACTTCTGTAGGTTTCTGCCAGTTGATTAACTTGTAGAAGCTAAGATCAACTGACAAATCCAATTATACATCCAAATTATATTTCCAAATTGGCTTAATTTTTTAAAGTGATGAATGAACCTTAAGGGAAAAATTCCATTACAATATGAACAAGCAGAAATTAAGTTTCAGCATTTACATGATGCCTGTGAACCCAGGCTTCCCAATTTCTGTTGATTCGTAGGATTGGTTTAATAAAGAGAAGTGCTTGGTTTACAGTCCAACCAAGAGGCAATTTGCTTTCTAGGAAAGGACGAAAGCTTAGACCAGAAAGAGAGAAGGACAGCTCTGAGAACATAGTGCAACTCTCCTGAGACTGCACACTAGCTGTGGAGACTATAAAGGCTGTCAACAAACTCTCAAGGTACAGAATTTGCTAATTGACTGCCTGGTTGGAGTAATTCAGAGAGAAGCCATTGCTGATTGCACAAGGCATTTCCCACTTAGATTCCCACAGTTGCAGAGCGATAAGTAATGTGTTGCTAAACATCTGCCCCCTCTGGAGACTTAATGTACCATAGTCAGAAAAGAGAGAGAAATGTTTCTCATGTGCTCTCCTATTAGAGTCTGAACCGCTGTCAGCAGCTGAACACTGCAAATCTCATTTTTTTATGGAATAACCTGGAACCTAGACTGCTACATCAAAATTGAATTTTTATACAAAATGGAAATTGGCCATTTTTTTTTTCTACAAATGCTACTAAAAAAAAAACAGTCTGTTTGATTGATGGCAGATTATAACGCATACTGACCTTTCTCTCTTTTTGTTCTTTACTGATAGGTTAGCAAGACATGAAAATTTCAATAAATATTACATTTAAACTCAAAATATAATTTATCTAAATCTTTTTTATACTAGTAATATATTATCTAAATCTTTTAAAACTAGTAATCACTTTCATTTGTCAAAATGGCATGGTAGATTGAATTCTCATAGTTTTAACAGATTTTTCTGCATTTCAGTTTAGTATACATTATGATTCAAATGTTACCTGTATAGTTTAATCACTGAAATTGATTCATAGAAGGAATCTACTCAACTAGACATCCTTAAGATATCTCTAACACAAAGCAAAAGACTTGGAAAATAAATTTCCTCCTAAGTGGTCTCTTGGAATATTCTGCTAGATTTTTCAGATGAAAGAGATATTAAAAATGTAAAACAATACACAGCAAGTGTGGTGAGACTAGGATTGAGTCCTGGACTCCATGGGTAAAGGTTTGTAAATGTCTTCTGTGGGGAATATTTATCACGGTAGTATTATTAAAATGACAGTGAGCAAGAATTGCCATGTGAATGATCGGAGCTCAGTACGGATGATAATCGATTAAAAGTAGGCCTCACTCACCAACCAGTGGGTGGATGAACTTAATGAGGCATATGCAAATGACAATGTAGATGGAAAGAAGAAGAAATGAACTGCTCACATAGCCTGTAACATAAAAAAATCTTTAAAATATTAACCAGAGGAAAAGAAGCAGGGACCATTTTGTGATTCTAATTTCATGAACTATACAGCAAAGGAAACCACAGAGATGGAAGGTAGATATGTAGTTGTTGGGGTTGGAGAAAAGGGACAGACAGATGGGAAGCCACTGGTAAGAGGCCTGGGGCTTCTTCTCCAAGTGGTAAAAATACCCTGTACATTGATTGCTTTAACGATTGCATAATCATGGTCACGCTAAGAATGATCAGATTGTGCCTTTAAAGTGGGTGATTTTTAACCATGCAAATTATGCCTTAACAAGATGTTGAAAAAGACAATGTTAAATGATTCAGTCACTAAATGTCACAGTGATCCTCTGTTCCCTTCATTTTAAGACATTGAATAAATGGTCCTTAGATACAAAATCAGGTAATTTGGATATTGTTTGCTGGGGAATCACACATTTTCTAGAATTCTAAGAGAAGCCTTTCTTTTCAATTCGTTTTTTATATACTCTCTTACCGCAGCTTGAGACACTGTCATAATTTGAGTAAATTAAATCTCAGTTTTAATTTTACATTCTTATGTAGGTGCACACACACGTGTGTGTGTGTGTGTGTGTGTGTGTGTGTGTGTTTATGCACACACACATGTGTGCTTGTACAAATGAACCATGTGCTTGTAGAAATTAGAGGTCAAAAGACAACTTGTGGGAGCTGACATTCTTTCACTTTGTGAGTCCCTGAGGTCATGCAGTCATCCAGCTTATAGGCAAGGGTTTTAACCTGGTGAGCCATCTACATTGTCATTTGCATATGTCTCATTAAGTTCATCCACCCACTGGTTGGTGAGTGAGGCCTACTTTTAATCAATTATCATCCGTACTGAGCTCCGATCATTCACATGGCAATTCTTGCTCACTGTCATTTTAATAATACTACTATGATAAATATTCCCCACAGAAGACATTTACAAACCTTTACCTATGGAGTCCAGGACTCAGTCCTAGTCTCACCACACTTGCTGTGTATTGTTTTACATTTTTAATATCTCTTTCATCTGAAAAATCTAGCAGAATATTCTAAGATACTGAGAGGCCACAGATATTCACTTTCAAATATAATATGGAAGAAATAGTGCTATTATTTTCAAGGGAGGTCTCATGTTTCTCTAAATATATGTCCATTGATTTAAATACTTATTGTTATCATAGTTACTTGAATTATCATCTGGAATTGTTTTATAAGAGGTGTGATAATCCCTCTTGAGAACTAGTAATAATTATTTGAATCTTTGCATTTTGAGCTATGCCAAAATTTATTTGATCTCAAAGATGTAATCATGTTGAGCTGTATCTGTGAGATTCAAAGGTCAATATCTATCTGGCTTTACCCAGAAGAGGACTTAAAATTATTTTGAGTAATAGCTATGAAGTAAATTTGATAATTTGCATACACTCTTTCTGTATGGGTGGGTAGGGCAGCAGAGGTACAATGTAGCTGGCATCATAGGACCTTGTGAGTGGTGGCTCTCTGAGGCCTTGCCAAGACTACAGTGATCACAACTGGCTACTCTAAATGTAGCTCAAGGAGATAAGGAAGAAGACTGGGGACCTACCCACTGCTGGATGAAATTATGAACTGCAACATTGAGAATCTGCCTATTACATCAGCTGCCGACTCACGGGGAAGACATTAGATGTCATTGAGACCTCCAGGTAGAAAGAAGGCCTCACCTACCTACATGTCACCCTTGGGCCCTTAGCAAATCTCCTATACTGGCCTGTTTCTCATGAAACTCTCACTGACAAGTCCTTCCCTGTCTTCCCACTCGAGGTATCCCAGCTGACTCAGTCTTCCACTCAAATGGTGATGTCTATGTCAGGGTGCCTCACAGAACTGATGCTCTGCCTGCCTCACATGTGTTTCTGATTACTAAGTGCTCATGAATTGTCCTTGACCCTATCCTGAGCATTTGAGAAATATAAGCGTGACACCCACGGGATGGCATCTGGTACGGGTAATGCATACAGCTGGATGTCTGGGGTTGGCCCAACCCTGTCTAGTTACTGGAGCTTCTCCCACTGATCCCATGCTCACCAGAGCCCTAGGCTGATGCCGAGGTTCTCTAGAAACATGGATATGAACATCACCAGAGGCTGGAAGCCAAGATAAGGACCAGGAAGCCAGCACTAAGGTGGTTCTAATGAGCTGACTTCCCACATTTCTCCCTTCCTACTTCAGTCCTTCCCACTTTAAGTTACTGAAATTGTGGTTGGAGAGGTTGTAAATGTGGAGGGTCACTAGGACCTAGATGTGGTTTTCTAGATGAAGCTGGAAAAGCATAGATACAGTTTTAAGCCACAGGGAAAATGTATCATTAGGCGAAGTGACACCTGTGAAGAGTAATTAACATTTTCTACTACTGTGATTTGTGAAGAGATTCTTTATAACTTACTTTGAAAATTGCTTTGAGAACTTTGAAAGATTTTTTTAATAAAAATATCCCATTAACTAAACATAACACTTACATATACAAATAGTGAGGAAGTAACAGCCCAGAGCTTACAAGTTCTTATGCATGCAGAGAGCCTGGTGCTTATCCTTTTTACAGCTTGAAATGCTATCTGCTCTAATATCGTGTAAGACACACTTGTGAAACATATATATGATATTTTTCATTTAACTAACTAATTAATTAATCAATTAATACACAGGACCATCACATGCAAAAATCTGTTGTTGGAATTGAGAATTCAGAGATAAGAAAAAAGGAGACAGAATTTTCAGACCCTATGAAGTTTTCTCTCTAGCAAGAACAATGGCAATAAACCATAAATAAAATATTAGTCAAATATATAATATCTGTGAATGCATAGGTATTATGGTGAGAAATAAAACAGGAGATGAGACATGAATGATGATGGGGTAAGGGAGGTCTAGAGGGAAGAGCAGGTGCTGAGCTCAAAGACCGAAATGCTCTTGCTACTTAAGAGATGACTGGAGAGATATGGGTGCCAGATGTCGATGGAGATGCAGATGATGTACTGACTTTTTAAAAACTCAGTGACATACAGCACTAATAGGCATTTGAGGAAGGGAGAATACCGTGATAACCGTGTTTTACAAAAGTCATGTGTCACCGTGTTTATCTGATAAGGCTCAAGGACATGAGCCTACTATCCTGTGAATCCAATTGGCATTATTAAACCCTGACCAAGTTTTAGCATTCCCACGGCATCTCTCGGATGCAGGAATCTCCTACTGCATTTATGAAGCTTCACCTTCACCTCCTGGCTGCTTAGGCAGAGTGTGTATCAGAATTAAGGACCCTAAGATGGAAAAGCTGTGATTCCTTAATCCAAGCACAACAGATATGAAGAGAACGCTGAATTCAGCACATTATCTAACATCTGGGTCCTGAGCCTCCAAGCCTTGTCATAGAGTAATACATGATCCTAACGACTCTGGTATTCGATGTTTGTAGCACCTGTGCCTTTGCTGCATTTAAGTGGGTCATTGTCAGTAGAGCTTAAGTACAGTGTTCAGAACATACTTTCATGAGAAGAAAGGACAACAAGCAAGTTTATCAACTTGATAGGAAAGACTGAAGAAATAGCCCAACCAAAGGCTTCTATGATGCTCCCATGCTGAGCTAGGGGAATGAGCAAAGGGCTGATTTCAGGTACACTTACTGCAACCACTTCCTTATTTAATATTTAGTGCTAGAGTATTAGCATCAACCATAGTCTAGAAGGTATACTTTCCTTTGGTTTCTATGTGTTGATGGGAAAATGAAAAGCAAGGAAAGCTAGATAAAGGGAGGGAAACGGAGACGTTTGCTGAAGCTCAGGGGGAACGGTCAAGGTCAGAGGCTGGGCTGTGGTCTAGAAGCCTCTAGGAATACAGGTTTGGCCTTTGGCTGTGCACGTCATGCAGTGATGGTAGAGGTACAGCTAATTGTTTTAGGAAGGTTCGTAGGCCAGGAACCCCCCTGATGTATGGTACCTTTGTTGGTAAACATGACGTAGACTTCCCAGCAGATTTTCACTCTGGACAGCTAAAAATTACAGAAAGTAGCATGTGAGATTTAGCTGGAAAACTGCCTTTCTTTTAGGATATTCCATGTATGAAGAACGGCAAGGAAGCAATGAGAAGAACAGTAGATGTTATTTATAGGGCTAAGTTCTTGTGTGTGTCCATGTATGTGTGTCTCTCTGTGTGTTCTTGTGTGTATGCTCTTGTGTGTACATGTGTGTGGGAGGACAGAGGACAGTCTTAGCTGTTGTTTCTTCTGTACCATCTACCTTGCTTTAGAGGCAGAGTCTTTTTTTTTTTTTTTTTTTTTTTTTTTTTTTTTTTTTGACACTCACCATGTATGCCATTCTGATGGGCCAATGATCCTTGGTAATTTACCAGTCTCTGCCCCTGCAGCCGGGCATTGTAAGCACTAGTCAGTAAGCCTGCATTTTTTTTCTTAAATCCTGGGAGTTAGAAGTGAGATTCTCACCCACACAAGGCAAGCACGGTACTGTACTGACTGAATTACTTCCCCAGCTCTCTGGGTTTAGAGTCAAATGATTTCTATTTTTGAGGTGCTCAGCACTCTGATTAATTCAGTCTTCTGATTCCTGGGACAGATGGCAAAGTACCATGGCATAGCAAACTTTGCCATTCCTGCCTCTCCTGATTTAAATGAGACCCTCCCATTGCTCAGTCAGGAATACCTGCTTCCTCCTCTGGAGCTTCCATGTCTTGGAAACAGCCTGTCAGTTTCCATCTGCTTTGTGAAGTTTCCAGTCTCCAGAGACTAGGATCTCTGCTCTCAATTCCTGTTAGATGCTGGAGACCCAGAAGGGAGCAACCCTTCCAATCTGCCTGAAGTTGTTTCTGTGCTATGTAGCCCTGACGAGGGGATCCACTGTACTTAGATGAAAATGACATTTGTAGGCACACTGCCTTCTTATCTAGGCAGTTTGCAAAACATCTTTTGCCTTCCTAGGAAGAGTTGTGAAGGCTTTAAATTTATAGTCATTAATAATCAGGATACTGCCAAACACAAATATCATTTTCCTATATTAGACAGGTGTGGGGAAAGCCCAAGAATAGACCACAGGCTTTCACTCATGTAAAAAATAGAAGTTAGACTTCTACGTCCATTCCAAAGAGGAGTAGAGTGCAGCAGGTGCAATTAATTGCCATTGCATTTATTGGAACCTTGAAAACAATTAGCCAGTGTCCTGGTTGATATGACAGATTCATTAATCATTTAATATATTCCTGAAAATTGATTTATCCATCAAATAGCTACCTCTGGTTGAATAACTCATGGCTGTGCTTATGACTCTATTTCTAACACTCATCTGTTTTAGAAAGAGAAAAAGGCTTAACTTTATTTAGTTCCTTCCATTCTAGAATTTCAATAGATTGCATCTTAATATCTTCAAGTAAGAGAACAGAAAGGCTGCCCAGGAAGACATCTGAACTGTGTTCAGGTCTCTTATATATTCCACAGGGGAGAAAATTATAGTGATAGAAAGGTCACCCTAGGGCAATGTCTAAAGTACAGTATATTTAGAAGGGTATTAGGAACAGCTAACCCTGCCTAAGTTAATTTTAAAGTTTCTAGATAAGCCAATAAGCACTGACAATATAGGGACATTTCTCCCATGGGAGTCTCTGAAAGGTGAGCAGATCACAGCCTCCTGAGTTCATGTATCAGTAGGGTGCTTGTTCTTCTTATTTTTTAACATGGTTTTGATTTTAAAGTTATTTATTGTACTCAGAATAAAAATCTTGCCTTTTTTATTTATATTGTCACTCTTGCAATGACTTAGAAAGAATCATGTATGCATGTGCTCACATGTTTGTATATATGTGTGCATGTGTATATGTGTGCCTGTATGTGTGTGTGTATGTGTGTGTTTGTGTGAAGGTCTGAGGACATTTTTTATTTTGTGATTCTTCAGGAGCCATCTACCCTGTTTCTTTTCTTCCTTCCTTCCTTCCTTCCTTCCTTCCTTCCTTCCTTCCTTCCTTCCTTCCTTCCTTCCTTTCTTCCTTCTCTCCCTCCCTCCTTCCCTCTCTTTTTTCCTTCCTTCCTTTCTTCCTTCCTTCCTTCCTTCCTTCCTTCCTTCCTTCCTTCCTTTCTTTCTTTCTTTCTTTCTTTCTTTCTTTCTTTCTTTCTTTCTTTCTTTCTTTCTTCTTGAGGTAATGTTTCTTAATTGCCTTGAACTCACTAACACATTTGCCTGTCTAGTAAACCTCAGAGATCTTCCCTCTCCATCCAGGCAAAGGATTGCAAATTCATGCCACCATGCCTGGCCTTGATGTAGACTTTGGAGAATAAAATCAGGTCCTCATGCCTGCAATATGGAGTTTCCTAACTGAGCTCCCTCCCTTGCCCTGCACAGAGCTGTGATGCACGAGGGCTCTGAAACTCCTTTACTGCCTCAGGTCTTGGGATATATTTCTGTTCCGTAGCTTCACCACCAGATACAACCACAGTGTTCCCAGTCTGAAGCAATGGGACGTGCTTTCTTCCATTGTATGGAATTGATAGATTTTGGATTCAACTTTTGTCTCTACCTGAAAGTTTCTGTATCCTGTTAACTTCTGATGGTCTTTCTTCAACCTAAAAATGACTCCTTTTCTTGCTTATGCTCAGTTCTACACACCATACTTGAGTACAGTTCCAACCAAGGGAAAGGAATTCCAGGCGTTTTTAAAAAAGAGACATATACTAGCAGTTTACTGTGGTGATAAAACAAAAAAATGTGGATTTGAATGTTTTCCGTTCTATACAGGCACAAGAAACTCACGGTTAGCAGGTCTCAGCTTCCTCTCTGGTGTGGCATGGATCGTAGTGAACTCACGCCTCTGGTCACTTTGGAGATCAGCAGGTAATAGTAACTGCTTCTTTGTCATGCATTATATATGGGGGACATTCCAAAATGCACAGCGATTATTATTATTAAATATTCACTCTGTCATTCAAGACACCATTTGTTTATTTTAATTTTTGCTCCTTATATTTCTTCTATCTATATGAGACAAAGAAGAATATGCTAAGTGAAAGAGACAGCAAAAAAGTGCTCTAAGTTCTGAGCCTTTGTGTGCATCTATATACCATAAATCTGACTTCCCTTTTATTATGCAATGCTATTCTGCTTACTAAGTAGGACATTTAAGAAATAAATATCAAGAAGAAAAATATTACTTAATATATTTATTTTATTAAATTTTAGTTGAGTACTCTTGATGTCTTAGGCAAATAGGAGCACAGGGAAGTCATTTTGCTATGCTAGCCACCCACCAATTTCTTTGTTCTCCATAACCCTTTCTATATTTGAGACCTATTTTTTTTTTTTTTTTTTTTTTTTGGTTTCCACTAACCCTTATTCTTGGGTCCATCTCTCTGAGTTTGCTTAGTTTTCCTTGTCTGTACATCATGTTACTCCACTTTCCCTTTTCACACTCCACTGGGCAATGAAGTTGCTATGGATTCTGGTTTCAGTCAGGATAGAAGGTTGTTCCATATGTTGTCTTTCAACGTAGCAGAGTGGCTAAGGTATCACCAGCCTTGGATTTGAGTTAGAACTGTGGAATGCTGGCTAAAGCTCCACCCAAGCTTCTAATCCCAAAGTTGGGTTAATAATATTACCAATCAGGTGCTCAGTTCAAGGCTTGGGCTATACTGCCCTCAGATATCTATGAATGTAGCGCAAAATAAATCACAAACCTACCTCAAACAGTATGAGCGTTTTGTATTACTTTTGGGAAGGAATTGTAGTTGGAGAGTAGATGACAGTGGTGTGTTCCAATGCCAAACCTGTGTCCCTGTCTGATAGTCTTGTAATAAAGAAATGGAATAAATCATAAGTTTAGGCATGTTTTTTAAAGCTAATAAGCTTCATTATTCTTTTTTTCCTTTAGAATTATTTTATTAAATCATAAATGTACAATAGCATCTTAACTCTACACACGCACTTAAATTTTTAAAGGAAAAACGTTATGTCTTATTACACCATGATCCTGGCTAATAGCTTTTCAAAACTTTTTGAGAGAAATATTAAAAAAGGTTTCACATGTCATCTGAAACTTACAAATTTAACATTATCAAAGAAGGAATTCTTCTACACTCTTACAAAGACCACTAGAAGAAACAACAATCAAAAAGCTAAGAAACTCTCTCAAAGGCATTTTTTTTTTTTTTTTTTTTTTTTTTTACAATTCTACCTCCACAGTAAGGTAATAATCCAATCCATTCACAAAATGGCTCTCTGCATCTGCTCTGGTGTCTTCTGCCATATCACTGCATATTATGCATGACTAAGATAAGAGTTTCTTTAACATTGTTATTTCGATAACCTGAAGCTGTTCTGTTACCTCTGGGCTCTCATCCTCTCCTATTTATACAGTGAAGCCCATGGTAAGTAGGAAGAAGCTCAATATCGGCTCCTTCCACCATAGCCCCCACTTCCTCTACTTCCTCCAGGACCATAGTTCAAATTTAGGCATGTTTGAACACAATTATTATTTGCTATTATTCAGCTGAATTAAAGATATTAATATCCCTTTAGGAATCGCAATGAACCCAACAGACTAAACGAACATGGTTCATGTTTTCAGAACTTGATGGTTTATGGGCTTCACCATCACCCATCATCCTGGTTTTCACAGCCATCATCCTGATGTCTGTGCCAACTTGTCATGAATCTTTCTACAGATGAAATGGTTTACCAGCAGTAACAGTGGGGATATATTGGTTTGAAAACAAGGCCTCATTTTCTCAAAGGTATACTTTACAGCTCCTAGCTTTTAATGCTACTTCTTCAACCTTTTCTCTGGTTTAGTTTTGGTTTTATCATGATGCCGGGAGGTACTCTCCATGCTACCAGAAGTGGATGATGATTTTCAATATTACCCAGCTATAAGCTCTATGATCTACAGCAGTGACATTTTTGGAAGATGTACTGGTACAGATGTTATGGGAATAAAGGACCACTTTTTGGCTATATTTAAGGTCCACTCCATCTCCACGATGTTTCCTAAAGTGATCAAGACACTGCATCTGGATAGGTCATGGGCATAGGGCAGAAACCTACTGTTATCTTCCCGAAGAAGCACAGCAATACAACAATTCCTGATGATATAGCACTACACCCATACAACAGAGCACGGATGGACTCAACCACCCTCAGAGCCACTTCTTGCATTTGGTGGTAGTCAACACCGACAGCCATGGCTAGAATACACACAGAGTGTGAGAAAATTTGGAGCACTCTATTACAAATGCATGTCTTTATCAAAATCCTCTCATCAAAGCTTTGGAGTCTATGCAGAAAGGAAGGCAGAAAGATTTGTAAGAGCAAGATTTGGTGATTGACTTCAAAGAAATGGCTTCTTCCAGACATAACAGGACGGACACACATGTGTATCCACAGAAACTGTGGTAGCATGCGTAAGACCTGCGCAGGTTCAGGGCAGACAGAATCTAGCACTGATGGGCATGTGGAAACAAAGCCCCTCCTCCAACCATGACAATGCCTGGTAGAAAAATGAAAACCAATTTCCTCCAGTGCAGTGTCACTTGGTATAAGTGTCACTCCAAGGCAGGCCTTATTCCCAGTAGTAGTTTCCTAAGCTAACAAGTAACATAAAATGAACACTATATTTTTATCTTTGTCAGGGGGGCAGAGACAGACAAAGACATAGAGATAGAGACAGGGAAGAGAGAAGAGAGAGACAGAGAAAGAAAAGAGAGAGACAGGGCAGAGAGAGAAAGAGAGGAAAAGATGGAAGGAGGGAGGGAGAGAGAAAGAGAGAGAGAAAGGGAGGGAGGGAGAGAGGAGGGAGAGGGAGAGAGAGAGAGAGAGAGAGAGAGAGAGAGAGAGAGAGAGAGAGAGAGAGAGACAGAGACAGACTTGGGTGGCTGTGGAAGTTGGGAAGACCTGGTCAGTTATGGAAGGAGAAGGATATGATGAAAATATATTCTATGAAAAATTTTAAAGAAAAAGAAGAAGAATTGTGGTTTTTGTACATTTCATTGAGTAAGTATGTATTTCAGATATTTCCTGATATAATTCATATTTACCCACAAGCTAGCATGGATATATATGTGGTGATAAATTTTACTCCTCTCAGTAACGTTCCACATGTATATTTTTGAGTGATAGCTTATTTACTCACAGTGATATCAGAGCTGTGCTGTAGCCCACCACTTTTCAGCTGATGAAAACCGACTCCATCCTTTTCTCCACACTTGCCAGAGGAGCTGGTGTGAAGCTGGTGAAACCTTCTGGGGTCCTCCCCTTCTCTGTGGTACCACAGAGTAGTGTACAGTTTGATATAAGGGCTGATGTAGTTGTTAAAGAATCATGAGAAAATCAAGCATTTAGATTAAGTGACCACAAAACAACAGAAAATTTCTACTATACAAACTCATTATAAATCGACAACTTCTAAAGTTGCCCAAGGCAGGGATGGAAGCTACACGGTAACCTGCACTTGGTTCACAGATGATGATGGTTGCAGAAGTCTGCAAGACACATTCCCATAGAATAACTTGCTCCTTATTTTAGCCTTTTTGTCTTTGGAAGATGTGACTTATCTGACTTTAAAGGTTCCCACACTAAAGTCAGTTGCAATCAGTCTTAATGGATCATTGGTTTTTTTTTCAGAGCACCTGTTTTTGTTGTTTGGGGATAATACATTTAAGAGAGGTTTATGACCTTCCTGACAGATAGTACTCGGGAAAAATAGAATCTCAATGTAGATAAACCCAGTAGAACAGTGCAAACAAGCAGAAATGTCTTTTTCTTGCTTGCAATGTTTGCTCTGTCTGTTGTGTGAGCTCAAGATGACTTCTAAGGCCCCCAGAGCTTGTTTTCAATTCAAATAAAAGCGTTACATGAGTGAAAAGGGTGGGCCAAGTTGACTCCAAGAAGACATACATTTTAAGAGGAATATTTAGTTTGCAAGCCTGGGCATACAGCATTGAAAAGGTGACCCTATCTTCTTAAAGCCTCTTAGCATTTTTTAATCACTAAAGAAAGTCTGTCTTTGGGCACAGAGACTGGTGTACGGACATCTGTATATCAGCTTAGCCTTAGAATCTCACAATCCCCAGGAAGCTAACAAGCTTGGTTGAGTAGCAGAAATAGCACTGAGGCAGGGGAATGGAAAGTATGATTAATATGAAGGAAAGAGATATGATTGATAGAACTACTTCTCCCTTCCTTCCTCCCTCCTCCATGTGTTTGTGGCTACACATTGCCTTATTTGGATGCTTTACCAAAAATCTTATAATGTATCTAAAGAGGTGCCACTGTGCAAGAAAATAAAAAGTGTTTGGGGAGAAATCTTTTGGCTGTTCAAGTTTGTAAGATAGGAGATACAAGAAGGCAATTCCCATCGCTTGGCAGTCATTCAGGTCATTGCCAATCTTTCTGTGTCTGTCCTCATACATTTTAAGTGCAAATATGCCACAAGAAAAAAAAAGCTGAACTTTCGTATCCATGATTTATGAGGTTGGGGATTTCATGAAATTCAAAATATGATATATTTATCTCTATGGAAAATGAAGATCAAATATCAAAAAGTATCACAATGCATTTTTGGATGATTCCCATGTCTAAATTCTGTGCTTTGTCATTTTCTCATGTATATTGGCATACAGAAAAGCATGTATATGTAGCAGTACTCAAATGTATAATTTCTGCCCAATCCAAAACTCTTTTCAGAGGGAGACGTTTTTGTTTTTTCTCGTAAAACAAACTATGTTTTTCCTTCCTTCTTTCCCTTTTAAAAATTATTTTATTTTATTTATAGGAGTACACTGTAGCTTTCTGCAGACACACCAGAAGAGGGCATCAGATCTCATTACAGATTGTTATGAACCACCATGTGATTGCTGGGAATTGAATTTAGGACTTCTGGAAGAGCGGTCAGTGCTTAACAGCTGAGCCCTCTCTCCAGCCTGAGGAAGAATCTTTTAAACATACCAATGAGTTTAAACTGTAGCCATTTATATATCTCTAGTGATTTCCATCGGCTACTACAAATATTAAGCTAAAATTAAGAGGATAGGATAGAAGGAATCCTACTTGCAAACTATGCTAAAACTATTTGAAATCTGTATTAACACTACGTGATAATGTCCATAAATTTAAGAACGATATTTGTGGCAGAATTGGTAATGGGCAAAGCACCACCTTAAAAAAAAGCAGTATACTTTTTTGGGGTCTTAGACAGTACAGTAACATTAATGCAGTTTTAAAGGCCTAAATTCATATTCTGAGCATCATATAAAATGGTGGGTGTCACAGTGTAGACCTGTGATACCAGTCCTGGAAAAACACAAATAAGATGTTTCTTTGAATTGCTGAATATCCGGTTTGATTGAATGGATAAGTACTAGGTTTAATGAGAGACCCTGTCTTAAAAAAGCAAGGTGGGTGAGAGTTTAGGAAGATATTTCTGTCTCTGCCCACTCAATGCAAAATTAATGGCACAAAGGAACAATATACATGAAAAAATTGGTTAGAAAACAATTTTATTGACTAGAAAAATTATATTGTTTCTGTATGTTGCCATGCCTCTATTCCCCTCCTTCATTTCTAAGAAACTGTGATTCAGCCAGAGTCATAGTTATCAGATTACAGGGAAGTAGTCTACTCTAATTGTTGATTTTCCCATTAATTTGGGTTGCATAATATTACACTTCATCTTAAAAAACTATATCAAAGTTTTTTAAACAGAGGAAAAATTATATATAGGTAAGTATATATAATGTGTATAATATACTCATATAATTATGTATATGTTTATATATGAATAAAAGCTTTTGAATTTTGTTTCAGACCTGCCACACAGAGGGGATTTCACGTTTGATACTGTAATTATAGACAAAAATCCATGGCTTTGAAGGTCATAAGCTGCCATTAGCCATCTTGGAGAGGCAAAAAACTAGCAGGTGGGCAGTAAAACTGTGGTGGATGAGCCTTTCAGGCTGAAGGGACCATATTTTAGGGAAGATTCTTGCTATTAATAGGATCTCTCTCTCTCTCTCTCTCTCTCTCTCTCTCTCTCTATATATATATATATATATATATATATATATATATGATAAAAAATGCAGTGAGGATGTTGCCAGTCTTCAAGTATCACCAGCTAATTGCTTCTGAGACAGAAAGAAGGTATTTACAACTTTGAACGCATTCCAAGAGGTTGTAAGCAATTTACCAAAGGTCATAAAAGGGAACCAATGATTTATTGTGGACAAAGAGACAGAAGACAAAATTTTGTCTGGGTTTATCTATATAAAACTTCAGTAATAACTTAGTTACAAAGTTATGGTTTTGAACTTTCCAAAAATGTGTGGAGCCCGTGAATGAAAATTAATATTTACCTAGATAACTAGTCTTAATGGAAACACATGTAAGCACTCTGTGTTGTAGACTTCTTATTCAATTTAGAGTTTGAATTTATGTGTAGACTTGTGGTGAACATTTTACCTGTTATCATGTATTCTGAAAGATGTATAAGTGCTGAAGACAAAGAGATCAGAGGGAGAATGTTTGGAGGAGAAAGATTTTGGAGAAGAACTTAGAAAAGAAGACTAAAATAACTTTTCAGTGTCCCCCTTTCTTCCAGTGATTTTTACTAGCATAGTGGGAATTACATAAACTCCCAGTCTGAGCAGGGAACTTTCTGAGGAGATAAGAACAAGGACTACTTCACGCAGTCCCCCACTGTTTTAAGATGAGGTACTAAATGTTAGAGATTGCAATTTCTGGCCTCAGAGGAACTGAGAGAGGCAGGTTAGCTGCAAAATAATTTAGAATCAAGATAGGTAAACATTTTAGTATTAAAAATCAACCCTAATATTTGGCAAGACCAAGACTTGTTCCAGCAGATGCTCTTGTTTTTTCTTTTTATTAGATACTTTCTGTATTTACACTTGAAATGTTATCCCCTTCCCCCACCCTGTTTCACTCTACTCCCCACCTGTCTTTATGAAGGTGCACTTGCTCCTAATCACCCTCTCCACCCCAGTGCCTTGGCATTCCCCTACATTGGGAAAACGTGCCCTCTCTGGACCAAAGGTCTCTTTCACATTGATTTCACCAGACACTGCTCTAAATTGAGTAATTTCCCCCTGATTTCTGACATGTAAGATAACAATCCTTGGCGTTAGCTTTGAGCAGCATTTTGAATGTTGAAAGCAATGATTTTCATCACTATGTAAGGATGTTATGCAGGACTGGAAGTGAGCTTTCCCCATGTCATAAGCAGTCTTCATAGGGGTAGTGGCCTATTAAAGAACTTGCACAGAGAAAGGTTATCTGAAATTAAGCTATATTCAGAAGCACTTTTATGTCAAATATATTTCAAAAGCCAATGACTGAAAATGAGCAGAGAAAATTATATATTTACCAAACTCCACAGAATAAATTGGTAAACACTTATTTTCCTGTCTGTAAGAGATGGCATATGTTAACAGAGCTAATTTTGAAATTCAAAAAACAACAAATACTGTTATTTTAGTAGAGCAGGTAAAGGGACCAGGATGCAGAGAAGAGTATCCCAGGCTCTGTCGGGCAATATCAAATGGTAATGTTTGCTGTGTGACCAAGTGGAATTGTAAGTATGGGCCAAGGGTTATTAACTTTGCTGTCCGTCCTACAGGTCTTGTGAGACACTGTAATAGTAGATAGCAATGACATCTTCCCGCTCATGTGTTTTTCTACAATATCATCTAGCACTTCCTATTTCCAGGATGGGGTGTAGTTTCTGATCCCATGAGCTAAAAAGGTGGGTTATAGAAACGTTGACACTAAGATCCTTAAGAATAAAGTTTTGGGAATGATTCCCCAACTATAAACTAGCTGTCAGCAAATGAAATGCCTGGAGTGGCCTCATGCAAGCACTCATGTTTCAGGTGAGAGCTTCTGAGCATTTTCCACTCTTCTCACATGCCTTATCCAGATGGTTCCAGCTAAAGGCCTACTTGTCATCTGACTGAGCTCTTTAACCCAGAACCACATATTCAAGATTTCCTAAGCCACTAGAAAGATAGGGTTAGGGTTTTCCTATTGTGAACAGACACCATGACCAAGACATCTCTTATAAAGGACAAGATTTCATTGGGGCTGGCTTACAGGTTCAAAGGTTCAGTTCATTATCATCAAGACAAGGAGCATGGCAGTCTTCAGGCAGACATGGGGCTGTAGTAGCAGAAACTTTTACATCTTCATCTAAAGGCATGCAGAAGATTAGCTTCTAGGCAGCCAAGAGGAGGGTCTGCAACTCCACCCCCACAGTTACATACTTCCTCCAACAAGGCCACACCTACTTCAATAAGACCATACCTCCTAATAGTGTTACACTCTGAGACAAGAATATTCAAATAATCACAATCAGGAACACTTAATAAATTATTACTTTAAACTACTAAATTTTGGAATGGGTATATAATCTCCACTAACATGATTGCTATCCCATTTTACAGTTACTGAAGAAAAAAAACAAAAGGAAAATCAAAATCCAAAGAGTTAATTTGTCCAAGGGACTATTTCCAGTAATACAATTTCTAAGCCTGGAAACTAGGTAATTTAACCTTCAACCTCCTTCTGACACTGTCTTGTGCACCCTCCTGCAGCACATTCTGTGTTATTCTTGGCAGATGCAACCCTTTGGACTGCATAAATGAGTATCACGACCTTCTGTGTTAAGTCTCCTGTTCTCAAATGATTCCACCCTCCTTTTTCTCTATTGACAATGGCATTTCCCCCTCAACTAAATCATTGTAGTTGGACAGGGAAATTAAAATGGCAAATCTGATAAAGCATTGAAAAATACAGCACATAAATTATGATCACATTAAGATGATTACAGCATAGGAATGACAATCCAAGGTAATGAGAAAAGGACCCCCTTTTTTCCTAGAGAGCAAAGCAATTATCCTGCAAGACTGCAAGTTGGCTGTAAATCTTAAGATGCACTGCCAGCCTACTTTTTACACAGGACTGGTGTTTTCTATGTCATTGTTATGTTACTTAATGACACCAATTATTTAAAAATTAAACACAAGCTATTTTATGGTGTGCTGTTTCATATTCAAGTGAAGCTGATTTCAGCTTTTCTTCAGGTTACTGTAGCCTCTTGTGGCTCCCTTTCAAGCCTTTCGTATTTCCCCAGAAGCTTTACTTAAAAAAAATGTGAACACTTTCAGTGGAAATTTCTGACATAAAAATTTCAAAAGGTCAATTTTATGATGAAGCACAGTAGCTTCAAAATTCTAAATGGCACCCCAGACTTAAGAAGCTAATTGCTTTTCCATCACATGGTTCCCTCAAGTACCCACACCACAGTCTCCTCTGGATAAAACTCAGCATGCATCTCTCTCTTCTTCAAGATCCCATAGGACTTCCTGAGATGTTGTAAAAAAAATAAGAAAGACAAAAAAATGAAATAGGAGCCATGAAAACTACCATGAAGTGAGCTACAACTGCAGCAGTCTAAGTCCATCTGTCACAGGTGTGGTTTTAATCAAGCCATTGATGGCACAACCCCATAAAAGCTAATGTGGTGAGTACAGGGTGCAGGAATGGTGAGCCTGGCTTAGTAATTGTACCAGTTGCAGAGGTAGGGAATAAGTGTGGGCAGTACCAACGTGTCAGACGCAGGAGTTTTCAGCATAGAACCTTGTGAAACCCAAAGTTCTTCCAAAAGCAAGCATATTGGAATCTATTGAGTAAATAACCAAGGATTTAACTAGAACATGTCATCTATTTAGCAGCATTATGTTTCTTGACACATGAAGGTATTTTGCCTCTTCTGTTTGTAATCTCTCCATCATATCCTGTTAAGATTTTGACACATTTATTACATTACACTGATAAACCAGATTGTGTGCTTTGGTCACTTTAAGGGATAGAGCTTTGCAGAAGCTCAAGTTGTATGTTTTGACTGTCAGATCTTAAGCATTCATGCTGTGCTTTTAATTTAAAAAGTTCTTTCCAGATTTAAACCAAACCATGAACAAAACCAATTCATAGTTTGATTTCTAGTTTATAGTAGACATCGTGGAGATGTGTTATTCTCTGAAGGTCATGAGCTGAGTCAATATAGTAGATTCCATTGTGTAGTTTGTCTTGTTTATTGAAGAACACACGAAATCAGCTTGTTAGAAATCCACATTCATAAGAAGGGATACAGTGGTGGCTGACAGTCTCTGTCCCTACAGCTTCTAAGCAGGGCATCTAAGTAGTTTGATGTCAATCTTCTCAGCCTATATGGCTTTTTAAACATTATTTGTTTCTTTGTCAAAAAGTTGATCATCTTATTTTTGATGTTCATGTATAAAATCAAGCACCTGAAATTATGTGTTACTTGCCTATGATTTTCAATAAGCTAATTTGTTTAAGAGATGTCAGTGAGGAGATCTTACAGTAAAACCCAGGGTTGATATTTTGTTTTGCTGTTGGGGAAATTTCCAGGGAGCCTGCTCCACAGCAAAACCAATGAGAGGAAAGAGGAAAGGCTCTGATTTATCTTGGCTATAAGAAATCTTGAAGCATACCTAGAATCCCAGAGTCTAACGGTTCTGGAGGTAGTTGTGGGAATGCAAAACTCACATTTCTGTGTGGTCTGTTTTCCACTAGATCCCTGTTTATCAACTCTTACTATTTAGTAGTTTGCCTTCCCTCACATTTTCTTGCAAGTCATTCTAAATGAGGGCTTTATCCCCAATGAAATTAAATGTTCTGCCATGTCACCAAGTTTCCCAGCATTCTCCCGGATTTGTGCTTCAGATCAGACATAGTCTGGTTTGATTATTTATTCTCTTGTTTTTGGGATAGAACCACACTATTCTGTGAATGTACACGTAAATACTTCTTCCTTAAGTGTTCTCAGAAGTCAAACCTGTACACGAGTTTCATGAAAAATACTTTCAAAATAGTGGTGAAAGTGTAACACTATTCTGAAATGTATTACATCATGATAGTAGACTAGATTTGCAACAAGGAAAGTCCTAGGCATGTTTAAAACTGCGATCCCAGGACAATCCTCTCTGATGTGTGTACTTGTCCTAAGTCTTCTCCATCTGAATTATTCTGTGACACAAAGGTGAAGAGTCAGTTTTTAATCGGAAGTTAAGCACCATATTTATTGTTCACACTAAAAGTCTGTTTCTTCCTCCTTTCCCAGTACAAGACAGTAGTGGGGTAACATTTTGTCAATTTAGCCAAACCCAAATAGAGGCATTAAAAGAAACGTCAAACAATATTTCTATGCACCATTAAGATGTTGCAGTTCAACTAAGAAAGGAGATGAGCTTGAAATATATATGACATTACATGTATACCTATTGCATTATATTACATGTTACCAATTATTAAAATACTCCTGGGGTGTAAAGAATGACAAACCAACTTTAACATCTATATAACAAAAGAAACAAAAAGACTTCTATTCACTACATATTTATATATTTTTAGCTAGAATAAAGTACAAAAACATATATATTTATATTTTAAATATTCTGACACACTTGGCTATCCATACAAATATAGCTTTTTCTCAGTCAATACATATTCATATTAATTTCCTGGATAACAAGATCAATTTCATGCTATCAGAAATACAGCAGAAAGTGGCCAGATTAAAGTATGGCTCCTGGCTACCCATTTCTGGTACTGGAAATAGCCATATGGCACCAGAATGTGGA
Source organism: Micromys minutus (assembly GCF_963924665.1). Classification (NCBI taxonomy): domain Eukaryota; kingdom Metazoa; phylum Chordata; class Mammalia; order Rodentia; family Muridae; genus Micromys; species Micromys minutus. The sequence continues at coordinate 7,960,870 of NC_137984.1, forward strand.
CAGGTCACTCGGGAGTCTTCCTGTAGTTATGTCATGATGTGTTCACTGTTATAGATGCAGCAGCCTTTCTTGCCCCTCTACCTGTTTTGTTTGGGAGCAGCTGCTAGATTCAAGCTGTTGTCTGTTTCCCACTGAGGGACTAAAGCGAGAAGCGCTTTCTAGGGAAGTCGTGTTGCAAAGCAGGAACAGCAATAATAAGTGGATTAAATGGGGGACATAAAGTGCACTGGGCATACATCTCCTCATCAGCTGGTGCTAATTTACTGCTGTTAGTTCCAGTCCGTAAATGGCGCCGCCTGTGTCACTGAAACAGAGTCAGAAGGGATGGGGCACACAGTTAACGATGGAGGAACAGAACGCTGCTTTGTAGAGTGCTTGATTGCAATGGCTTCATTTCTGTGGCTGCATGAGTGAACCTCAGCCACTCTTCATACCCAACACATGTGCTGGGACAGTACTCTGTGGGTTTCATTGCACAGATTGGTTCATTGTACATTGCTAAAGGAAATGCATGGTAAAGGGTTACAGTCACACATATTTGGCGGCTTAATTAAATGGCATATATTAAGCAACCCATATAAGGCAAACACACTTTAAAACAAATGCCTAAAATACGTGGAGGCATGGTATCAAATAGCAAGATAGGGTATGTGAAAAAGAGATTTAATAAAATTGCTTTAAGGCACAGACTTTTATGACAATGCCATTTCTATAAACACTTTAGACATTTTAAAATAAAAGTTTGGAAACAGGTATGACACACATGGGTGTAATATATTTTTATTTCTATCAGCAGCTTCCTTTGGAGCCTTCTGGGTGCTTTCCCTTCATCCTTAGGAGGAGATGCATAATCAATGGAGATTAAGGAATAGGGAAAATATGCTCACACACCACTCTGGATGGCAATGATTTCTCTTGGCCACATTCTCTTTATGTCCTTACCCCAATTGCTAGACTTTTGAGTTCAAAAACACCTGGCCTTCCTTTCTCCCTTTCACTGATTAACATAGATAAGCCTATCTCCTTCAGTTCTTACCTGGGACTACCTCTGCCTCCTCCCCACACCTCTCCCTCCTCCCCACACCTCTGCCTCCTCTCCACACCTCTCCCTCCTCCCCACACCTCTCCCTCCTTCCCACACCACTCCCTCCTCCCCACACCTCTCCCTCCTCCCCACACCTCTGCCTCCTCCACACTTCTGCTTCCTCCCCACACCTTTCTTTCCTCCCCACACCTCTGCCTCCTCCACACTTCTGCTTCCTCCCCACACCTTTCCCTCCTCCCCACACCTCTGCTTCCTCCCCACACCTCTGCCTCCTCCCCACACCTCTCCCTCCTCCCCACACCTCTCCCTCCTCCCCACACCTCTCCCTCCTCCCCACACCTTTCCCTCCTCCCCACACCTCTTCCTCCTCCCCACATCTCTGCCTCCTCCCCACACCTCTCCCTCCTCCCCACACCTCTCCCTCCTCCCCACACCTCTCCCTCCTCCCCACACCTCTCCCTCCTCCCCACACCTCTCCCTCCTCCCCACACCTCTCCCTCCTCCCCATACCTCTGCCTCCTCCCCACACCTCTCCCTCCTCCCCACACCTCTCCCTCCTCCCCATACCTCTGCCTCCTCCCCACACCTCTCCCTCCTCCCCATACCTCTGCCTCCTCCCCACACCTCTCCCTCCTCCCCACACCTCTGTCTCCTCCCCACACCTCTCCCTCCTCCCCACACCTCTCCCTCCTCCCCACACCTCTCCCTCCTCTCCATACCTCTGCCTTGTCCCCACACCTCTGCGTCCTTCCCCAGTCTCTCAATTCTCATATCCCCAGGGAGATTTGAGAGGGTGGGCTTTATTTCTACAACATGGTTTCCTTCACCATCTTGAGATAATTGGCTAACTTGTGTCTTATATTCTGGAGGGCTATTATTTCTCAACCCTAGCAGACAAAACTTATTTGAGCACCTGCATTATGATGTAGAGAACTGTGATGGGCTCAAATTATACTTAGTGCTCCAAGTTACAGGTTTGGTGTTTAATATCACAACAACATCAAACACACAGATTTATTGCTGTCAATACAAGAGCCTATATTATATAACTGATACCTTCTATATTGATTAATATATGGTTCATCACAGTAGTCAACATGACATTTCACTTCTTAGTTTCTATGAGACAAAAGCTATTAAAATGTTTCATTTCTTGTGTACTTCACATGGAATCGTATTTATTTTTGGATTACTATATGTAGGAAAGATTCAAATCATTCTTTCATGAGAAATATCTTTTAAAGACTACTTTGTCATCTACAAATTCTAAAGCTATTTATGTAGACACTTGAAAAAAAGTGGCAAAGTAATTTTTATTAATTCCAATCTACTTTTATTGCTTAGGAAAATAGTCTTAAAAACCAAATAATGCAATATTTAATTAATTAGTCTGATGAATTAATAAATTACAGCTTACTATCATTGATTTAAACCAGTTATTTCTCAACACAGGCTAGTGTATTACCTTAACAATCGATTTTATAGCAGCAGTGGTTTTATGATTCTTTAATAAAATGATGGACACATGATTTTGTTCAGTTTTATCTAAATAACATGTCCATGAGCACATCACTGTCAAAATAAACTGCCCTTTGCTCACTGATGTCTGTGAATTGGTTCACAGCAGAGGAGAAAGGAGCAGAAGAAGGTAAAATGGATGTTACTATTTCTTCAAGACACATTTAATAAAGAAACAATTAGACACAACATAATATAAACACTGAATTCGTTCTTTTATAATAGGTTTAAGCTTTCATTTCTTAGTTATATTTGCGGATGATGGAGGTCGTCAGGTGATAGTGAAAAGCCTCACTTGGTACCAATGCAGATATAATCCTGGAGTGGAAAATTAAGCATATCAAACTTCTGTAATGAAATATTAAATGTGCACCTTTTCCTGATCCTTATTTAGTCAAAGCTGACTTCCTGAAGAAGTATATATCGAACTCAGATAATTCAGAAGAAAAGAGAACTTTTAATTTTGAATCAACATGGGAACCAGTTGCGTTATAATCTGACACTGTGGTTAAAGAGGTGGAAACAGCACAGACTGCTATTGACCAGTTTGTCTGCTCTCCGAGCAAAAGCACTCATCGGAAGGTGCCAGAAAATCTATTGTAAAGAATTTGAATTTCATATGTTAGTGACAGGGAGCAGGGGCAGGGGTTGAGGAGTGGCAGGGAACAAAGGAGTTTTGGGAAGCAGTATTTTGTGCTGATGGAAAGGAGATAGTGAGGGTGGTAAGGTCAAGTGGAGATAAAGTTAAAGTGGTTCAGGAATATAATGATTAGAGCGAAGATTGCCATGTGGTCAATAAAGATGAAAGGGTAACTTCAACGGCCTCTTGGTAGAAGTGATACAGGATATTTGAATAATCTGACCACACACACACACACACACACACACACACACACACACACACACACACACACACTCACACCTGCAGAGGTATTACCACTTGTGGCTTAACTATTTTTCAAATTGCAATTTGGAAATCATGGGGATAATCTGTCAAGTACCTAACGTCTGTTTCGCAATGTGTTTAGGGAAGCAGATGGGTGGGAAACTGCCTAAACTTGATCTGAGAACAGTGCATATCTCCGACCGAGGTGAAGACTCACCATGGCAATGCTGGCTGTGCAGTAAAATACTGTCATCACCCGCAAGTAGGAGAGCATAAAGGACAGCTCTATTGAGACTGTGTCCTCATGGATGTGGTTTCACACCGAGATCAGGACTTGACTGAAGGAGAGGTAATTCATTCTAGCTGAATTCTCTGTGCCTGAGGTGACTGAGGAGACTTAATCATCTCTGAAAATTTAAAAATAACATTTACAGCCTTAATTCCTTCATGAGATCTAGTGCTGATTTTAAATAGCAACATAATAATCTTAATATTAGAGATCAATGCTTTATATGCGTCTGAAATAAATCAATAGGAAAACATCGAAGTCTATCAGATTTCTTACTACATTTTATCATAAAAATAAGTGATTTCTTCCTAGATTGAAGTAACTTGAATGGTTGTTTTGCTTACATAGTTCTTTTTCAGACATAACAACAAATTGACACTGAGGTGTGCTCTGGCTATAAGCTCTTGTACAGGCATTTCTATGAGTTCCTACTTAAGCCTTAGTGAGTTCCAATACTGACATTAGCTATGGGCCCCTATATTAACATTGACTGTGAGTTCCTGTATTAACATTGGCTGCAAGGTCCTGTATTAATTTTGGCTATGAATTCCTGTATTGATATTGGCTGCAAGTTCCTGTTTAGACATTGACTGTGAGTTCCTAGATATGCCTTGGCTTTGAGTTTCTGTGTTGCCATTGGTTGTAAGCTGGTGTACAGGCATTGGCATGTGTTCCTATATAGTCACTGATTGTAAGTTCCTGTATAGGCATTTGATATGAATTTCTATACAGTCACTTTTGGTGTATTCCTGTAGAATCCTTGGTTATGTGTTCTTATATAGGCATTGACTATGTGTCACTTGATATAAATTTGTATATAGTCATTGGTTGAGTTCCTGTATAGCCATTGCTGTGAGTTCCTCTACAGTCCTTCCTTTTGTGCTCCTCTGTTGGTATTGGCTTCCAGTTTAAAATCTTCATGTCACATCATCCTAATGTGAACATTTTAGTCAGTGAAAGATTTTTCATGTTTATGCTCCTAGTAAATATCATGGCCCTTTTTATACATGAGAAATGATTAAATGTATTAATATTGTGACCACTTTTAACAATACAGTGGTAGTGGCATATTTCCAAGAACAGTTTGGTGCTTTGTGGTTTATGGTTTTGAGGATTCCCATGCAACACTGGATACTGTTCAACCTGTGATTTTCACTCTCTGATTTAACGATCATCCATTTCATGATAGTTTGTCCTTAAAATCTAGTCACCATTTCCTGTGAGTCACCATTTTATACCTAAATGAAAATCTTGCATTAGCATGTAGATATTAATGCTTGTGAACTTGACCTGAATCTTAGCCTCAATAAAAGCAAGTGTACCATGTTCTGATCTATTATCTTTTCTTTACACACACACACACACACACACACACACACACACACACACACACACATAGACACACACACACACACACACATCTTCTATTCATCTTCTATGCTATTTGTTCCATCTGTTTTTTTTCCTATTGTGGCTGTTTCTGATGGTTTGTTTGCTTCACTGGGGTCAAATTATCAATTCTGAATACAAATAATTTATTTCTATTTATGTTTTCCCTGTTTATAGGTAAGGGTGTTTGGATAGAGTTATCAGAAACGAGGACATGTCCCTTGTGTCGAAAGGAAACCATTGGGATTCCATGTGGTATTCAATTATAGATGTTTTCTAATCCTACATATATCTGTCTCTACTCTTTATTTCCATCTATTACATTATTTTTTTTGAGAAATTAGCAAAGAAAACAAAATGGCATAATGTTTAAAAATTCTGTTTGAATACTTTGTAATTCTATAGCAAGCCTAAGAAAGGGATATTTAGCGAAAAATTGCAATTAAAATACAACATCATCTGTCAAACTATTATATTATTGAATAAATTTCAGGAATTTGAGCAACATATAATCTATACTCTGAGCTATATTTTTTTAAAACCCTAACATTTACTTCACATGAAGAGGACAGATGGTATAATTTATCTAAAAGATGACACTATTCTTAGAATACACACAAGATGTTAAAACAAATTCTGTTTTGCAGTTGGCTTTAGAAATAAATATATAAATGAAGTTCTGGGTTACATTTGTTGCAGTGTTGATAAAACAGGGCATAGGTACCAGAGTTAATATATAATTTCGAAAAATAATAGGATTATATCCTAGCACAGTCTCAACTACCAAGTGGCTGCTGAGTCTGCAAAATGGAAGTTCTCATAGTTTTCAACAGACAAAAGTGTGATAGTTATTTATCTGAATATAGAGAGTATCACTTAACCACCCCATACATTTTCCTAGCCCAAGTCCTGAATTAGAGTATAGTTGTAAGCCAGCAGGAAGCAAGAACATTCTAGATACCTTAAACGGATCACCAATACCAGGTTTGTTATTCCTGGCTTCGATTCTTAGATTTTGACTAAAAACTGAACTATTTGTTTTATTTTATAATTATAATGAGCTGTTTTGTCACTCATTGAAGATCAGAACTTTAAAACATGTAGAAATTACCAATGAAAAGAAATAGAATCTTGGTCATAAAAATCAACTGTAAATCACAATGACAAAAGGTAATATATTGATCATCAACTTTTAATAAAAGATCGGACCAGAATATAAGCAGTGTATATGAGGACATAAAATCCCAGGACTATTATGACCAAGGAGCATTATATATATATGTGTATGTGTATATATATGTATATATGTATATATATGTATATATGTACATATGTGTATATATGTGTGTATATGTATATCTATATATGTATATATATGTATAATTTCTAACATGTTTTCAGTGGGCTGTGAAGTTGCCATCCCATTTCAAAATGGTTTGCTGTATATTTACCGTGTAGCATGCTACATACTTAACAGACATGGGATTACAATTTCTAAACCACCTTTAGTATATTTTGAAATATTGTATAGAATATTAATGTAAAACAGTACAAAAATATTTTTAAAAGCTTAAATGATTTTTGAAGAGAGATATGCCAGTATTCATTTTACTTAGAGCCTAACCACTCTTTTACAGGCTCAGTTAGACAAGTGGGAAATCTGGGCTGAATAATCCTTAGAAATGGTATTTCTTTTATACCTAGCTAAAAGTCAATATTTTGCAGTTTTTATTCATTTCTTTACACAGGATTTTGATATGTATCCTAAGCTGTCCTCAAATTTATCATCCTCCTGCTTCACTTCTTGAATGCTGGAAAGATAACTCTGTGTTACCATTTCTGGCCTTAATATCAGTCTATTAAAGAAGATTGTATTATATCCATATGGCACTATTTAATAAATGACAAAAATATATTGCATTTCTTGAAATCATTATAATAACTTACAAGAGGTTTCTGGGTGAGTGGAACAGAGCACACAAACTTGGTAAAAGTCATATGTGAGAATAAATGGACAAAATTTCAAGTGTAAGAAGTAACTTAGAATGTTACTTTTTTCACAATTTAACATTTTCTTTGTTGGTGGTGGGATGGCACTGCTTTTGCTGTGTGTGTGGAGATCAGGGAGCGTCTGGGTGGTGGATAGACCAATTCTCATACCAGGTGACTCTGAGGATTAGAAACTGGACATTAGATAACTCAGGTGGTCAGGCCTCACAGCAATGCCACCCATATGATAGAACTTTAAAGCCAAAGCAAAGGATGGCTACTAAAGTAACAAAACAATTTTATCTTTGGAAAATAAAGATCAAATAATCTGTTTACTAGAAAAAGGTGGGATGTTTATTGAAAGAGTTTACTGAAAAAAATGAGTTAAAAGAAAAAAAAAACCCATTAAGATGAGCAGGTTGAAGTAGGCATGAAGTAACAGACGATCAAATGAATAGTAAATGTCCACTAGGCCAGAAGCTATGAGTAAGCCATGAAACAGGGGCATTGAGAAGGGGGGTCGGATCAGGGACTGTAAAAGTCGACATTGCACGCTTTAGCTGCATGTGAAGTTGTGTCTGTATCTGAAGCACATGTCTGACACCAGTTAAAGCTAAAGAACCCCCAAACTGTTCTCTAACAGAGAAACAAGCACAAAACCCATTTATCACCTTCACTTAAGACAATACTGGTGAAAACCAAAGTACAGCAGCGAATTCCATACGCACCAGGTGACCTGTAGCTATGGAATTAACAGGAGCCGTGATGACCTGTGACCTTGGCACGGCAGCTATTATTTTAAAATCTATGTCTAATAAAATTATATTTCAAAGTATTAAACAGTCCTAGCAAGTCAACACGAGTCTTCTGCAAGGACAGCGTAACTGCTGAGACATCTTGCCAGTCTCTCTGTTTATTGTATATAATTTTAGTCTTTGATTACAAAGTGCAGTCAATCACTTTCCTTCTAGCTCATTTCCACTCCTCTGTGTCAGCCACGGGTAAGCACAATTCACTTCTACCTGGAACCCCCGCAACCACACCAGGTTGACTTCTATTGGCCAGAACTGTTCACAAGTTCACAAGAATCTCAAGCACAAGTCTCCTTCTTAGTCTGACTTTAGTGAGAGAGCTTTTGAAACGTGTTTAGCAGCCTGAATTTCAATCAGAATTGGCAGTGATGTCTCCGGTATCATTCCTATATCGCAAGGCTTCTGAGTGCAAGGAAAAGGTGGTGGGTCAAAGCGATGGTTCAGGGAGCGATTTCAAAGTTTTCTTTTTCAGGGAGGAATGCACCTACTGATTACCAGAATCAGAGTCAGCCTTGAAAACATCTACAGGGGTATAGTTATTTGGGAACACACACACGTGTATGTGTTTATGTACTTAAGAATAATTAAAGAAAAAGATGCCATGCACTTGAAAGAGAGCAAGGAGCAAAGTACAGAGAGTGGGGGGTTTGGCGGGTAGAAAGGGAAGGAGAAAATGATATAATTACATTACGATTTCTAAAAGTTTGAAGGTGTTTTAAAAATAAAACATTCTCCTCTTGCCAGAAATCACACCCTCATTTCCCGCCCAGGCTGCAATCTTTTATCAAAATTCATTCTTGATATTTTTTTCTATAAGTTTTTGTTCAACCTAGGGTTCCATATTAATTCGAAAATCGTTTTCCCTACGAGTGGTAATACATTATACCTTTTTACCGGCTAGCTTATGTTTCTAAACTTGAGAGCAGGCTGACAGTTCTCTCTACGGCAATGCAGCTACCCACTAAAACTCATCCATTCCCAGAAGGCAGAAGTGGGCTGTGAGAGTCGTGAAGGTATTCTGCTCATCGGCACCTTTTTCCTCCTGTCCTAAATTGTTTATCAGTTATGAATTTTACAGATATTATGCATACCAGCGGCAACGGTGGAGCTAGAAGTTATTGCTCCTTCTTAGGCGGCACAGCCAGAGCCACCAATGGCCAGGTGGAACTTGCAGCCAGCAGACGTCAGCCCACGCATCTCTGTGTGTCTGTGGACTGGTCGGGTGATGTACTGATGCCCGGATTTCTTCTCATAGCAGTGAAGAATGAATCGATGAGGATAACATAAAAACTGTATATGTGGAATCTTCACCAACCCAGTAGGAGTTCAGGACTTTCAAAGCTCCATAATGGTGCCTGGCTTTCTCCTCGGCAAGACCGAATGAAGGCTTCTGGCAAATTTTAACTGTTAACACCATGGTGACAGGCTTGTAGTCAGTGAAACCCTTAGGAGCCGGGCGTTTGCGACCACCATGGTGGACATGAATCCTGTAAATGACCTAACCTTGCTTAGCCCTCAGTGCTTTATCAGGCCGCGTGAGGTGGGGAGTCCCGTGTAGCGCAGACACGTCAGAAGAAGGAGCATCATGTCAGACTGTCTCTTCCATCATAGCTCCCGGATGTACTTGTGTGCACCCATCTTGGCTCTCCTGATGGCTGCCATCAGAGCAAAGGAAGAAGACTTTCTCTCATCTCGTACTTTGTAAGAAAATGGGTAATTATGACTAGGGATGAAGGGAAAACTCAAGGAAACATTGTCCACCTTCAACTTTTCAACAGACTAAATACATTTCACAGGCCTTGGTTTGACAAGAAAAACCCTAGCATTGTACAAAATATATTATTTTTTCTATGTAAAGAGAATAAATGTTTGAGTGCACACACAGGAAAGTTTGCTTATGATCCTGATTCTTGAAGAAGCTGTGAGTGAACCTTTGCCCTTGTCAGTGAAATAGAAATTATATAAAACGGTTTGTATGGTCTATTCTAGAATTTTGACTATTGGAAGTAATGTTTTGAATGGAATTAACTAATATAGCTTTTTCTATAATGCAACCTAGCCAGACATTTTATCTTACTTTAAGAGTCCAAGTTAGACTGTATTTAAAATATGCCATTTTGTTTGCTTTATTTTTCACTTTATTTACCAATACTAATTAAAAGTAGCTGTCTTAATGTATTTATAAAGAAAGAGGCAGTCAGTGTAAAGTTTATTACTGTTCTGTCTCTGCACAGTTGAGAAATTTGTTCTATTAAAATTCTATATATCTTCCTTTGAAACTGTTAACCGAAAACAAGAAAAATAAATATTCAAAACCATCGCCTGTCTTGCAATTCCTTTGTCTATTTGCATGGGTGATTTTTTTTGTATGCATGAATTTCCTATGTGAATGAATGAACACATTTCAGTCTGTTCATCCCCAGGCAAGCCTCTTGATAGTTGAACACCATTCAGAAGCAAAACTCAAAAAATCTGACCTTGACGCCAGCGTAAAGTGATAGATACGCCTTAAAGATAGAAGGAAAATCTCATTCTGAAATGAACAGTTTATAACTCAAGTGCTCTCATTAAGGGTCTTGAGCTATTTTGAGTGGTTATGTGAATACTGAGTTGTTGTCTACTATAGATTATAGATATTGATATTTCGTCCTCTGGTTTATGCTGATGTTTAATACACTCTGGTTAAAGTACCATCAATGGAATAGCATTTGCCTCTGACTCCTCCTCCATAAAGCCAGCTGAATCAGCACTTCTCCAATGGCTTCCAGTGAAATCTTAAGGAGAAGCATTCTATAAATGGTGAACATCACCCTTCATTCATTGCTTAAAGACTCACCTCAGACCCTCATCAAATTTTGGGTTTTATTTATTTGTAACTAAATTAGTATTGGAGAATCCTCACTTGTTGCCAAAGAAATCATCAGGATCATCTAATAGAACATAAAGAAAATTAAAGAATAGTTACGTGGTTTTGGTGGCTCAGCAAAGTAAAGGAGCAGTGAAGTTTGTGTTCCCAGTATGAAGCAGGCTGCTGGCTTTTGCTTCTGACTGAAACACACATAAACACTAAGATTACGTTGCAGCCTTTACTGTTTTGAATTTCAGAACCTGTCAGCGAACCCTCAAGGTTCACTGAAGTGGTTCGCACGACTGGGAAAGGTTCCTGGATTCTTTGAGGGAGAGAAAGAGAAGAGTGAAAGCTATCTCTGCCCCTTCAGATATTTTCAGATACTAAGGTATATTCCTGATGGGAGTGGTTTCTGCCTTTTCTGCATCTCTCTAATGGCAGCACTCAGAAGCAAGCCAAGGTCAACCAAAAATAGAAGTGACACTTTGGAACATTATATACATACCCGACACAGCTCTTTCGCTGGCCATGAGACTGTGAGAGTGCAGCTCACTTAGAGCTCCCAGCTTTGCTGTGGGGAGGGAAAGAATGGAAGTTTGTGTAATAGTCAGGTTGGTGTGTGGGAGATTCTGATTGGCTCCTCTTGTAGCTGCTCTGTCGTGCTGTTGGGAATGCGCACAATTTAGGGGCTGTTGATTATAAAAGAGAACTGGGCACTTTGTCTCAACATCAGAGAATGTGTAGATAGATAACAGGAGAACAAGAGAATATGAGTGATTAGTAGAGAAACTGCCAAATTCCTCTCATTTACAAACAGAGGAGCCGACCAACACTGAAGACAGATGTTTAAGGAGATTCTCAAACCTTTATGTAGACTATTTGGTGAAGATTCTTCCTTATATAATGTCAGTTCATAGTGCTTAGGAAAGGTTTCTATGTTTTTAAATGCATGGGATAAAAATTACAAGGTATATAAACAAACAAACAAAACAACAAAAACAACAAAAAGAAAACCAAAAATGGAACCAAAACCAAAAAAAAAAAAAAAAACCAAAATAACCAAAACCCCAAAACAATATAAAAACAAAAATTCCCCACCACCATCTGCAACAAAACACCCCAAACCCAAGAACCTATGGCACATGAACAAAATCTATCTACAGAAACTGATGTGAACTAAGGTCATGATGGTATATGATATATCTAACACATAAATCAAAATAATCATCAGAAATAAACTTACCATCTCAGATAATTATATGCAAACCAGATGAGATTATTTATAATGGGATGAAAACACACACACACACACAAGAGTCAATAAACATAGGAGTTTAGAAATACAAAAACGTGAATTGAAAAACTCACTAAAAGGCTTCAATGGGAGAGATGAGTTTGGCATAACAATCACCAATTAAAAGAGAACTTAATCCAACCAAACAGAGCTAGAAGCACTGTCTAGAACTAAAGATTATATGCAGGGATATGTTTGATTGACAAGATTCAGAAGTAAGACTAATTTAGCAAAAAACAATGCCTAGGAGCTATTGCCAAAAAATTTTTGATAATGTCCTCAAAAGGTGAAAGGGAATAAAAGCTGGTCTCACAATAAACACTGTGGTGGACAATTTGGTGGGGGATGATTTCATGCGTGATACTCCCAAGAACCATCACTATAATGATAACAGTGGGAATAATGGGGGAAAGCATCCCTTGCTGGTGTACAGGGCTTAATATCCTTCATCAGCTAGGGTCATGCAACTCTGTAGACCTGGGACCCTCTCCTCTAAATTCTCAGAGTTTTGAAAGGATATCTGTAAATACTGAGAAAGGATGGTAATGAGGAATGGAAGATGGCCATTAAAAATTTTTTCTTCATAATAAGAATCTGAGCCCAGATGTCTTATGGGTATTAAGAGTGACATTCTTCCAAACTTCACAAACATTTGAACAGTTCTCTATCTTTTTAAACAACAAAGTCCACTGTCAAGATAAAACAAAACATTGTGTAGTATTTGATGACAACTTTAATGTTAAAGTCAACTGAGCCTCTCTGTGTTTAAATCATCTCAGTTTGTAACCACTGGGATTTCCCACAGATTCATATATCACTCCATTACACACATTTCAGCTCACCTAGATAAGATAAAAATAAAATGGTAACTTTGATTTCTGGAGCTACAATCAACACCTATTAAGTGATCAGGATTTTAATTATGTTTAATCTTTATACACCAAGATAACTTTGACTATTTCCATGTTATGTTTTGTTTTGTATGTACTTTATGATCATTGTAACTAGTAAGATTTCAATGCATACTATCAAACCTTTAAAAAAATCACGTATTGACAAAAATATACTCATATATTTTTATGCAAAATGCTTTTAAAATCTGTACATTTATCTCTGTTTTTTAGAATAAAGTTGTTTAATTTAAAAAAAAAAGAAAAAAGAGAGCAAGGATATTTTGGTTCTTTAAACAGCTCTATAATGGTTGACAATAACAAATGACAAAAGACAGCAAGGGAGAAACACAAAGAAAGTGGTCGATTTATTTTCTTAGAATGATTAGTTTATGATGTGAAAGCTCTGTGTTTGCTCAACATTATAAACAAGGAAAAACACCAGTGATAAGGATATAAGGATCCGGAATTGCATCTGATGGTCTTAATGGTCTCTGGGGGGGGGGGGGGGGGACCTTGCTGATCTACAGAAATTCAAGCTAATTACTGAGGACCCTAAGGGCAAACCTGACTGTAAAGTCCATGGCATGGATCTTACTGAGACAAAATGTGGCTATTGTGAAAAAGTGTCACAAGTAAAACTCACATTGATGTCAAGACAATTGATGGTCATTTATTTGATCCACCTATTCTGTGTTTTTTTTCCACTTAAATATTTAACAATCAGATATTGTTGTATCAGATATTCCATGTGCACCATCAGCAGGCCAGCCAGATCTGGAAGGGCAAATGATTTGAAGGAAATGGGAAGTAAATCTATTTTAGACAGCAATGGAAAAGATGTAGAAAGAAGCTTGCAAGTCCGTTTATAGTCTTCATGACGCCTTTGTCAAAAAAGTGTAAAAAGATGCTGAAAAAACACAAGCTTGAGTTGGGAAAACCCATGAAGCTCTGTGGTGAAGGTGGTAGGTCTGGAAAGACTACCACAAGACACGAATGGCAGGTCAACAAGCTGGTAAGTATAAACTGTCAGTACAAGGACTTGTGACCATGGTGGGGATTGGAGAGAGAGAAAGAAAAAAATGAAAGGAGGAGAGAGAGAGAGACAGAGACAGAGAGAGACAGAGACAGAGAGAGAGAGAGAGAGACAGAAACAGAGAGAGAGACAGAGACAGAGAGAATGAGTTTTTTCTTTTTTAACTGAGAAAAATGTATTTAAAATATCCTGCATGTCAGTCTCAAGATTCTCAGCATTAGGCAGTGTTATAGCAGGATTCTCACAAGATGACAGACTTTTCTGCCTGGGAAGGAATGGGTTAGTGCAAAAAACAGACTGTCAATTAAGCAAGAGTTGAAAGTTCAGCATTCAGAAAATCCTGAACTTATGCCTCACATTTCGAGAAACAGATCCTGAGGAAGAACAGAAATAGATGAAGGCTAAAGATAAGAAGAAAAACTTACATAAGCCAAATGTATGAGTTTCTCTACCCATGTCATTGGCGCACGTAAATGCCAGACATCATTTTATATACAGCCTAGATGGAGCAGACGTTGGCATTTAAGTATAGATCGCTATAAGAGAAAATTGCCCTTGAGTGAAAGGAAGTTTACTGGAGAGAAAAATGATTTCCCCCAGTCAACAGTTAACACCCTAATAATAGAAATGTTTTCAAGCAGTGGTTGTAGGGAGAGAGAAGAGCTATAATGATTTCTCAGTTCACATCTTCAAAAAACAAAACAAAACAAAAACAAAAACAATCAAAAAAAGCAAAAGAAACCCAGCTTCAGTTTCAATTGCAGTGTGTGGGTTGTGTACACAGAGCCGTTCCCCCTCTTGCCTCAAACCTCAGGCGTCATGTTAAATGGGACAAATCACATGGTAGGTAGTTCTGCTCTGCTTGCTACAGCTGCTGGCTGCAGGTGGTGCCCTAAAAATATATTGTTTGTTTATTTTGTGTCACAGCCGTCTCCAGAATGGTGCGGGGAAGTACGAGTGCTCCTTTCCCTTTGTGTCAGTGGACCACATGATGGAAGACTAAGACCTTTGCCAGCCTCAGCATGAAAAGATCAAATAAGGGCCTAGGTAGTGCTTGTGGCGCCGTTTCTCCTAAATTCCATTTTCTCTGGATTCGTGAAGCAAAGCTGACAAGCAGCCTGCCTGTCATCAGAGCCTCTTGCCTGGGTCTCAGTGGAGCAAAGCCAAGCTTTGTTGGGGAATAATTTATCTGCTTTGAAGATTAACATCTGTATGCACATGGGGCAGAAAAGAAGAAAATCAATAACACATCACAGAAGGAAAATAAAGCAGAGACTAATCCAGGTAAATGTTCACAGAAATGATTTAAATAGAAATTTAATGACTTTTACTTCATAACTTGTGTGATCAGACAGTGTCACCAGGCATACTGTCAGAGCACACAGTAGGACTGCTTACCTCACAGTTGTTGAAAACAACAAAACTACTTCTATGTGAAACCATCTTACACTATATTCAAATAATGATACCTGATATTTACACTATCCATTAATACTACTTCAGCTCTTTTTCATTAGGTGAGTCTCAAAGTAATAAACCATCTGAAAGGTAAAGAGTTAATTGGTGTAAAGGCATGATTGGAAGAAATAATTTCATACCAGGCAGTTTTTGGCAAGATACTTCTTGCTATTAAAACAAGAATCAATGGGATTCTGATAAAAAGAGATTTTCAAATCAGAAAGATAATTAAGTAAAATGTAAACTAAGAATGATTTTATAAAAATACTTTAATAACACATTGTCTTATAGCAGCTAAGTCACTGAAGACTTTCTAAAATTTAGTGACACAGAAATGGATTTAGATTGTTAGCATGGGAGAAATTTGTTACCTAATGAACAGACTCTAACCAGCTTCCCATAAGATCAATTATTGTGAGAAGTATGTATATTTACCACATATGTATGTCTGTGTATGTGTGTGTGTGTGTGTGTGTGTGTGTGTGTGTATGTGTGTGTGTATATACACATACATACATACACATACATGCACATATCCTATGCACATATAGGATATACATGGTATATTCAGACTAATCATTATAGTGGTTTGAAAATGCTTGGCCCAGGGAGTGGAACTGTTAGGAGGTTTAGCCTTGTTGGTGTAGGTGTGGCCTTGTTGGAGGTAGTGTGTCACTGTGGGAATGGACAATGAGACCCTTCTACAAGCCATGTAGGAGCCAGTCTTTTCCTATCAACCTTCAGATAAAAATGCAGAACTCTCAGCTCCTGCACCATGCTTGTCATAGACACTGCCATGCTCCTGCCCTGATGATAATGGACTGAACCTCTGAACCTGTCAGCCAGCTCCAATTAAATGTCCTTATTAGACTCCCCTTGGTCATGGTGTCTGTTACCAGCAGTAAAACACTAACGAAGACATCCATGATTCCAAACTTCAGAAACAAGGATGAGTAATGTTTATCCTGACAGAGAATGGGGAGAGAAAGAAGGGTTAAAACTGCAGAGGTAAGGAGGAGTCCCAGAGTCATGCAGGAAAGGCAGACAGAAAAGTAAACAGACACATGGCAGGCATCAAAGGGAATTGAGAGCATTGACAAAATAAATGGAAGTTGGATCTAAATGAGAGACAAAGAGGAGAGAAGCAAAGGCCTGGAAGGAAAGAACAAAGAGATTATGAATGTAAATGCACAGTGAGTAGAAAGGGACAGAAGGTTAGGAATGTTAGACAGTGACCCGCAATTGCGGATTTGACTGGGGAGAGCTGGTCAGAACTGCAGGCTTACTCCCAGGTGGAGGTCACAGCCTTTGTTGTTTTCCTGTCCATCAATCTCACAGTAACAGTTCCATCCTCTGTACATTTGGATCTTAGGTCAACAACCAGCCTTGGTTCTGATTCCTCATAATGTCTGACAATTTGTAGAGCAGTGATCCTATTGGCTATCTCGTAGATGCTCTATGCACGTGTAGGATGTATGATCTCTTCACAGGAACTGAAGTTATAGAAGTCTCATGAAAGGTTGATGCATCCCTAGAGTATCAGTGCTCTCAGCTGACACTGTTTGGAGACAGAATGAGTGTGAAGCTGGCTCTGAGGTGGGTAAAGAGGAACGTACATTTTTTTTTTTTTTTACTCAGAACTTTCAGTTGAATCTACGCAACACTGAGTTACTGTTTGAATGTGACAGCTTTTATCAACTGAACATTGCAGGCCTTGGCATTCATAATTACTTCTTTAGCTATATATTTGTTTCTGTGTTGAGAACAGGTCTGTGTATGTGGCTCTAGCAGTGACTCACGGCAGTCCGTCCTCTTGAGGACTGGAACTGCAGGTGGATGCCAACACACTGGGATCTCTATACTCTGTTCTATATAATACATTTTACACTTAATTTAATTCCTTTCTAATTTAGACTCTTTCCTGGGATCAGTACGTGTGAGGAGAGTTCCTTATTCTAAAATACCTTGCCCAATACTTGATAAATCACCTTTCTTCATGAGCAGGACTCAACCTTTCAATTATATACAAAGCAAATATGTTCAGTGCTAATAACTGAAGAAACTGTCTTCTGCACATAGCTTAGATACACCAGCCAGAAGAAATATGAAATTTCAAGAAGGTAAGATGATCAACTATTTTGTTTAACTAGACAATGATCACTCTAAGTTCAGATGAATGGAAGCTCCTTGGTGTGTTATAAAAGAGCCATGTTGATTCATTCTTCAGTACACCATGCTATGTATGAATTGTGTGCTTAAATATTAAAATTAAAAGTATAATCTTCCCTATACTTTATGTGATGGAAAAAAAAACACTGGTGAAGTTGTAGACAAGGAGGTAGATAGGTGATGGATGAGATGAACGGCTTATTAGTGTGCTGATAATGAACCAACCAAGCTCAAGATATGGATGTGGTAACTTGATGAAAGAGAACAGAGAGAATCATACATTTTAGTATGTAAGAGGAGGAAAATGAACTGGGGCAGTGACACTCTGAACTTCCCATCAATGAGCATAGGAAGCGACTGAAGTCCTGAAAGAGTGTGTATTGTTTGCCATGAGCCCAGCCATGTTAAAAACCCCAGTGCCTTAGACCCATGGGAAATGACAAAGCCTTCCCTGGGCTAGGATCCAGTAAATGGAGAAACCTTCTTTTGGTCACTGTGTGGATTTCAGTAGTGTGTGCAGAAGATGTCCACATAGCTTTTCCCCACCGTGGCTTATAGCATGAAGAGTGCTTCCTAAAGAGATCAACCAGAGCTGTCTATTTGTCAGCTGAATATGATATTCCCACCTTGCCCAGCTGTATGCAGTAACCCATCTCCCTGTTCACCTCTATATAACAATAGACACATTGAGTTTCTGGGGCTCAGTGGCAGCAGCTCCTCCATCACAGAGCTCAGACTACCACATCACTAATTTTCTGTACATGTGTCCACATTCCTGTCCTATCTTCATTCCCTTACCACCCCATTTAGGTCAATCCTTGAAGCCTTGCAGCGTTTCCAAGATCAGGACTTGGGAACCAGCTATGCAACAGGCACTGACTCAGACATGCATGTGACAGCCGCCTCTCTTGGTAGAAACAAATCATTTTACTGTAAGAGAAGACTGAGTTATAAACTTATTAGTGTCTAAAGTTGTGAACTTGACTCAGTTTCATTGTTCAGGGTGATATTAACACAATTGGTGAGGATAGAGACAAACATTAAGAGGGAAAAGCAGAGCCAGGAAACTTGCAGTCATAATGGCAGAATTAGAGGGAGGGTGACCAGGCCCTGGAATCATGAATTTGCTGAACAGAAGGATATGTGGGCTGACAGCAGTTGAAGTCCTATTTATAAAACTGATAAACGTGAAAGATACACACAGAAGACCACAGATGGCTCCTTTCTACTGTGCAAACACTATTTAGCTTTAGTGTATTTGCCCATATTTTTATTCTTTTTCTCTCAAGTATAGCATGCCAAACAATTGATTACCTTTTACATTATAGCTGTCAGTACAAATCATGTTTATATCCTTCCTTTGAGAATTTGTTGCTCTTATTTAATAAAAGGAACACAGCTTACCTTCTTTTTCATTGTATTTAGACTACATCACAAAGGGGAAGATGTTATGAAATAAAGAATTCTGTATCATATTAATTGATTGGACCTAGAATGACATCCCAAATAATATTGTACATTACAAATGAAGATGCTAAACAGCTATTCCAGGCCAACAACCTGTAATTATTCCCACAAGACATTAACATGATTACTTATTTAATAAATATGTGTGATTCAACACAACTGATTTAGCTCTGAAATGTTTTATTTTTGTTTTTTGTTTATAAAGTTAAGCATAAGAAATAGGTTCTGAACTTAGTTCATTGCACAACATGCTGTATGCAATCTCCACTTAAACTTCATGTTATTAGGGAAATACAATTAATTGTGATTTGCTGCAGTCTGTAATCTTTACTAACATCTTAAGCATATTTATATTTTTATTTTCTGCTTCTGAGTGTTGTGATAGATAAGATGGTAACTCAGAGGGCAGGGGGATTCTTCAAACGTTTGCACATGGGCGATGGTGGCTGGTAAGGGTTAGTGATGCAAAGACTGAGTGGTGTCATATTGGCCTTATGAGTCAATGTTCTACTTGATACAGGATTTGCTTTGCTTTTGCATATCACTGTGAGTTAACCTGAAAAGTTTATAGTTACCTCAAAGAGATTTGGAAGAGACTGAGCTAAGACTGAAATAAAGGATGCTGCCTTTATCCAAACTCAAGGTAATTTCATTATCATTTAGTTCATAATCACAAAGTATTTTATTATACAGCAAGTGGTGAGATTTAAGGATGGCTTCTTCCAGTTCATGACTATTTTACCTTCTATTTTCCAGTTTTCAAGAAGGGAAAACCATATAAAGCTACTAACAACCCCTCCACGTCTTGCACACTTAGTTTGTCTTCTGAGGCTATTTGAATTCTTGCATTCTGCTTGCCCATGTGTTTACAACAAATTAACTGATTTCAAAGGACATGCCAGCAGTGATCAGAGTGAATAAAAAGAACCCAAGGACCCACTGATACTTATTTCATATATAGTCCACTAAGGGATCTAAAATTAGTTTGTAGAAGTTGTTGTTTTCTATGTTTGGAACGGTTGGTTATTCCATTTCTATTCTTTTTCTCGGTAACCTTTGGGGAACTACCTGTTTACACTCATATTTGCTTCTTCTTCCCACATGCTTTGAATATTTGCATGGAGTTTAGTGATGCTGCAAATACCAAATCACCTGTGTTTACTGAGTTACATGACTCCTGCATCTGAGTTCCCAGGAGAACTTGAGACGTATGCCTAAATGAGTTCAGTGTTGTGCATCTGTGTTAAAACTGAGGCTACCATCTCTGAGTATAGCCAACAGCTGAGCTCTGCCTAAACTGTGGAACTTCTAACAACCAACAGAGTCCCACATTCAAGTACATCTAACAATTAACTTCAACATCCCAGGGTTATATAACAACTGAACTCAGCACCATGAGCACATCTAACAACTGAGCCCAGAACTGTGGTTATATCTAACTGAGTTTGGTGAAGCACTTACATCTAACAATAAGATCTAACATTACAGCTGCTGGCTAATGTTGGATTGGAGAGAAGGAAAAAAATGTGTCTTGTGCTGACCAGTTTTCCTTGTTAGGAGCCAGAAGTTTTATTCTGAGAAACTGTATTTTTGGACATTGGACTAGAAATCTGACAATTCACTTTTCATTTTCAGACCCATGCCAAATCACTGGTTACTGTTGAAATGGAGTAGATGTAGTTCAGATATAGGCTTACTGATAATAGGCATTTCTGACATAGGCCCGATTTGAAAGAAAATGTTTCAGAAGACCAAGTGAAAATGGTGGAATGATTAAAGTTGTATGATCATCTTTTTAGTAGAGAACCAATTTCCATGAACACAGCTGTGGCCATCTTGCTAGTAGATGAGCAGTTTACTTGAACAGGACTATGTGGCCACATTGTTATTAGAGAATCTACTCCCCTAACTACAGCTATGGCACTATCTTGGTAGTACAGAACAAACTTTTCTGAATTGACTTTGTGAGTTTCTGAGAAATCAAGAGCTTTAGACTCACTAGATGTGAAGAGAATAGGAAGACATTGATATTTCTAGGCAAAACTCTGAAAATTATTGTCACCAAAGACATATTCTTCAAGTTTTATTTAAAAATTAAGGTAGATCTTAGACATAAGTATTTTCAAACAACACCGAGAACTAAGTTAAAGAATTTCTCATTTCTACTTCCACGTAGCCTGAAAAGTTTGAATAAACAAATTACCTGAAATCTATGTGTGTTAGAGTTTCTTTTTTTTCCCATTAGTTGACATTGCAATCTTGTGGAGCATATATGCATATATACACTTATTTATTTCTGAATTCATTCTGTCCCATTGACTCATATGTTTGTCATTATGGCAGCACTACACAATTTTATTCACTGTAATATTGTAATAGACTTTTAAAACAGGAAGACTGATATGTGGAGCTTGGCTCTTTTAAAGATTATTTTTGATTGTTCAGGGTAAATTATGGTTTTATATGACATTTAAGGTTGTTTATTATTCATTTATTAAACTGCTATAAGTACGTGATAAGTATTGTATTTAATCTAAAGGCTTTCTTAATAATATTTTCTAATTTATATGGCTGCAAAAGACCTACTTTTATTGACACAAATACTAATATTTTTAAGTGTTTCTATATTGTTTCTATTTTAAGTGTATCTAAACTTTTAAAATTATGATAAGGATGCTGAAGTGTAGCTTTTCTACAATTGATGACTTTTGGTGTTGTTGGACAAATTATTCAGTTTTCTTTAGGGGGCTGGCCACTGGGAGTTGATGTTATCTGCCTCCTCCTCTTTGTCTTTCTCTGCCTCCTCCTCTTCATTTTTTTTTTTTTTTTGTTTTGGGAAGGGGAGGTCACAAGGGGGGGTGTGAACCTGAGAAGACTATGAAATTAATTTGATTGGAGTGCATGATGTGAAAATCACAAACAATCAAAAAATTATGTTGGGACAAATAGAAAAGTGTATCTAATGTAATTTAAATTCTACAGTGATTTCCGTTAAAATCATGTTGTAGGTCAACATTTAGACATTCAGGAATGCTAGACATATGTTCAACCACTGAGATATACTACTCTGCTCAATAATGCCATTTGAAACTTACAATCTTTTATTTAAAACCACAAGCGTAGACCTCACCCACCTCACTTCAGCCAGCCCTTTCAGCCCACATACATACCCTGGGATTCAGCTTTCATTCATGTTATAGTTTCAGGGTCCCTGTTACAGAATATTTGATTACACTGTGAACCCCAATACTGTGAACTGGAAAAACCCGTTTCTTGTTGTGGTGTGGCTCAGCCCTAGTACACACCTTTAATACAAAGAACCTATGTAAACAGAATTAAATGAAATGATCAATAGATAAAGATGTGTATCAAGCAACCACTTGACAGGGAGTAAACACAAGGAAACAGAAAGGCGGGACATTCAGTTTAAGGGTATCTAAGATGACTTGGAGAAGGAGAAAGGGCTTTGTCTCTCTGGGATATCAGTGGAGTAGGAAGGTCAGGTCAGTGCTTCTCTGCCTCTCTGAACTAGTAGGCATTCACTCCAGCATCTCCCTCCTGAGTCTTAATTAGTAACATCAAATATTTGGGATTTTATAAAATGAATCCCCCTAGTTCTTCCTCTATTTTCCTCCTCAGCATTCCTCACAACCAATATTATTTGTTTTGTGACTCCCTATCTTCTGATGACCTGTTTTCTCCGAGGGACCTACAGCCCCCACACTGTACTCGTACACTCCCCATCCTTGTCTCTAGGATACTTTGTCCTCCGGCCACTTGTGCCTCAGCTCCTCCTTCTATCACATTCATTTGATATCTTCTGACATTTGTGGCCAAACTTGGGGAACCCTTAATTCTGCCTTTGCCATGCTCCAAAAAGCTGAACCCTGAATACTACTTATGAGACCTTCTACATCTGTCCTCTTTCCTTAGCTGCTTGCCTAACTGTTACCCCATCTACTGGATTTACATGAGATTACTGAGAGGCTGAACCTAGAGTTCTAAGGAGAACTTTGTATCTGAGACCAGTTGAAGTATGAACCTTAAAATCTAGAAGGTCTTCAAGACTAAAAGTCAAGCACCATTCTACTGATCCACAGCCTAACAACTAAGACAATATGCCTTATCAAAGACTAATACCTCTATGGTTATTTTCTCTGAGAAATACAACTTAGCTAAAACACATGACAAAGACATCAAGTAAACAATTTTATTTAAGAAGACACAAATATATTACTCAATAAAGATCTTGGAAACATAACCAACTGAGTTAAATAACAAAAACTATTCCAGTTAGGAAAATAAAATTTAACAGGAAATAGAATGACTTAAACTCAAAATGAAAAGATCAGAAAAATAAAATCCTCAAAGGAAAACCTCAAAACTAAATGAAGTAGAAGAGAGAATTTCAGGTCTTGAAAACAAGGTAGAAGAAATGGATAGCTTAGTAAAGCTAAATGTTAGGTCTAAAAATGATAGCTACAAAATATCCAGAATATCTAGGACACTATTGAAAGGCCAATCCTATAAATAGCAGACACAGAGAAAAGAGAAAAAACCCAGTCAAAGATCCAGAAATTATTTTAAACAAAACTTCCTAAAAAAAGAAAAACCCAAAAAACAAACCAAATGAACAAACAAACAAAAAACAAGTTTGAAGGTACAAAAACAGCAAACAGATGGTACCAGAAAAGATTTCTTGTGACACATAATAATCAGATCAATAAATATGTAGAATAAGGAAAGAATATAAATATGTATATAAAGAATAGGCCACATATAAGGGCAGACTTGTTAGAAGACACTTAAATTTTCAATAAAGATTTTGAGAGCCAGAAAAAAAAAGCCTATGTAGATGTTGTATAAGCTTTAAAAAGATTGGAGATTCCATCCTAGACTATTAGATACCATAAGAGTATTAATCATAATCAAAGAAGAAAAAAAAACATTTCGTGAAAAAATATAATCAACTTCTGTCTTCTAACCCAGGGCTCCTAGAAGGATAATTTGCGTTTCAAGAGAAAGTTAAATAAACCAAAAGGTACACAGTAATAAATCATAGAACAGTTAAACAAAAGAGGTCTATAACAATAGCAAAATAACAGAAATTAATAAACAGTGCTAATAATAACACTTGATTTTGATAGTTACAGTTTCCTCAATGGAAAGGCATAGACCAGCATATTTGATTAGAAAACAGGACTTATCTCTCCTCTATGAAACACTATCAAGGACAGACATTACCTTAGGGAAGAGGATGGAACCAGTATTACAAGCAAATAAAACAAGAAGTGGGTAGGCATAGCTACTTTAATATATAATAAATAGATATCAAATCAAAAATAATCAGGAAAGATAAGAAAGAGCAGTACATACTCATAAGAAAACAAAACAAACACTCAAGAGGATAGATATTATAGTTCTAAACATGCATCAAATGCAAGAACAACCCATTTTATAAAAGAAATACTGCTTTAGCTAAGACCCATACATAGTGATAGTGGATGACTTCAATGCTTTTAACTCACCAAGAAGTAGGTCATACAGACAAGATGTAAACAGGTAAACTCTGGAGCTAAATAATACTATAATGAAGTAGGAACCTAGAGAACATTTCCTTTAAATACTAAAGATTGTACTTTTTGCAGTAGCCTATGAAACTTATTCCAACATTGACTATATTTAAGACACAAATTAAGCCTTGACAAATCTAGGAAATTAAAATGATACCCTCCAATCAATCTGTCCCACATGAATTAAAGCTGAATATCACCAACACTAAAAACAGAAAAGGTATATAAACTCATGGAAGGTAAAGAACTTAAGATAGAATGAAAATTGGATCAAAAGGAAAACACGTAGGAAATTACAACCTTTTAGAAACAGAATTAAAATAAAAACGCAGTAAGGCACAATGAAGACAGTTCTAAAAGAGAAAAATTAATCCAGTATCATTTACATTGAAAAATAATCTGGAACGTTGTTCCTAACTTAATGATGCACTTGAATGCTCTAGAAAAACAAAGAGAATCAATACCACAAAGGAGTAGATAGCAAAAAAAAAATAAAGTTATGCCTGAAACTGATGGAATAGAAACAATAACAAAAATAACACAAAGAATCAATAAAGTGAATAGGTGATTCTTTGGATGAACTCTATAAGATTGACAAACATTCAGTTAAATTAATCAATTGGAGAGAGAGAAGATTTAAAGTAATAAAACTGAGACAAATGGGAAGCATTATAATAAATACCAAGACATTCAGATAGGCATAACAGCATACGTTATGACACAAAACCACTAAACATGAAGTACTGTCACAACTTGGGAGTCAGCAACAGCTCCCTAGTTGGATTTAAGTCCCATTCAACATGAGTGGACAATTACTCCCAGCACAGAAAAGCTAGCCAAGTACCTAGTGCTAGTAAAATCATGGATATTAGAGGAGAACCTATACATACTATTATACTACACTAGCATAACTCCTAAGTAATTCTCAACCCTCATTTAAAAAACTGCCTTGTGACAGAGACAGTGTACAGAAAATCACACTAATGGAAATGTAGAGCTGTAGAGCTCAATCTTCAGTGACACATCAACAACACAACTCCTATACCAAAGCCTCAGTGGGAGAGGAATGATTATAAGAGTCAGAGAAATAGAAAAATTAGTGGGAGACTGTATCTTCTGAAAAGAACAGAAGCTAAACCCACAAGATCTTGCCAAGGTGGTTGGCCAAATATTAGCTAAACAAGGACAATACCAACATACTTGTTATCATAGAATGGAGAAACTCATAAGGTCTCAGCCCTAGAAAAAGAACTATAGGTAACTACAGAATGTTTAGAGTATTAGAAATAGTCTTCTTTGGGAAAGAGCACACCCCTTAGTTATACAATACCAAATGGTTGACTTTGAAACTATACACATAAAAGGTACATTATACATACTGAGAAGCTATTGAATATATTTGTGAATATACATACACACAAATTAAAGGAAAGAGGTTATGAAGCTGAAAAATATGTTTAAGTTGTCTGAATGGACTATTTGGAGGGAGGAAATGGAAGAGAAATATGATGTCATTATATTATAATCCTCCCAAGTTAAATCATTTAAGCTTAAATAAATTCTGTTTCCCACCAAACTGGAAAACCTAAAACAAATGAATGCATATTTGATATATAAAACCCACCAAAGTTAAATCAAGGTGAAATAAAAAACTTAATCATATATATAGCCCATTGTAAAACATCTGTTGCAATTAAAAAAATCTCTCCCTAAAACAGAACAAACAAGCAAACAGCAACAAGAATAACAACAAATATACCCAGGTATACATGGGTTCATCTTTGAATTCTATCAGACATGCAAAAAGATTTAGCACCAACACTTCTCAAAGTATTCTACAAGAGAAACTGAAGAAACACAATTTTTAAAGTCATCATTACTATGCTGATAAAAAACCAAATAAAGACCCAACAAAAAGAAAATTGCAGACATATTCCTAATGAACACAGATGCAAAAATACCTAATAAAATACTTGCAAACTAAATTTAAGAACAAATCCAAAAAGATAACTTACAATGATCAGTTTGCCTTCATTTTAAAGGTCTAAGAATGCTACAACATACACAAGCCAATAAATGTTATTCCCCATGTGAACAGATCAAAAAAAACAGAAAGCAGATGATCGTCTCAGTAGGTGCCAAAAAAGGCCTTTGAAAAATGTAACATCTCTTCATGATAAATCCCTGGAGAAACTAAGGATAGGAGAGACTTATTTTAAAATAATAAAGCCAACCTGGAACCAGTCATAGACATCAATCTAAAAGAAGATAAAATATTTCATTCATTTTCATTAAAATCATGAGTAAGGCTGTTGTAGAAAATTAATAAAAAAACAAACCGAAAAACAAAACAAAACAAAACAAAAAATCCAAATCAAACCAAAACCGAAACCAAACCAAAACCAAACCAAACCAAAAAAAAAAAAAAAAAAAAAAAAAAAAAAAAAAAAAAAAAAACCAAAGCGTCATGTGTACAGTACTTTCCCGGGCTTGCTCTGACCCAGGTGGTCGCTCCCACGACCAACATACCAACATTGTAAGGTCATAAGAACTAACAATAATTTATCTCAGCGGTTCCATGCTGGCCCTCGGGGTGTTCTCTGACCCGGGTGGTCCCTGAGCCGTTTCAGCGCGGCACCTTGCCTCGCTGCTTTTATTCACAATTCCCTTGGAGGGTTGTTACCGTGCCAGGCATACACATCCCAATTCCATGGCAGGCTTGATGCGTCCCGCCACTGCACCTTCCCTTGAACTCAGTTAAGTCGCCACATGAAAGAACACACTGCACACTAACCTCTGATCCAATTGGTAAGATATAATTTTCCCATTTGACAGCACAAAATCCTGTACACACCCATCCGTAAAAACGTTCATAACAACCTGTATCTATGCATGGAAAATAATCTTTACATCTGCTCCCATGTTGTTCCCAGCTGCTTCTCCCTGACCCTGGCTCCCCCTCTTTCTTTCTTTTCTTTTCTTTTCCTTTTTTAAAGAAAACAAAATATTTTATTACTTTCTTTCTTTACATTTCAACACAAAAAAGATATAAACTTTGCATGATTGTGCTGTTTGTTTAATTGGGAACAATACTGAATAAGATTTGGGAAGACAAAAAATAAGTGATTTGCACATTAATTTACCTAGAATCTCGATACAATATATACAAAAATGTGCTTAAGAATTAAATATGTTGGTACAAACGATACATGTATATGTATTCCTAAATGGCATACACAAACTCTATTTAGAAAATACTCATAATTGAGAGAAAAGTGTAATACATGTTCTTATTTATTTTTCTCTGTCACTGCCAGCATGTTGTGGGGAGGGGCTAGTTTTTAATCTAGTCAAGTCTCTCCCACAGTATTCTTTATATACTCTTTTCATACAGTAATGCGACCAACCTACTCTTCTTCAGTGATTCACCTCAACAGCAAGGTGAAGTGTACATCTCACATTGTTCAAAAGTATACAGACTTAATTCCTGTTATGCTAGTCCTGAACTAAGGGCTCCATGGAACCTGAAGACCTTCTGTCCTACAGGACCTTGCATCAGATCAGTTATGACCTGGGAGTCTCCAACCTCCTCCAAAAGAAATAAAACCTGAGTAAAGTGAGCTCACAGTCTTCTGAGAAAATTTTTACTGCAATTTATTTCATGTATTGGGCTCCTCCTCTTTCTAAAACTTTGTTCCCACCCATCCTTCCTTCTCGTCCAATGACAGGCCTTGTTCTGTCCTGTACCTGCCTTCCCGCATAAAGACATCTTTACAAGGCAAAGATGTCCTTTCTCTTCTTACCTGTTCAATATACTACTCAAAGTCTTGGAGCAATAAAACAATGGAAGGGAATAAAGAGATACAAATAGAGAGAAGCCAAACTATCTTTGTTTTTAGGTGATATGGCTTTGTATAATAAAGACCCTACAGATGCCCCAAGAAAACATTTATAGCTGTTAAATAATTTCATCAAAGTAGCAATATACAAAATTAAAATGTATTCAGGACACACACACACATACACACACACACACACACACACAACCTGCATGCAAATATATGTAAACATGAAGAGAAAGAAATCAGAGAAATAATATCTTTCATAGCATCTAAAAAAATCTTGAAATAACTCTAATAAAGCATGCAAAAACACCAGTATGTTAAAAACCTTAAGAAATTGAAGAAAAAAAATTAAGGAAAGAAGTTGAAATGGGCATTAAAATTTGAAAACATCTCACATGCTAATGGATCACTTGGTTTAATATTTTGAAAATGGCTGTCTTATACCTTTAGATTCAGTGCAGTCTCCACCAAAATTCCAACACAGTTTGTCACAGAATTTGAAAACAAAAATCAAGCTTCATTTGGACACACACATACATACACACACACACACACACACACACACACACACACACACACACACAGCAGAATAGCCAAAACAATTCTAAACTACTGGATAGATATATCATGATTCCATATTTTAAATTATACAAATCAAAACAACTTGCTATTGGCATAAAAAGAAACATATAGAATTAAAGATGCAGATATAATTCCGTATACCTACAGATACCTGGCTTTTGATATTGATTCTTTTACATTGGAGGAAAGATAGCATTTTTCGACAAATGGTGCCAGTCAAACTGAATAGCAGCTAGCTACACATAGGAGAATAAAAATAGATGCCTATCTTTCACCTTCACAAAACTCAAATAAATCAAGGACCCGAACATAAAACAATATACCCCGAATTAATAGAATAGAAAGTAGGGAATTCATTCAAATTCATTGTATAGGAAAGAATTTTCTGGCAGTAAAGACCATAAGATTTCCTGAAACTTAAAAGTTTCTACAGCAAAGGAAACCATCATTCTAGCAATGAGACAGCCCGCCAAATGGGAACAAATAATTACCAATTATATTTATACATGTAAAAAGCTAAAACATATAGACAAGATAGACAACAGTGTATTTCAGAGAGAGGGTTGGTATCTAGAATATACAAAAGACTAAACAAACAGGCAGACATGGAAAAAGAAAAAAGAATCCAAAACCTCTGAACAGGAAAAATACAAACAACCCAAATTAAAACACCCAATTAAAACTGTGGTGTAGAAGTCAACAGAGAGATCTCAAAAGATGAAACAGAGATGGCAAACCATTTGCAAATTCATACCTATTTGAGATTTCATTTGAGGGCGTGGGGGAGGGGCCCATTTACTCACTGCTGCGGGAGTGAAAAATTGTAAGGTCATTATGGAACTATACATGGAGCTCCTTTAACAACCTGAAAATAGTTTAATAACAAGGTCTAAACACACCAGGGTTGAGCATTTACCCAAAGGACGCCGCCTCTTACCACAGAGATACTTGTCTATTTGTGTTCATTGCTGCCCCATCCATTAAAGACTGAAATCAGAAATAGCCTACATGTCCATAAAATATTTTTCTCATAAATAAATATTAGTTTTCAAGCTTTAGTTGTGTGTGTCATTCCCAATATTCACAGAGGTTAGGTGGTTAGTTTGGGACAGGGCAGGAGGCAAGTATCTTCCAAGGAAGGTAAATGGAATATAGCGATCTGAAAGGCTGAAGGGGGAATGGCCAACCATAACTGGCCCAACCTGTGGTACATCTTATGGACAAGGATTTGGAGATGGGGAAAGAATATAATACAAATGTATTGTGTGAAAAATGTAAAGCAAAGCTTAGTATCTTTCTAAGGATCTTAGGCTTTACAGAGTCAATTTTCTTTTTGAGCCCATAATTCTTTTTCACTATGTTCACAGAATTTTACCCTAATAAAATAAATTTAGTTATTTTTTTATTTATTTGGTTTTCATTTGCTTATTATCTCATACTACTTTACGTTGAATTAGTATACATATTCATAATTTGTTTTACATAGTATATTAACATACATAAATTTAAATTAAACTTTTTTCTGATTTCATGAGAATTGAATGCTAAATTTATTTGTGTGTGACTTACAGTCATAGCTATAATTTTCCACAACTCCTCAAAACAATACAGTTTATAATAAACAGATCACATGTTATTAAGGACAGATTAAATTTTTATTTGAAATAAATTTGCTATTTTATTAGAATGAGACGGCTTGACATGATTCATATTTTAGTAAATTACTTACTTATAAGCACTGAAAGTTTTTTTCCTAAATATCAAAGTAGTGAGTACATTGTATGATGTTACCTGATTTATTGTAACTTATTCTAAACTGCATGCCACAATTTATACATTCTCTATCACAAAAATCATTTCAAATAACCTCCTAACTGGCAAATCTATTAGGTTTTCCTTCTACTTCAATGAAAGCAAAGAAAGGGAAATTGCTCAATTTGCAACAATTTCTGGGAAATGAATCAAAAACATGACAACGATCTAATGAATCGCTATTAATCATACTCCAGAATCTCTTAAAGGAACCAATCCTGATTAAATTAAAATGTTTGTAAATGTTGTCAGATTGTTGATTCTGCATTTGCGTCTTTTTACATAATATAATGTTTTGTTAATTTAAAATATGTGCCGAGGTATTTTTTAAAACACACTTTACAGCTATAGATAGGCTTTGTTTCCTTTCTAAACCTTGTAAAATCAAAAATCATACTATAAGTGCATAAATACAATTTCACTCTGGAGCACATCAGACAAATTAAATTTGCTCTTTCTATCAGTAACTCTGTTTAGGTAGATTTCATGGCTTCTGGCTCACAACTGTAACTCCAGCACTGGGAGCAGGTGGATGGCCTGGAGTCAGAAAAAGACCCTGTTCCAAAATAAAATTTAAAAAAGAAAAGAAAACAAAAAAGTATTTCTTATTTTTCTACTTGAATACATATAAAATGAATAGTTCCATGACAACCAAATGGATTCCAAATATAGTTGTAGCTAAGAACCAGCTTATTCTAGATCCCTGGCCAGCCCTCATAAGCCAAACATTCTTATAACCTTAATACATATTTCCTACCAATTTATCCTAGTGACATGAACATTAGGACCCAGATTTTTAACAGTCAAATCAATGCAGATGAGTGTTTCTGGGTTAAAGGGGACACAGTTCCAGCATGCACAACACCAAGGCATGCGCTTGTGTGTGCCACACGCACTGGAAAGCTGCCAGGTCTCAGAAAGTACTCCAGCCCAGACTCTAATAATCCTGGATGAAGTGTTCCAAAATAGTGAAATTCCCACATCCTGCCTGTTCCTAGGCATATCTGAATGCAGCAAATGCCAAGTGCAAATTGTTAATCTACAATAATTGGAATAGCTGGGATGGAACTCACTGATTGGAAAAAACCATGTTTCATTTATTACTTTTTATTCAACTCTAAACTTCTTAATAATGATTTCACACACACCGTGAAGCACAAGGCTTTACGAACAGGGAAGGTATGTGTCTGACAACTGCTATAGTTTTAGTTGAGAGCCATACACCAGTATGAAAGCATTTCCTAAAGTCTTTCTGAATCCCTGCTAATTTGTGTGTGGTTTCTAAGCCACTTCGAATGACTTTAGGAAGTACTAGGTTTATTTACTTTTTTAGCAATATTCCTTGCAAGTCCTTTAAAAGAATAATCATCAAGCTGCCATGAACTTAGAAGTGTGTCGGATGTAAAGGAAATAAAGGAAAAGAAAGGCAGGCAATTTTGGTTGCTGAGGTTTATATTAAATTTGGAAATATTGATCCTCTGGATGTGGCTACAGAAACAATTGATTAACTGGCCTTGTTTTCCAATGAGGTTATTTTTTTTTTAAAATTCTAACATAATTTCAATACACATAGTTACTTACATTATTACAATAAATCATTTCTCTTAATATAACACTCGTGTATGTTTTATTTTTTAGCTGTGGTGTTGTTTACAGGAGTGAAGCTTATTTGTAGATAATGAATATGAAGCTCATGGCCACCAACTCTTTGCCCCAATGGGAGACATAGATAATCAATCATCGGGTTCTTTGCCCAGACAGACTCTGGAGTTTTGGATTTCAGAAATCCATTACTCATCAGCTGGAAAAAGCATTCATGTGGAAGGTTGTTTTCCCTCCTTACTGTTAGAACAAAGCCACTCTCTTTGAACCAACTGTGTATGAGAATCAAGGCTTTTAACCTCTTCTGCTGCCTGGAAGGACGCTTACATGGTCAAAAGGATGGATTAGTGTGAGCATAATTCCTATTCTTTGCTCTGTCAGTCACACACTGCTTAAGAAAAGTTCTGAATATATGTGTAATAGAAAAACATTTCTCAGGTTGATCTCCCAGTTCTCCGTGCACATAGTTGATGTGTTTTGCAAATGCAGGGATTTGGAAAACATTCTTTTTGTTGTTTATTAAAACTGCATACACCTGTATGCCTTTTGAATTCACCAGAGGACTAGGAATCTGGGAGACTTACACCTGGCTCATCATTAGGGTTTTCTGCCTGTGTTTTTGCTCAGCTGGAGGCTTGTGTGATTAATAGCCCCTCTACTCAATTATTGGGGTATTATTCTTGTCTTTCTTTGGCTGTAGATGGGAGACATCTATGTGTGTGACACAAATTTGGGCTGTGTGAATGCTCCTTCCGAAAGCAGTCAGAAGTTGATTGGCAGAAAACCTAACAATGGGTTAAGAAGCATTTGGGGATTCAGGAATCTGTGAAAAAAAGGCAGAGCCATGGTAGAATAAAAGAAGGAGAGATTTGGAATTCATCAAGAGCAATAACTGAAAGAGCAGTATATGTGGAAGCAGATTTGAACCAGACATCCTAGAGGCCAGCTTCAAAGATGGATGCAGACAAGAATAAGAGTTTGGCTGACTCTGGGATGAGGGTGAGCAGCAAAATTAAGCTCCAAATTGCATAAAGTATATTCCTGCTACATCCTCTGATGTTTTCTACCTGCGCTGTTAGTATAATCAAGACTCTGCTTCCATTTTTGTTTTGACATCCTCAAGTATAGAGCTTCAGATCTCTCTGTTTCCCCAGAAACCAACAGGGCCAAACATCAGGTACTGTTTACTACAATACGTAGAACTGAATATTTGATTGTCTGAAGCATGATATGTGCGACTCAGTGGAGGAACAGAGATCTTCGAGACAGCATTTTATCCTTTAATTATTACAGCAAAAGTGATCATAACAACCAGAGGAAAATGTGTTCATAAGGCAGAGAAAATTGTTCAAGATATAAACCCTTAAGGGAATAGCAAACACCTTTTAGCCCAAGGCTGGCTAAACAACAGCTAGCCCAAAGGCAGAAAGTATATAGAACCTAATTATGTACCTCCTAACTATTCTGAGCTCAGCTACTGTCAGAACTGAGAAATAAAAATTGCTGTCCTCAAAGGAGGAGCTACTGAGAAGGGGAGAGTTGAGGGAAGCCAGTTCTCTGTTCTGGATGTAGACAGGAGAAATGAGACACCAATCGTAACTCTTAGAGACGTTTTATCTTCTCTGCATTTTGTACACCTGTGTTTAATGGTGTGCTGTGTATTACTGTGTAATATGTATTTCTGAATGATATCTCACCCTTGTATGTAAAATATCCGCATGCAAACTCTTACATGGGGTTTAATAAATAGCGACTGTAGTCACACACACACAGATCAAAATGCAAATAGCTTTGTAAAAGTGATTATTTAAAAGTACCCGTGCACATAGTCTATTTCTTCATATTACCTTTGGACATAGGTGGAATTTTGCCAAATTGTAGGACTAGTAGAAATGATGAGATAGTTTTCACTGGAGGTACATTTTGTTTAAATCCCCTCTCTAACATATTTGTGTGAAGGCATTTTATCTGTCTCCTATTCTTGAAGTATTTTTCTTTTCTCGTGAGATTCTGCTTCACTAGACTTTGAAGAATGAAAGCCACCTTTGCTGGCTTTCCTTAATTTCCCAATAAAGCTGTCATTAAAGACTTTGTTCATTGAACACATGAAGCAATGAAAGAGAACAGTCCATGTTGTTTTTACTCAGAACATCAGCTGCTTATCTTTGCTGAATCTCCTTTGAATCGCTATGTTGATCTGCTTTGTCTTTGAGAACACAATCCCTGAAAGCCAGGGTGCCTGAAGATCAGAAGTCCCTCTTGAAGCAACCAAGACAAACCTGGTAGAATATATGATGCACATACATCTGCAGCCATAGTGACTCCCTGGTAACCTCTAATGTTAACATAGCCTCTGTGCATTCTCAGTACACGTGCTTTGGTGCCCATCACAGTTAACATTTCTGTGAATACAACTGCAAAGCCACCTAAAACTGGACAAGATGTGGTGAGCAAATTCCTGGAAAATCTGCTATTCTTAGAGAAGACATAGATATTTCTCTCCTATCTAGCCCGTCTCCCACCTTCATTTTCTTTGGCTTGTATCTATGATTTCCCCAATCTTCAGTAATTCAAAAGCTGAGTAATAAACCCCATTTCATGTTCCGTCTATGGTTTTTCAGAGACAGAACTTCCCTCTACTGCTCTGTCAGGGCAGTGTCTAAGCAAAAAGTTCTACAATGCCAAGACATAATAGAGTTCAGGTAATCTGGATTTAAAAATGCAAATACTTTAGGAAAGAACACCATTCAGATTTCCTAGAAACTAGGGTTCTCTGCAAAGATTTAAAATTCTTTCTTTGGGACTGAGAGACAGGGATGAGCCCTACTGTGCAGGGGTGTGCTAGTGTGATCCTTCACATCTATTATCATGTCAGACATGGCAATTCATGACCACTGGGCTGGGGGTGGCACCATTAGCCCTGTTTCTTATGTAACAAGTAAAGCCACTAACAGAAGCACAAGTTGACACACACAGGAAATGTTTTTGTTTGGCTTGGGTTCTGATTGTTGAGGTATTGTCTAGGGATATAGCCCACAATTACCTTAAACTCAAAATCCCGAGGTAGCCTCCCAGATATGCAGACCACCCTGACTCTCTATGATCCTTGTTATAGAGGTTTATAAATGCTTACTACCAGCATACTATCATTTTGTGAATCAAGTTTTCCTTTGTTTTTTGTTACATTGCTTTCTTTATGTTTTTTTTTTTTTTGTTTTTGAGATTTCTCTGTGTGGGCTTGTCTGTTTGGGACCTTGTTCTGTATTCTCCTGTCCCTATGTTCTGAGTGCTACGGTTAAGCTCATGTGCCACCATTTTCAGTTACAATATCTTTTATTGTGGTACAAAGTTTTATTTTTTAAATTTAGAGACATTGAAATCATCTTATATATAACTTACTATTCCTTATCATTCAGTTCTGAGTTAATATTACCCTCACAGTAAGTAGCTGAAGAAAGGTAAAAAACAAAACAAAACAACTAGTTTTACTTGTTGCTAACAAGTTTAAGTTTGTGCACAGGAATTATAGAATCTAAATTTACATAGAATCTAAAGAAAATGTATATGGTTCTATGATCTCACACAGACATATGCATTCTTGTATAAGCAAGTTTTCAACTTTGTAAATATCACAGAATCATCTAGCTAGGTTTTCTAAATGTCTTCAAGAAGAGTTATTTTTATTTGAATCTCTGTCCTAATAATGGAAATTATTTGTTTGTGGAACGTAAGCAAATGGAATTTAATTTAACCAAAGGTTAACATTTATAACCTCACTGCTCCTGATAAATGAAGGGTTCTTTATTGTTAAAATATGAGAGCATTAAAGCCTAGAGGTACACTCTATAGAAAGTAAGAAGTGGTCTGAAAAAATGAGGGAGGATAAAAAGTGACAAACCTGTGAAATCTAGAAAAAATTAAGATACAAACCGAAGAAAAAATTGTGCTAAGAGTACATACATATTACATATTGAAATTTTTCTTCTTAGTTAGGACAAACTTGAGACGTGAAAACCTTTCATATGGTCTCTTTAGAATCTTCAGAGGAATCTACTACCAAGGAAATAATTAAATATCTATGGATTGGAAGATATTAAAGGCTCTCTCTTAATTCCTGATGAAAAACAGCATACACAGGTTTGCTAAGAATGGTTTAACCCAGCAAATTCCTATTATAAATGCCATTAATCAGAAAACCAGAATACCCCCCCTATTCCATATCAACATACAGTCCTTGTACACACTGTGTTTTCCCAGAAATAAACAATTCCAGAAACACTAGAAGGAGTGGTTAGTTGTCAACACTTACTGCGAGGACAATCTGGAGGGAACTATGAGCCACTTCTATGTATTGGTACTCCAGAAAACACCCTGAGACTGTGATGTATCGATGGTCTTCTGGAGCCCAGTCTGGGGCAGGTGTCACAGATGTCACCATACATCCTGGTCCATTCTCCATCCACCAAGATCGGTGCATTGAAATATTAAACGTCAGGATAAGGTCTGTTTCCTGCAAGAAGGTAATTTGTAAGGATGAGAAAGACTATAGATACCGATTTATTTGGGATGAACTTATTTCTATTTCTTGTTTGAAGAGGTAGGTTCCTTAGTGTCTTCTACTGTGAATTATAGGCACTTAACTGCTTATGTAATTATGTGCATATAGATTATTCTTTTGAAGATTTGACTGACCATAATACTATCAGTTAAATTATATTATTATTATTATTATTATTATTATTATTAATTTCATTTAGATAAAATACTAATGATTTAAATGAACTATATCATATTTAAAAGTTCATTGTGGGATTTGAAAACATCATGAGCTCAATGATTTAAACCATATCATTGGGTGAAACTGGTGCCATTATAAATCTGATTCACCTTTTTTTTCTCTTTCAAAATACTTATTTTTTCACATATTTTAGTTCTTTAAACTGAATTGTAACTTGACTACATTTACTTTAATGTTGAAGCTAATTTTTAAGGTAGGAATTTTTAAGACTTTCATAGTAATACACACTATTACTTGGTCTTTTCTCTTTCTACTAAAAGTTGGTCCCATGTGTATACATGTGATTGGTTCTAGAACCCTGCAGATACTAAAATCCTAAAAATCTCATGTTGCTTATATTAAATGTCAGTTGGTCCAACTAAGATGAGCAAGGAGTAGGAGGTCTGGTGGGAGTGGGGGGCGGTTGAAGACATCCTCTTGAAGACTGGCAGGGGGTGGGAGGAGAGGAGGAATGAGATGCAAAATAGTCAGAGGGCTGACTGGGAGGGGGGATAACAACTGGACTATAAAAAAGATTAAAATAATAATAATGATAATAAAAAAAGAAAAAACAAAACAAAAAGATGCATAGTATTTGAGTCTAGGGGGAAACTGTTAACAAATCATTGTCGTTAATATTGTCTAGTTCTATTATAAATTTTTTCATAAAATTCCTTAGAAAATATTAGCAAATTATAGGATGGAGAATATAAATTCACAGCTCTTCAGATGAACTGGGTGGTACAGAATGGATTTGACTGATCATATACACTCACAGAAAGGTTCTCATGGTGCATAGACAAAGAAGGCGTAAGAGAATGCATCAAGTACATTCCGTTTCTCAGCAAGCCATGAGAGATGACCTGCATGGGAACTGGATTATGTCATTGTTGGTGGTGTTGAGTCGTGGGATAATAGAAGAAAACTACTTTCACTCTACTGTGAAGTGCTTATTATATGCCTTGGCACACCTCGAGAAGACAATTTTATCTCTGTTTTGTGACTGCGAGCCACTGACTACCACTGAAAATACTAAAGATTAAGTAATAGCTAGAGATCCCAGAAACTAACAGGTAGAGTCAATTGGAGAAATCTGGGCTGTGGTATCACCATCTTCCAGGTAGCAATGGGAAAAATTCAGAAGACAGCTTCTCTTCTTCCCAAGGATATGGAGAAAAGCTTTGAGAATTCCTTGTAAACTTGTAGACAGAGCTGGCGATTGACTGGGGCTTAAGAAGTTTCAAAATAAAGCCCACAGCCAAAGCCACCTGTTAACTGGCCGAAAAAATGTGCTGATGTCTCTTGGGAGGCAAGTCTATTGCTGCAGAAGATGGGCCCAAAGGAAAAAAACTTGGGAAGCAATTTGTGGTCTGTAGTGAGAAAGTTGACTATGCCTATTTCCTAATGTTTTCCAAGAAGAACAGAAGTTTTGTTAGCAGAGCAATAATAGATGAATCTACATTGCCCCATATTCCCAGGTTTTGAAGAAATAAAAGTAATACAAAAAAAGCATGTAAACTAATAGTTATGTGGATGCTGCTGAGGGAGATTATGCAAGAGAGTGTTTTTGAGATGCCATAAACGCCACCATGAAAAAGTCAGGTTGATAAGTCTCCAAAGGTCTTGTTGGTCCCTATAGAGCCTCCATGAC
Source organism: Micromys minutus (assembly GCF_963924665.1). Lineage (NCBI taxonomy): Eukaryota > Metazoa > Chordata > Mammalia > Rodentia > Muridae > Micromys > Micromys minutus. Next base: position 7,999,802 of record NC_137984.1, read on the forward strand.
TGGTTCTCTCTTCTCTACTGCTATTCTAGCCCTGGAGGAGTGAGACCAATAGCTGTGAATTAGAAAATGTGTGGTTATGAAAGACCAAAGGCAAACACAGTGATTTCTAATGCAGTTATCTTAGGTTCTCAGTAATTCCTTTTTTCTCACAGAAATTATTTCCAAGTAGGAGGATCCATCTGAAAGAGTGGGAGAGAGGACTTTTATGAAGCTGAAATATTGGCCATCTGTATTATGCTCCTCAGCGGTTGGAGCAGGGCTTATTTCCCATGTAAAAGTAAACAAGTTAGTAAACACTTATGCACACGTTTGTTGGGGGATACTTGTTGCTTTCAAACAATACCTAGGGCCCAGAGTGATTCTGAGAATCTACTTGTTGGTTAGCTCATTAATTATGTGGCTGTCATGGAGTTCTGCAGCGAAATTCCTTTGCTATTGGACACTCAGGACACCACTGTAATGGTCTCCACAGCTTCAGGAAGAACTGCATAGAATCATCTGTGTAGGGAGAGTTTATGCCCAAGATCTCCTTTGATCAGCAGCAATAATTTATCCTTTATCTTCTTAATACTGATAAAATTGGAGGGAGGTGAGTCTTGTCATGATCACCTGACTCCATTCAAACATAGCTAAATGTAGAGGTAACAGATGCAACAATGAAGGGGTCTGGGAAGCCAAAACACAAATATATCGTCAGTCCGCCCAGTCAGCTCTGACATGTTTGTGATAAGGAAAACAAGTAGTCCTACCCATAGAAAAAGACACTATTCTAGAATGTCTGCTTTTCATGTGTGTGAATGTGTGTGTGTGTGTGAGTGTGAGTGTGTGTGAGTGTGTGTATGTTTGTGTATGAGTGTGAGTATGTGTGTGTGAGTGTGTGTATGTGTGTGAGTGTAAGTGTGTGTGAGTGTGTGTATGTTTGTGTGTGAGTGTGAGTATGTGTGTGTGAGTGTGTGTATGTGTGTGAGTGTAAGTGTGTGTGAGTGTGGGTGTGTGAGTGTGTATGTGTGTGTGAGTGTAAGTGTGTGAGTGTGTATGTGTGTGTGAGTGTGTGTATGTGTGTGTGTTTGAGTGTGTGTGTGTGAGTGTGTATGTGTGCGTATGAGTATGTATATATATATGTGTATGATTGTGTGTGTGTGTGAGTGTGTATGTGTGTGTGTGAGTGTGTGTGTATGTGTGTTTATGAGTGTGTGTGTGTGAGTGTATGTGTGTTTGTATGCATGCATATAGATGAGGAGGTGAGAGGACTGCTTATAGGAGCTGGTTCTCATCTTCTACCACATGATTTCTGAGGCTCAAACATCCACAGTCACTCTTGGAACAATGCACCTTTACCTGCTCTGCCATCTCACTGGGGAAAGTTAGTCCTTTCTTCCCTAGTGCCAGGGTGTTAAAAGACAAACTTTGCAAGTTTTTTAATATAAATGCAATATGTTGTATGGTGCATTCGATTTCCCTCTAAATTTAAAGTGTTTTGCTTGAGATCGGGGGTTAGATTGGACTGAATGGTCTGTGTCCCCCATTTTTGTGGATTCTGGTGATTATACCTGGGTTTTCATGCTGGCATGGCAAACACTGCCCCAACTAAGCTGTCTCACTAGCCTACTTCTTTTTCCTAGCATACTGTTTGCAGTATTTCTTGAGGACTTCTGTAGCAGACCACTTCAAGCTACATGGGTTCAGAAATTGGGAAATCTATTGTCTCATCTTAGAGGGCTCAAAGTCTGCTGTCAAGATATAATCAGGATGGTTCTTCAGAGCAAAAGAGAAAATATTTGCCCAAACTTGTGAGGGGACCTGGTAATATTTGGCGCTCTCCAGCCTCACAAATGTGATTCTGATCTCTGCTCTGACTTCTCAGAATGCCCATCATGTGGGCTGTGTTCAAATACTCCCTCTGTACCAGAAGTTCATTCATGCTTACTTAAAAACTATACAGACCAAAGTAACTTTAACTGATCAGATTGAACTACTGTATTACCAAATAAACTTGCACTTGGTGGTATTCTGAGCTGGGATTTCCACATGCGCATTTGGAAAAGAACACAGGTCAAATTACAGTGCTGCACTCTGATGACCAAGGATTATCAGAGCCACAGTGAATTGATGGCAGGCACTATATCTCATTTCTTTCCTTTCAGTATTACTCATTTTATTGCCTATTGGCATAGAGTTTATTTCCATAAACTTAATAACCAAATAGTACTCTTTGTCCTTATTTTCTACCATCTCTCTGTATTATCCTGCAAAATAATCATATCCATTTGTTTGATATTCTTAAGGTATTTATTTTCATTTTATCCATATTTCGCTATATTTGCATGATTATATTATCACTTAACTATTTATCCAAATGTGCCCCTGGAAGGTGTGAGTAAGAATGCGCTCAGGCCACAGAATTCTCTAAACAATTTTGCATAATTTTCTCTAAAATTTGATTAAATCAATGGTATAAAATTTATGACCATATAAATATTTTTATGGCTGAGCTGAGTTGTGAGTTATGAGAGTAATTTCTTCCTTATATGAAGTTTGTTCCAGCAGTTAATAATTCTTTCCCATCACAAACATACTTTATTTTTTGAAGTAGTTTTAGGTTCAGAGGGAAAAAAAAGTGAGCTGAAAGTGTTCCCCCCTCTCCAACGCATAATCTTCTCCCTGTGAACACTCTAGGCCAGGGTGTTAGATTTGTTGCAGCCTGTGAACCTATATTGAATACTATTTTTATGCAAAGTCTCATTTTTCACTGTGTTCATCTTGACACAGGGTCTGTGGGCTGAGCAAATGACTGGTGACATGAACCTGCCACTCCCGTGTCAGAGAGTCAGTGCCTTGTGCAGGCATTTCTCTGTCTCACGTGCTGTCCCTGTCACAGTCCTAATGGATGGAAGCTGTGGCTGGTTTTGTTTCTGAGACAATTCTGCATCCCGGCAATGGTGATACAGGATACAATTGCCAATGTAGATGGATATTTCAGACCAGCTTCTTTTACTTAACACTACACATTTAGTTATTTTTTCTTTTCATGACCCAGGTGCTAATTTCTTAATAGTGAATAGCATTTCATTGTCTGTGAATCAATGAAATCACAGTTAGTTTATTTATTCAATCACCTGAGGGACTTCTTGACTGATTTAGGGCTTAGGCAATTATGAAAAAACAAGCTGTTATAAATATTTGCTGTGCTGGGTTAATGTAGACAAAAGATTTCAACTATTTTAGTAAAAACTGGAGATTACATGGGAAAGACATATGAATTTCTGCAAGAAACTACCACGTTGTCTTCCAAGTGGCTGGACTGTTTGAAATCTCCTGAGCAACAAATGCTGGTTTCTTTTGCTCCACATCATTATCAGCATTTAGTGTTTCCATTTTCCTAGATTTTGTCCGTCTTACATGTGGACAGTTTTTAAAATTCTTTTACCAGAAGTCAAAGGCCCATGTTTATTTCAGCTCTGGGTTCTGTTCCTCTCACTTCTCCATTTATTCTTTAGCTAACACCACAGTCTCTCCATCAATTTAATTATCATAAATCTTGAATTTAGAATGTATTAATCCTCAGATTCTGTTTTTTAAACACTATAGTGTCCTTTCTGGCTATTTTCCCTCCCAAAATAACCTTCAGAGAGCTGGGAGAGCTGAGTCTGTAGAAGCTTACATCTAAACATACTGACTCTTCACACCCATGTGTATGGTTTAACTTTCCAGTTAGTTCTCTGGGTTCCCCACCAATTCTGTTCTTTCCTCATATTTACCCTGTAGTCACTTTGCTGCCTTCATCCCTGTTCTCACAGTTCGGTAGCACTACTGTAATTTGCATTTTGCTTGTAACTACTCGTTTCATTTGTTAATTGTTGACATATAGGATATCAAGTGATTTTTATGCACTTGCTGACATATTATAGCTGCATAGTATTAGGATTTGAAGAAAAACTGTAATTTTCTATGAACAAAGAATTTTATTGTTGCTTTCTCATTCTTTCACCTTCATAGCACATTCTTAATAACTTAACTAGAAGTCAAGAAAGCTTAAAAGAGTGAACTAAAGTCTCCGAGACAAGGCTGTACCCACAGAGCTGATTCGGTGATCAGTTCTTTACTTCTAGTTCTTTATGTAGGAGTGAGAACTTGTGGGCTCTCCCCATCTGCTTTGTCATAGGTGTTGTTCCTGTTCAGCTCATGTTTTGGCAGTTGTGTTGGTGAGACTTCATGTGTGTGGCTTTTGACATTACTGGGAGTCACTGTCTCACAGTAGAATCCCTGACCTGATCCTCTGTGTCTTACAGCCTTTCTTCTCCCTCTTCTGAAATGCTCCCTGGTAGCCTCTACCTTTGATGAATAGAAATAGATATGACATATGACTGATCATAACTGGATCCTTTTAGGTAAGATGCCCAGTTTCTTACCTAATGTTCTTACCTAAGGTCATCCAAGATGACCTTAATATTCACTCCAGATATTTTAAACTCTATGTAGAATAATGTTTAGATGGGCTCTGACCTATATTTTTCTAGAGATTTGACTTTTTACAATCTTACAGTTTCCCTCACTGCTTTCCAGGTATAAATTTCCAGGTATAAAGTACCCAGCTTTTAGAGAGTTTTGAAATCAAACATGTACATTGTGATTGTAAAGGCCAATGACAGCCCATTGTTATAGGTTAAGTTCATCCTTCCTGAGAACATGGTGAACCTACTATGGATAATTGGCAAGAGACAAATAAGACAAACTCAGATGGACTGATAACATTGATTTACCTCTCTGCTATGTTATAGCACTTTTCTATCATTTATAATCTGCTACCCTTTGTATAAATAGTGTTGAGGTCAATTTGTCTTCACTATTATGAGGTAGAAAATACTATTTAAGTCTTTATTCAAGAACTCAATAGCTTTCCAGGTCTATTTAACTTGAAATTGATGTCAGTTCAACTAAAGTTTCTCTCCCCTACTGTACTAGTTCAAGTACAATTTATCTTGACAATTATTAAAAGTAAGTGTCAAGAGTAATTTCTCTTGAGCATTTCTCATGTCTTTTTTATCTCATTTCTTCTTTCATTATGCAAAATACGTCATCCATTGCTTCCTTAAGAAAAGGTTTATGATTTTAAGTCTCAAGTGTTCGTTTGTCTTTTTGTATCAATTAATATTTTACCTGGATACACTTCTTGTTTGAAGGTCATTTTTCTCATAGCATGTATTGATATTTTTCATTATATTCCAGTTTTAATCTTACAGCTAAAATGTCTTATGCCAAAACAAATTGAGGAAACTTCTGCTGAATAGCTATAGTTGTTTAGAGAACAAAAGAAATCCACTAGCATTAGGGAAATGCTCTGTAAAGTTCACAGAGATTTGAACATGTGATAATCTGTAAAGAGCTAACTTGTAAACTTCCCTTTGAATTACAATTCTTCAGAATTAATAACCGATAAACAGCTCTAGAGGAATATATATCATGATGAAACTCCAAGGAGGTTGACAAAGTGGAATGGACTGGCTATTGAATTTTCTGTAGATTGGATCTGAAATAAAAAAGGTATTAAAGACTTAGTACCCAAGATGATGGCATTGGAAAGTGATAGAGAGTAAAAAGTTGGATCATTGTTGGAATGATTTGAAGATATACTGGTTCCTTCTTTCTATCCTGGCCACCAAGTAAGCAGCTTTGCTCCACCACTTACTCCTCACTATGAGAGGCTACCATATCATTAATTTCAAAAGCACTCGAGTCAAATGATTGAACTTAAACCTCAAAAACTGTGGGTCAAAATAAACATTTCTTCTTTTCAAACTGATTTTCTAAGGTATACGTTGTGATGGAAAGTTAATTCTTCTTACATAGACTTTTAACCCAGCAGCATGACTGTTCTGGCAAGAGATCATATTCCAAGACATTCCAGGTCTGTGTTACCTGGCTAGAATACAGATATGCCTCTAATCACAAGAGACACAGGCAAGAAGATCTCTGAGTTGAAGGCCAGCCTAGTATAGAGCAAATTTCAGGTAAAGAAAAGTTAAAGTCAAGGTGTGGTGGCATATGATTTTAATACTGGCTCTGCTCGCACATTGGCACATGTCTTTAATACAGGCACTCAGGAGACAGAGGCATATGAGTCTTAAGTCAAGTCAGTTGAAAGGCAGGGCTGTGGAGTAGAGTTTATGACAGTTCAGTTTGAAAAGTTGTAAGGCAATTTTACAGAGACAGTTTTACAGAGATAGAATGCAGAGAGAACAAGTTAGACACAGGTCAATACAGGATGGGCCAGAGAATGAGATCGACACAGAAGATTGGAATGTTCCAAGACATTCCAGGTCTGTGTTACCTGGCTAGAATACAGATGTGCCTTTAATCACAAGAGACACAGGTAAGAAGATCTCTGAGTTGAAGGTAAGCCTAGTAAGCATGAGGCCAAGCAGAGCATTTCAGTCAGAAGCCAAGAGAAGCCAGCTTGAATCAGTCAGCATGGAGAGGAGTTTGGTCCACAGCCGCTCTCTGGAACCAGATATGCCACAGTTCAGAAAGGGTGAGATGATGCAGCAGTAAGCCTCCAAGATGACAATTATAGTCATCTTTGTAAAGTTACTTTTAAATTCCATTCTGTAGGCATGGATATACTTCTATATATATTTAATAAGTATTTTCAAATATTTTATCAATAGTCACATTCTATCAATCTTATAAATTTTCTTTCATTGATAATAAGCATGGAGATTGTTTTTTCCAACAACTGAAGTGCTGATATCATTTACCTTCCTTAAATTTTTAAGTGACTTATTTTCATTTTTCCATATTCCTCTCTTTGTTTTCAGCTAGAAAATATTTTACTTATCAAAGCATGAATAGAGTGATGTGTGAGATCATTATATGTACTATATCTATATCTATATATCTACTCCAGAAACTTTATATCTTCTTTGGATTGTATTTGTCTAAAGTAATTTTAAATTAAAATTTATGCAAGTTAATTATGCTTTTTTAATATTTTAAATGTTATATTACCTTCTCTTTTTCTACAGATAATTAAGATCATTGAGAATTAACATACTCAATCAAGTTTTTATAGTCTTGCTAAATATTCATACTTTCTTTGACAATACATGTATTGAGTCCATGCCATATTTTAGTTATATTTTATATTTTTCAGGTATAATAGCATAAAAATATACCTGTAGCATTAGCTTCTATAATTATGTAAGAATTGTGGTAGACTTGTGTTTCATTTAGTTTTAAAGTATTTAGTAGCTTTTCAGTTTTGGAATTATTCTTGCATGGTATCTTTTATTTTCTAATTCCTTCATTACTTTAGGAAATTCCAATAGTTAAGTATTTTAATTCAGGGATTGATCTCTTATCTCCTTAACCTTACTTTTATATTACTTATATTTTTTCACAAAAATCTTTCTTAATTATTTCCAATCAAATATTGAAGCATTTTAAAATACTTTGAATTTCTAATAATTCATATTTTCTATTGATGTATTTAGAATTTTTATTTTTAATGAGTTTTCTTTCTTTCATAGTTTCTTTACTGTCAGATATAAATTTTATGTTTTAATGTTTTAATTTATCAAAATTGTTCATTTTTATCAAGTAGATAGATAACTAAATAAATAACATTAAATTACGTACCAAAACAGTGTTTCTGCTGTGCATATAATGAATTTGAATGGGAAGAGAAAAAGAAACCCAAATATTTAAATATATCAAACAATACTTCTGAGTTTTGCTTAAAATAATGAAAAAAACTGTATTTAATAATAAATAGTGTGACCAAAATATGGGCAATAGAATAGAAAATGTTATGCTATTTTACACAGAATACTAAGAAATCTCTCTCTCTTGATTCCATCTTTAAGAGTAGGTTGTTAAACCCATTTAGTGCTGTGTGTATGTGCTTATGTGCAAGAGTGTGGGACTATTAACAAAGCTATTCCAAACTTGAAAACAAAACTCCTTTTCTCAGCAAATGTCAACTGTGGATAGCCCCTCACTAACTTTGGGAGTAGAGATCTTTTTACCATCTTGGGCTTTGGATCCTGGGCATGTCTTATGAAAGAACCTCAGCTGCTGTAAGTTTGTCTCTGATAGCCTTGCCATTTCATAAGACCACTTCTCAGCACCCCTCTCCATTTTCCTCTTCTGTTTATTCTGACATTTCTTCAAAGATTCCACTTGAGCCTTGGTGGGCCATGGTGAGGGATAAAATTTAAATAGCATTGGTGTGAAAGTTCATATGTTCAGTGTTTGAACCACAATTATAAATTCTTGCTTGTGAAACAGATAATCCACAAATGTTTTGGGGATTCTATTTTAGTGAGATTAGCAACTCCCAAATGTGATTTGCTTCATGCATAATATCTGGTTCTTTAATTCCTGTGCATTTGTAAGTTGAGTTCAAAATTATGACTTTTGATACATTAAAGGAGTCTTGATGGCCCAGCACAAGGTAGAAAACCATAAATGAAAATTTTACATACATGATAGATTTCCAGCAAATAAGCCAAAACAGCTTAAAACTATAAGATATATAAATGTTTAAATCTAAGAACATCTTTCACAATTATATGCTTAGATGAGAATAGTGACAAAAATTTTATATCAATACATTTATTCACATGTCTGGTAAGTTTTGAAAAGTTCATATGTAAGGACCCCATTACTGGTCATGTCATTTTTCAAAACAGCAAGGGCCAATATGGTACACAAAGGCTGTTATTAACACAAAAACTTTGTTTCTGACATGAGTTTTATGTATTCAGGTCGTTGCAAGAAGCTTAAATGCTCCACAAATAATGAGCATCTGATTAAAAATAGTTGACAAGTAAATGAGAAAATGGTACCAGTGGCATTTCAGTATTTGACTAGAAAGCTCAACTTCACTTTCACAGAAAATGGCATTTGAAGAAGAGTCCGTTATGAGAACAGTACAGCAAAGCTAATATTGTAGACATGAGTATGTGGAGAGTAAGAAGGTGCAGGAAAAACTTGAATTTCTGGTGTTTTCCTTAACCCTTTCCTTCTGAATTAAAAAACAATAACCAAAACTGATGTGTCTTAGTAGCCTAGTTAAGTTTAAAAAGGCTGGAAACACATTTTTCTAGTTATTGTAGCCTGTAGTTATCGTTTCGGTTATTTTAATTATGGCTTCCTGGATGTGTAAGCAGATAACTATAATCCCACCAATGAGAGACAGTAGGAAGACCATGCATCAGACGTCTACTTGGATTATTTAGAATGCTCAAGACAAGACTAAAGTACATTGTGACCTTATTTCGAAGGGCTCATTGTGTAACCCAGTAGCAGAGTTATTTAGGATGTCTTGGGTCTTTGGTTCAGACCATAGTACTGCAAAATACTCACTCTTATGCTATGATTAAACCACTCTACAAGACTAACGTGACATATTGGATAAGACAGTAAACATGACATTATGGGGTGTGGGACTATATAGAAAGACAAAACATAGTGGGAATTGCAATAGTCTGTGCATAGAACTTCTGAGAATATAATGCCTGGAAATATTTTGAGCATGATCAAATGGCAGATAGATAAACCCTCCAGCCTGGGGAAAGGGAGGGGGGTTAAGTAGAAGGAATCCAAAGTAATCAACATTTCACAGCTATAACAACTTCATTGTAGCTTTATAAATAAGACTTGATATTCCAAGAAGAAACATTGTAGAACTGGGGAACGATATAATGTCAGGTCAAGAAATCCTGGCTTACTAAAAGAGTTAGTGTGTCATGGGATGAGAATGCAGCTTGGAAGTACATTACACGTTGACCCTCCCCAGCATTGATCTGGAGATATCACATTAGAGTATCCAGTCATTTCTGCCATTGAGTAGACTATGCAGAAGACATGGCAGGACTCATGCAAATGCTGTATCAACTGTCATTAATGGCTGTGCCACAGATGCAAGCAGTCTGTGGGCTGTTCTCCTATGTTACTCAGGCTGGGACTGGAATCATGGCCTTCAATGTTTTCAGAATACAATGGTGACCAAGTCAAATGTTCTTTCTTACCACAAAGTATTATTCTGGTGTTAACATGAGATGGTGTCAAGCAAACACATCAAACCCAAAGAAGCAATACTCCCAGAAATTAAAATGTGTGCACGAAGAATCTTTATACATTCACTCTTTAAGAATAAGTTAGGAAACCTCATGAAGAATTATGCTAGCATTGTGGGGAAGATTGAATTTGAAAGCAATGATTAGATCGGTAATGAGCCTTTACTTATAACTGATGTATAAGATTTAGAACATCTGAAGACGTTGCCATGTACCACAAAGACAATGTTTAGAAACGAATAAAAAAATTCTAAGAAATCCTAAGACATTCTTAAAACTTCTTGCTGATGAAGTTTTGATTTTTAGCTTAAGACAGGAAGATGCAGATGACAAACTATCATTTTGAGGGTTAGGCAAATTTTAATTCTTTTTATTAAACTAGCTTAATGAACTTCCATTCTACAAGAATATATTCCAATGCATAAGGTAATTTTTACTACCAACCACAAATCCAAAATTATGATTCATTCTAGGAGTGCTGCACTTAAAAGCTGGTCTCCTTTTTCTTTAAACTGTGGATAGCTGTGATTTGCCTCAGTGTAGATCTTAATTACACATGATACCACAAGCTAAGTTTAATTCCAGCTAATGGTTTCTATCATTAGTTATCAGAATACTGATTTTAAACACACACACACACACACACATATATATATATATATTTATATATATATAAATATATATATATATATTTACCATGGGAAACATTGCAAACACCAATCTCAAAAGCATGTGAGGAAAGGCTGAAGATAAAGGGATTTCTGAAAGCTGGTGTTAAAAAACAGTCCCAGAACAAGAAGTATTTTCCTATGCTGTACTCACTAAAGAGTTACTATAAAGTATCTAAAATTCAAAGCCATTATGTTTTCATTATTCATTATGTGACTTTTAAAAAACTTGTCTATGTTCCAGCAAAGACTATCATTTTACCTTTCAACATCTCATTAACACTTTGTTAGCCAAAATGTTCTCAGTTATGTAATAGTTGAGCTACATCTTTTATAGCATTGCTTCAAAACTTTTTTTAAAAAATGAAGTTGCCTTACTATCTCTTGGAAATAACCCAAACATCCAGGCTCGTCTGAATATATACTTCAGAATGCCTGTTCTAATGAGTATTTCTCACTAACCTTCCCTTCAACAATGCCGTTCTATGCCTAGCATTTGTTCGTAGTTCAGTACTGATGGTTAGGTGGTATCTGGACAGTATAGTCACTGGTTCTGCTGAAATACTTCTTAACTCTCAGCTGGTGAACAGAACTAAGAGCAGAAGAAAGAAAGACAGGGAGAAGGGTAGGGGATGACTAAGCCAAGGAGAGAGAAAAAGAATTTTGTAAAAAAGGCTGCATACCACATTGAAGTTAATTGAACCTCTGGGTTTAATATTTCTATTTTTCTTTCCTTTTTTAACTTTCAAAATTAGGATCATTGACTATGAATGGCATCTGAATTTGGCACACAAATTATTCTTTTCTGTTTCCCACAGTCACAAGCAGATGCTAGCAGCAGATTACAGCTGGTTACAGAAACGAAAGACCAATGTCTTGTGGGCATCATGGTTTCTGATACCTCTCCAGGCACCCTTCCTTGATGTTTCTCAGTTTATCATTTGTTCTTTCTCCACAGGTATTATCTCCCAGCTTGTGTATCTTCCTTTTCCTTATGTAAAAGCTTTGAAAAGTGATCTATATTGTCTCTAGGGGCTCAGGAAGATAAAGAACAGGCTAGCTATTTCCAGACATGTTGCTGCCATCTTAACACTCTCCTATAGGCTACCATCTTTCTGAGCACATTCCTGAGGAGTTTTAATCAGCACAGAAGTGCAGAGGAGTTAAAGATCTAGAAGAGTTAGAGACGTGTAGGGAACCCTGAGCAGCCTTTTCAATAGTTTCTCATTATTACTGCCTGTCATACCCCACCTATAAAAGTAGACAATATCCACCTTTCACTGTCATTTTCCAAGCTGTAGAAATTCTGACTTGTAGAGCAGATGTGCCTGACTCTGAAGACTTCAACTTGTCAATACACTTGACTCAGGATGCTGATCTCACTTTGACTCATAGTTCAAAGAATCTCCTGAAATTTGTTATCAGAGATATTAATAATGAATCCTTCTCAACATTTATTTCAATTTCTGGAAAGACTGATTCAGGGAGAAATGGCTCCCAATGGCAGTATGCTGGAGATGAGTCAAATGTTTTTCTTATTGACCGTGGGCTTCAGAGCCATACTCCCACCATTGCCAGCTATTAAAACACACTTTATCTGAAATAGAAGGAAATACTAGTCAACAAGATTTCTCTGTAAAGTACCTATCATTCTTTTTTGAAGGTTATAGTGGTACTTCATGGCTGGTTATAAATTCTGAAACTTGCTGCTAAATATTAGCAATGTGTGTTACAGAAAGGAAACAGGATAGAAATTTATGTGTTGGTTGTCTAGCCCATGCTACATTTGGACTTAGATATTGCTACATTTATTTAATTGAAAATGAAGCTGTTAGTATATATACCTGTATGAAATTATTATTAAGGGAATAATAAGATTTCAGAAGACTATATTATCTGATACTATGCTTTTCCTCTGTTCTTTGTTACATCTCAAGGAAATTCCCTAGCATAGTTATCAATTACACCCTGTCAATCAGTAACTACCTATTTGGGTACTAGCTAGATAACTCAGCAAAGGTATTTGTTTAAGGCCCAACAGCCTGAGTTTAATCCTTAGGACCACCATGGTGGATGAAGAGAACAAACTCCCATGAATGTGAGTTGTCTATTGACCTTCACATGCATTTTGTGGTATGCAAACCCATGTGTGTGTGTGTGCATATGTGCATGCATGTGTGTGTATATGTTTGTGTATACATACTTGCTTGTGTACATATACATACAAATAATTACAATAGAAATTAAATACTATATTCAATATCTTAAAGAATATTTAAGAATATAATAGAGATTTTAATAGTTAAGATGTAATGTAATCAATTAATTAAAAAAATTCTCAGTGCTTTTTGGAAGCCTCTGAGCACAAGAAAAGTCCTTGAGATGTCCTCTCAGGTGCTTTACCAAATCTTTTCTAAAATACACTGCACCCTGCATTTAGAGTGGTTATATTTGTCATGCATTTGGATGAAGAAGCTTTTAGGGATATTTTAGTTGTACTTGATTCTCATGAGAGAATTATTTTTAAGTGGTAAGATTTCTATCTTGATTTGTTTATTCTGGCTAGTGCATAGATCAATACAGCTTAGAATTTGTGGAGGCACATATAAATAAACCTCTAGTTCTAAATAAAACACCTTTAAGTATATGTATTTATTTCACTTGGACCACTTCCAAAGAACTTTCTGCATCTTTTGTAACATGGCTAAGCCAAGAGGATACTAATGAAAATATCACAATTCAAAAGGAAATGTTAAGAAGCCCTTTGAAGAAAAGATTGTTCATTAATTTTAAAGAAACATTAAACTTTTAATCTCTTTAGAAAAATGGGGATAGTCCTCCAAGAAGTTTGAGAGGACACAGATGTATAAACTGAGTGTACAGACAGGGAAGGATGAAATAAAGAGATGGTTTTGCTTCAGCAGTAAAGAGATGAAAGGAGGAAGTAGGGGGAGTTTTATGGTTTCTTTGACGTAATATTGACAGCATCATCAGTACTGACCCCAAACCAAGTTATTTCTTAAAGGAGACGCTTTCCTTCAGTTCCTACATTGTCCATTTTGTCTAGGTGTCACCATTTTACAGCCTGTTGCTTTTTCTTTCTATTTCATAACTTTGATTCCTTTTGGATTATCAAGAGATGTCTTGAGAAATCTTAGAGAAAGAAATTGCAACATAATTCACCATGAAAATGCTTGTTCGTATCTGTGAACAAGGTAGAAACTTGAAAATATTACTAAGTTGAAAATTGAATATAAAATATGGTGGTAGATTTTGAACTTTGTACATAAGCTACTATAAAGAACAATATACCTGACAGAATACTAAGGTAATTGGCTATTTTTCTTTAGGAGATACAAGGAATTGCATGACATCTAATCTTCTCATATAGGATCATTCACAATTCTCTAAGCAAACAATCTTCATTAAAACATGAATCCCTCATTTAATGATATCTCAACTGTGTGTCCTTGTTTGCTATAGGATCTGAAACATAGATTATCTGAAAAAACACTGTTCAATCATCTGGAGAACTAAGAGAGAGCATCTTAACTGCTTTAAAGATATGTCTAAAAGTTAGAAGAATCAAATTTTTTTTTTTTATACTTAACTCTAATGGGAGTTACCAAATGATTCAAGCTCCTGAATTTATCTAGAGGGCTCTAGACGTGCCCTGACACCAGGGGTGTCAGGCTGGGTAGTAATTTTCACTGTCACTACTGCTCATTAAACAAAGGTCGGCTAGCCTGACAAGACCAACATTGTATTGTAAAACTACAATGTTTTTTTTTTTTAAATTAGACTTGAAAATAAAAGTGGAACAAAAATCATATATTACAATACAATGTTTCCCATGTGTGTTATTTACTATCATTTAACTAGGGAAAAGTTATCATAGAGATCAGTTTATTTAATCCACGCAAGTTAATCTAGAAAAACACACTTTCATTTTAGGTCTGTAGACAAGTATTTTCAATTGTTAGGAAGCTTAATCCACTGACAACTATCCGAGCTTAGCTAAAAAAACAAATTACTGCACAATGTTCTATTTTACAAAGAATGCTCAGGCACTGGTCAGTGTTACAGGTATTTTGAGAATCTCTATTAGGGCTACCAAGATCACATAATGGATCCATTTTAATATTTTCCAACCCCAGATGATTACAGCCAGAGTCAAGGGATGATTTAAATTTGCACAATATATCTAAAAGGGAATTTGTTAGCCAGTTTCCATTATTATGTTCATCTACCTGATATGATGAACAGGAAATGAAGAAAAGCTTTATTTGAGCTTGGCTCACAGTTTTAATTTGGGGGTTATTGTCAAACATGGCCAAATAGACTACTTTTTTGGGGCTTCTGGTTGGGTTGTTGAGGTAATGGTGGGGTATATAGTGAAACAAACTCCAAAGTCTCTTGTTCTCTTGAAGGGTGTGCCCCAGTGCCCTAGGGACCACCCGCAGTGCCTCATTTTTCTCTAGGTTCCTCCACCTCCCAACAGCATTACCATGGAGAACCAAAGCTGTTTAACTCATTGGGCTTTGATGATAATTCAAAATTCAAACTGTAGTAGTTTGCTACCAAATGTTAGCAACTTAAGAAGTAATGTAGTTAAACTATTTACAAGTTTCCTGACTGCTTTAGGTTATACTTATATGATTTTGAGTGACTCTGCATTGCAGAAATTTAGCCATAAAAGAATTAGACTTTATATAGGATCATGAGGCTCAATTCAGACCTGACACATCTGACTCCTTTCATTCTAAGACACACTAATTAATTTTCCCTAGTGCTACACTGTCACTTAGCATGGATTTAATCTTTAGTGTTTGTTAACTATATAATTTGATTCCTGCCTACGTGGGTCTATGTTTATCATTCCCTTAAAAGAGAAATATACAAGCCTGTCTGAAATCACTAAGGTTAAGAGAAAATAATGAATGAGTAAAAATATTTGATTTTTGAGGCAATTTGAAAGAGCTCAAGTAATTTATAGCAATCATATCTCCTGTTCTAAATTACCCAAGTAAGTTTGCAGTTCCCTTGCTCAATTTGTCAGCTGGAACTAGGCTAGAGCTTATAGGAAGAAAAGGGCTATGTAAGAGAGGCTGGAACTTATGACCTGGGCACCATTTTCTACACTGCCTTCTCATTTTGTAACACAGAGAATAATGACCATCTTCTTCCTGGTAATTGAGTTCCAGAGGAATAAAATGAGAATTGTTACCTTTAATAAGGATAAATTTGGTCTTAGTGCTAAAGCTCTAATGAATCCTATAATTAAACATTTTTATCCAGAATTCTCTCTGAATATTAGCTCATGGTTCAGAACCATGTAGCAAAGGATAGGACGGACACACTTTTCTATCATTATTCCCTAATTTTGCTTCCAGGCTGTGGTTCTTTGCCACTTCATGCAGAACATCTTCCTTACCCCTCTGTGTTGAACTTTGGTTACATGGACCCTGTATTTGCCTGTACATATTTCTAAACCCAATACTAGATTATCTACTTTAACTGTTTTATATTCTATTTATTTATTTATTTATTTCAGATACATTTTTAAGATTGTAATTAAGTATTTGTGGGTACATACACACACACACACACACACACACATATATATATATATATGTAACAATAATATAGGAAAAGAGGCTATTAATTTGAGGGGATAGGAGAGAGACTAGGAAGGGCTGTAGGGAGGAAAGGGGGATGTGATACAGTACTATTTTAATTAAAATATATTCTTTCTTTTGTTTTATATTCTTAATATGCCAGGTTATACATAGAATGGTTAAGAATATGTTACACCTGCCCTTATGTTATCTGTGTCTTGTCTGTGACTTTCTATCATGTTTTGCCATCATGTGCTGGGTCTTATAATCCTTCTCTATATACTGCTTTCTGTGGCTCATTGCCTAACAGCATAGATTATAGAGTCTAAACATAGTCAATTGCAAATTATTGACATGGATCCTGGTTGGATATGACAAATATCTGTTATGGTTGATATGCAGGGAGGGCAGACACAAGATAAGGCAAGGCCCGTGATTGGACAGTGAAAAGCTAGGCGGGGATAGAATTTTGGATAGGAGGATAGACTCCAAGAAGGAGAGAGAATTAATGATGAAGAGGACAAGGATGACACATCTCTATGTGGCTTTGAATAGCCACAGGAAGCTATGAATATCTTCTAGAGGATGGCTTGGTGGGCAGATTGCGTCATATCAATTGGATCTGAGTTTATTGTGTGGATGTTTTGTGGAGTGCAAATTTACTGACATAAGTCTGATTCTTAAATTACAAGTTTCTAGAGTTTAGGTTTTGTTGGGCTCCTGGTAATTATGACACAATAACCACAGGGGACAGTTGCTGAGAAGGTGAGCTGAGTTTGTGGCAGAGAGTCACAGGGGGTGGCCACTGCTGAGATGAAAATACCCTGCAGATGCCAAATGGCTGTATGATGCCAGCAATAGTGAGGGTTTGTAGGTCACTGTTAAAAATTTAATGCAACAAATGTCTAGTGTAGATCATTAGCATATATATATATATATATATATATATATACATATATATATATATATATATATATATATAAAGTCAATAAATTTTATGTAATTAGGTATTGTGGTGAGTGAACTTAATAACTTGTTTTGACATTTAGTTTTCAATGAAATGTTATTTCTGGAAAGTAGTTATATGTTTATGTCAGAGAGATCTGCATCTGCAAATTCAATCCATGCTGGATCAAAATATTCAAGAAAATAAAAAAATTAATTAGTAATGAATATACACGTTTTATTTCTCATTATTCTCTAAACTGTATAGTACCACTTATACAACATTTATATTGCATTCTTATAAACAATCTAGTGACCACTTAAAATATATGAATATGTGTGTAGCTTTAATGTAATTCTGTGCATTATTTTGTATGAATTTGAGTTTTTTTAGATTGTGAAGTTTATGGTGGAGTCAAAAAATTGGAATTATCTTAGAGTCTATGCCCATTGAATAGCAAGAATTATGCGTTATCTTTCATTTTAAAACTAACTTTAGGAATTGTTTTATTTAAATGATAAACAGAGATTTTTAAAAATAATAGAGTTTATTCAATTAGATTAATAACCACAAGAAAACAGTTTTATCTGTAATATCGTGGTATGCATTTTAGTTCTCAGTGTAAATAGAAAAAGTTGTTTTTACTGTGTATTTGGGGAAAAACTTCCTCCTTGGGAATCAAAAGATAAAGAAGTAAATATTGTATTGATTTACCATTTTGTTGAGGGCAAAGTTTTCTATAAGAAAAATTTGAGGCTATACATTCTAAAAGAAATAACTTCAGGCATTTCAAGAGACAAAGCAAAGCCGCCTCTCACTGTCTAAAGAAATACCCAGCTATCAGAAACAATGACTTTATGAAATTCTTAAGAAAATGGATGCATCTAGAGAATATCATCCTGAGTGAGATCACTCAGTCACAAAAGAACAGACATAATATGCAGTCACTAATAATGGGATACTAACCCCAGAAAGCTCTGAACACCCCAGAAACAAGTCACAGACTATATGAAGTTCAAAAAAAAACAAAGGCCAAAAAAAAAAAAGATGAAAAATTATTATGCTTAATCTTTACACACCAAGAAAACTTTGACTATTTCCAGGTTACATCGTGCTTTACATGTACTTTATGGTCATTGTAACTAGTAAGATTTTAATGCATACTATTAAACCTTTAAAAAAAATCAAGTACTGACAAAAATGTATTCATATACTTTTATCCAAAAATGCTTTTAAAATATGTACATTTATCTTTGTTTTTAAAATAAAGTTGTTCAATTAAAAAAAAAGAAATAACCAATTTGCAAATATGAGTTTGAAAGTAGCAGGTTGTGTCAGAGAAGAAAAAGAAGGCTGCCCTTGTGCCACAAACCCTTATGATAAAAGGTTCCTCCTGTGCCAAAACCTCTTAAGAAAAAGGTTCCTGCTGTGCCAGAAACCTTTAAGGAAAAGTTGAAGGTGAAGCACCTGAGGAAGAAGTTTGCCCTGAAGACACTGTGAAAGGCAAAGAGGGAGCTTATTTATGAGGCAAAGCGTTATCACAAGGAGAACAGGCAGATGTACCCGACAGGGATTCCAATGGCTAGGACGGCAGGGAAAGCTGGAAACTTCTCTGTGCTCACAGAACCAAAACTGGCCTTTGTCATCAGAATCCGAGTTTGTCTTCGCCAGATCTTCAATTACACCTTTGTTAAGCCCAACAAGGCTTCAATTAACATGCTGAGGATTGTGGAACAGTACATTGAGTGCAGGTAGCCCAACCTGAAGTCAGTAAATGAGCTCATCTACAAGCGAGGCTAAGGCAACATTAGTAAAAAGTAGATCGCCTTGACAGATAATCCTTTGATTTGGTAAAGTTGCCATCATCTGCATGGAGGATCTAATTCATGAGATTTATACAGTCGGGAATGCTTCAAGGAAGCAAATAACTTCTGGCGGCCCTTTAAATTATCTTCCCTATTTTTCTTCATTCCTAGGTGGAATGAAGAAAAAGACAACTAACTTTGTAGAAGGTGGATATGCTGGCAACAGGGAAGACCAGATAAACAGGCTTATTAGACAGATGAACTAAGGTGTTGCCCATGGATTTGTATAATCTGGTCAGTTAATAAACAGCCACAGCTTGGCAAATTAAAGAAAAGAAAGTAGCAATGGCAATATTCTGAAAGAGAAATAAAGACTGCAGAAATTACCTTAAGCTACAGAAAACTCTTATCTGTGCTTTCAGATATCATTCCTTCTAAAGGATGATCCTGGGACAGGATTCTTTCTATCAATAGATGAGATATAAAGAAATAGCTCTTTTTTCCATTCTTTAAAATTTGAAATTCCAAAGACTTTCTATTTAAATCATCTCAATTGTAAAGGAAGAAGAATATTCCTCCCCTTCCCTCTTTCCACCATTAAAATGAGAAGGTTATTGGATGGATAAGATTGAAGATACACAACTATCATTCTGAGTGAGGTAACCCAGTCATAAAAGAACACATAAAAGAACTCACAGATTAATGGATACTAGCCCCCAGAAAACTCTGAATTCCCAGGAAAGAATTCACAGACCTTAGGAAGCTCAAAAAGAAGGAAGGCCAGAATGTGGATGCCTCAATCCTTCTTAGAAGGGAGAACAAAACACTCATGGAAGGAAATACAAGGTCAAATAGAGGATTAAGGATTGAAGAAAAGATCATTCAGAGGCTGCCTCACCTGGGGATCCACCCCATATGCAGCCAACAAACCCAACCATTATTTCTGATGGCAAAAAGTGCTTACTGGCAGGAACCAGGTATGGATGCCTCCTCAGAGGCTCTGCCAGAGTCATACAGATACAGTTAAGATCCTTGCAGCTAACCATTGGACTGAATACAAGGACCCCAATAAAAGATCTAGGGACGGAAGGAACTGAAAGGGGTTGCAATCTCATGGGAAGAACAACATTATCAACCAACCAAACCCTCCATAACTGCCATGGACCAAAACACCAACCAATAAGCACACATGGAGAGATCCATGGCTCCATTTGCATATGTAGCAGAGGATATATTGTCTGGCATTAATGAGAGAAGAGGCTTTTGGTCCAGTGAAGGCTCATTTTCCTAGTGTAGGGGAAATGCCAAAGCACTGAGTTGGAGAGGGTGATTGGGAGAGGGCGCACCCTCATGAAGGCAATGGGAGGGGAAGGGGACTGGGAGCATGGGGGAGATAACGTTTGAAATGTAAATACAGAGAATATCCAATAAATTAATTTTAAAAAAGATTGGAGATACACAGCTTAGCTTAGTCATGTTTTTTTCTCTTATTTGGTACCAGATGATCTTTGCAATGCACACACACCAAGGGAAATGCTTCATACTCTTTATAGTTGTATGGATGTTTTATAAAGGTATTTGTGCTGTTATCTCTAAACAAATAAGCAACTTAAATGATTATTTCAAGTGTAAATGACAATGACTAAGCTGAAGAAGAGTGGAATAAAAGCCAACAAATAGTACTGGGAGTGCAAAGTAAACTTCAGTGGGGCCATAATTTCCACTGTGGTTCTTGGGAAACTCAGAATCAGAGACCTTAGATCACAGGTAACTGGATCATGAATGTATAGCATGTAGACAAATCAATAAAGCCAGTATCTTTCCTCTAGGTTAAAATAGTAAATTTATAAGTATTAGCTCTCTGTTGCACCCAATCAATCAACAGAAGCTGCTGACTCCTGTGATTGCATTAGGGAAAAGCTGGAGGAGGCCTAGAAGGAGGGTGATCCTGTAGAAGGACCAGAAGTCTCAATTAACCTGGATCCCTGAGATCTCTCAGACACTGGATCACCGACCAGGCAGCATACACCAACACACATACAGCAGAGGACTCATCTTGAAGTTTTTGAGGTATTCTAAATATATCTCTAGCTGACAGAATCTGACAGATACAGAAGTATTTAACAAATGTTAATCAAGATTTTGTTTCTTCAACATTAGGGAGGTAACCACCTAAACATGGATAATAAGTAACACGCTTATAGTTGGACCTCAGAATTCATGAGACACTAATTTTCAGATTTTATTTATTTATTTATGTTTTAATTGAACAACTTTATTTTTAAAAAACAAAGATACAGATTTTAAGCATTTTTGTATAAAAGTATATGAATACATTTTTGTCAGTGCTTGACTTTTTTTTTTAAGGTTTGATAGTGTGCATTAAGATCTTACTAGTTACAAAGAGCATAAAGTACATGTAAAACAGGATGTAACCTGGAATTAGTCAAAGTTTTCTTGGTGTGTAAGTATTAAGCATAATGGTTTTTTCTTTTCCATTTTTCTTTTCTTGAACTTCATATAGTCTGTGAGTTGTTTCTGAGGTGTTCAGAGCTTTCTGGGGTTAGTATCCAATTATCAGTGACTGCATATTATGTCTGTTCTTTTGTGACTGGTGATCTCACTCAGGATGATATTCTCTAGATGTATCCATTTTCTTAATTCAGTCATTGCTTCTGATAGCTGAGTAGTATTCTATTGTGTAAATGTACTACAATTTTTGTATCCACTCATCTACTGAAGGACATCTGGGTTCTTTCCAGCTTCTGGATATTATAAATAGAGCTGCTATGAACATTGTGGTGCATGTGTCTTTGTTGTATGCTGTAGCTTCTCTGGGGTATATGCCCAGAAGTGGAATAAATGGTTCTTCAGGTAGTACTATGTCCAATTTTCTGAGGAATCACCAGACTGATTTCCAGAGTGGTTGTACCAGTTTATAACCCCACCAACAGTGGAGAAGTGTTCCTCTTTCTCTACAACCTCACCAGCATCTGCTGTCATCTGAAATTTGACCTTAGCCATTCTGACTGTTGTGAGGTAGAATATCAGGGTTGTTTTGATTTGCATTTCTCTGATGGCTAATGATGTCGAGCACTTCCTTAGATGCTTCTCAGCCATTCGATATTCCTCAATTGAGAACTTTCTCTGTACCCCATTTTTATTAGGGTTGTTTGATTCTCTGGTGTCTAGCTTCTTGAGTTCTTTGTATATTGTGGATATCAGGCCTCTATCTGATGTGGGATTGGTAAAGATCTTCTCCCACTTTGTTCACTGCCATTTTGTTTCTTGACAGTGTTCTTAGCCTTACAAAAACTTTGCAATCTCATTAAGTCCCATTTGTCAATCTTTGACCTTAGAGCACAAGGCATTGGTGTTCTGTTCAGGAAATTTTCTCCTGTGCCTATGTGTTCTAAGGTTTTCCCTACTTTCTCATTTAATAGTTTTAGTGTACCTGGTTTAATGTGGAGATCTTTGATCCACTTGCACTTGAATTTTGTACAAGGAGATAAGAATGGGTCTATTTCCATTCTTCTACATGCCGAGTGCCATTTGGACCAACACCATTTGTTGAAAAGGCTGTCCTTTTCCATGAGTGTTTACAGCTCCTTTGTAAAAAATCAGGTGACCATATATGTGAGGGCTCATTTCTGGATCTTCTATTCTATTCCATTGACTCACATGCCTTTCTGTTTACCAGTACCATGCAGTTTTTAGCACAATTGCATTGTAATATAGTTCTAGTTCAGAAATAGTGATTCCTGCAGATGTTTTCTTGTTATTGGGGATGGATTTCACTATTCTAGGTCTTTTGTTATTCCAGATGAAATTGCACATTGCTCTTTCCACCTCTTTGAAGAATTGGGTTGGAATTTTGATGGGGATTTCATTGAATCTTTAGATTGCTTTTGGTAAGATGGCCATTTTTACAATATTGATCCTTCCAATCCATGAGCATGGTAGATCTTTCCATTTTCTGAGATCTTCCTCGATTTCCTTCTTTAGAGATTTGAAGTTCTTGTCATACAGTTCCTTCACTTGCTTACTTAGAGTCACACCAAGGTATTTCATATTTTTTGTGACTATTGTGAAGGGTATCTTTTCCCTAATTTCTTTCTCCACATGTTTGTCCTTTGAGTTGAGGAAGTTGATTTGTTTGAGATAATCTTATATCCAGCCACTTTGCTGAAGTTGTTTATCAGTATAGGAGTTCTCTGGTGGAATATTTGGGGTCACTTAAGTACAATATCATGTCATCTGCAAACAGTGATGTTTTCACTTCTTCCTTTCCAATTTGTATCCCTTTAATTTCCTTTTGCTGCCTAATTGTTTTAGCCAGGACTTCCAGTACTGTGTTGAATAGGTAGGGGGAGAGTGGGCAGTCTTGTCTAGTCACTGATTTTAGTGGGATTGCTTCAAGTTTCTCCCCATTAAGTTTGATGTTCCCTGTTGGTTTGTTGTATATTGCTTTTATTATGTTTAGGTATGGGCCTTGGATTCCTGTTCTTTCTAAGACTTTTAAGATGGAGGGGTGTTGGATTTTGTCGAATGCTTTCTCAGCGTCTAGTGAGATGACCATGTGGTTTTTTTCTTAGAGTTTGTTTATATGGTGGATTACATTGATGGCTTTCAGTATATTAAACCATCCCTGTATCCCAGGGATGAAGCCTACTTGATCATGGTGAATGATTGTTTTGATGTGTTCTTGGAGTCAGTTTGCAAGGATTTTGTTGATTTACTAAAGAAATAGGAGGAAGCAGTTTAAACTCACATTTGATTTTCCCAAACATTACTTTCTGTCCCCAATATTAATGATTTCCAGTTGATCCCTAGTTGAATATCTTGTTCCTAAATTAGCTGTTTTGTTAAATGTTTGAAAGGGCTGGGCTGGTTTCTGGGACAATGGGCAGTTTAATCACATTATTGGAGAACTGAGCAAGCAGAGGTTGGGAGAAAAAATGAAGGGGGCTGGGCTGGAAACTGGGAGGATAGAGTTAAGAGAACAAAACTTATGAATGGGAGGACACTGATGAATTTATACCAATGGCTCTACCCTGAAAATGGTTGGGCAACAAGCCTCTGTGTGTGGATCAGTGGTCCTTCACTGAGGAAAAATTACAGGTACTTGAGCAGTTGTGATGAGAGCAGCTGCTGGCCTAATATGTAGAAGAGTATACCAGCTAATGGAATTCTCCTGCATTTGTTATATTTAATTTTACCCTAAAGGAAATGCTTATAAAAAGGAAGAATAAACACCCCCAGGAATAGACTAAATAGTGTTTAGTTAACATTAGTTTTTCTGGTCATTTATGAGAAAGGAAGAACAGCAGCTGAGAGACATTGGGTTATAACAAAACAAAACAAAAACAAATGTCAACATCAGCAACAAAAACTGGAATTAAATTAGTCTATATTCTAGAAGGATGTGCTAGTATCAGAATGGAAGTTAAGCGTGTGTTGTGTTGGGGACTTCTATTTGCTTATATTTCCATGGGAAATAAAAGCTGTGGATACCATTAAAACCAATACAGCTCAGACTTGAGCAAGGGAGATCTTCTGAAAACCATGGCCACTGACTCAAGAAGAACAAAAAGAGAGCCTAACTAGCCACTGCCTTCCCATACCAGTCAGAAAAGCCTAGATAAGAAATGCTCAGCACCTAACTACTGTCAGGCCTATGAGCAGGACTTTGGTCTCTTGCTATACAGAGCCATTAATAACGCAGAGCAACACCAGGCCTATGAGCTGGACGGTAAGATAGACTGTGCTGAATATTACATCCCGCAAGTCAGAGCTGCAAACCAAAGGTCCATAGAACCAGGGGCAGAGATTAAGAGACTAAGAGACTTCAATGAGGAATTCCAAAAGACAAGGTGCTAGAAGAAAAGACAGTCCAGGAGTATAAAAATTCAGGAAGCTGTATTCAAGTTGCACGAAAGAGACGCATTGCTGATAGGTTCTTATCTCAGTAGTGGATGTGCTCCTTAGAGATGAAGAGAAAGATCGCACCAGATACCCGAGAACCCTGAAAAAGACATCAAAAAGAGTGGAGAAGCAAAAGCATACCAGTAACCATGGATACAGGGCAGCTTCAAAACTACATTATTAGTCTTCAAAAAGAAATGGAGGGAAATGTATATGATTTATCTTGTGTACCTAGTGCTTTAAAGGATTCCCAGCTGCTAATCAACTGGCCCTTTATGAATTCTTCACTGTCAGAACTGCTTGAACTTAGGTGTTGGATGCCTCTTGGATTTCTGGGATGAGAATGGGATAGAGAAAACCACTGAGGCTGAGAAAATATTGAGATAGCAGAGAAAGAAGGGCCGGAAATTGGTGTAAAAGATACTGTTAGCAGACAGTTGAGCCAGGAGGAGCTGAGCAGAGCAGATAGGCTAGAACGGTTGTTATAGTTTGCAGCTGCTAGTATAGGGAAAACCAGGAGAAGGTACTGCTTAGGACTTTGTTAGGGAACTGAGGGAGGAATGGCCGTGAGAGGCAGTTGAAGGGGCTGTGTTGGAAACTGGGGGAAGGGCTGGCAGGGAGTAAAGAGAACTAGTTACTGTTTGTTAAACTAAACACTTTATACCTTTAAAATGATTTCTTGATTTTTTTGGTATTATAAAACAATCTTATCATTTTCTAGTTCCCTTTCCCTCTAACTCCTCCCTGATCTTTTTCAAATTCCTGGGTTCTCCGTTATTCAAAACCAAATGGTCAGACTTAAAACCACAATGAGTTGGCATTATACAAACTGAACAGGTTGCACCTATGTATTTAGGAATATGCATATACATATTTATGCATTACATATATGCACGAGTTAGTTTTATTACTACTAGTACTATCTTTAAAACACCTTTCTAATAATTATATCCCATTACTTGATTTTTGAGTTATGGTTTTGTAGCACATGCATGCACAACCTTCTGAAAAAGACTTTGCTTTGAATGAAGATGAAGGACTCAATGAACAAAGCATCTGGATTTCAGCTTCCACTGAGCTCTTTGGGTCAGTACGTCAGGATTAAGCACCATCTGCATGCTTGGTCACTAGAGCATGCCTATTAAATTGAAATAAGACCAGAAGCCAGCTGTCTGTATTCTTGGGACATCATCAGTATTGCTCTGTAAGAACTGAATTTCAGAGTGAGAAGGTCTATTGGAAGTGTTGACATCTGAATTCCCCATTAGACTATTGTTTGTGTATGAGAGGTGCTCAGTGAAACAGGAGTCAAGTCACAGAATAGATTTGCTGGATGCTTAACGCACCTTTAAATGCCTGTTAAGTAGACAGATTTGCAGACCTGGCATGTAAATGTAGCTTCTTTGGTCCATGGATCTGCTTTGTACAAAGCTGACGGAATTTGCTCTAGAATTCCAAGACATTCCCATTGATAAGATTGTATCACAGTCCTGTGATCTGTTAACTTCATTACTTGGAGTATCCCAAAACCTGCCCCTTGATAAGATTAGATGACATCACTTTGGTCTATTAACTTTATATATTGGAGTTTGTCTGTTCAAAGCTGGTCTCCAGAGGTCCATAAATTGAGGGAAAAGCATTTTTTACAGTGCTTGAGCATCAAGGTTTTTCCATTGCTTTTTCATCTATTCCAATATTATAGTCCTAACATTTTTAATAGTTTCTGATTCTGGAGATTATCACTGATTTAGAGTTTGACATACATAAAGAGATTTTTTTTAACTTTAAGATAACAATGCAAAGTGCAATAGTATAATAAATACAGTTTAAGTATCATACACATTGAGAGACAAAAAGAGAACACACAAGCATACACACACACAAATAAATACATCCATACTTACACACACACAAACACACACAGCAGACACATAAACATACTTCCATACCTATACACACACAGCACCCACATAAACACACACAGATACATACACATACACATATAGCACATACATAAACACACACACACACGCACAACTCACACACACACACAGAGAGAGAATGTTTTACTAGCAAGATAATATGTGTCATAGACTGTGACCCTGCTGAGTAAAGCATTTGATGATTCCGTTAACCCTAGTTGTGTTCATTAATTTATTTTCTTTCCTTTTGAATATGAATAATGTCTTGCATTTTCTGAGACAAAAACTATAAATTATCTTTATGAAGTTAATATTCATAGGTATCATATCTTTCCTTCTTTCAAAATAATTTTAAATTATACAAAAGTAAAAGGAAGTGAGATTAACCCTTCAAGAATTTGAATTTGATTTTGATTCACCACAGGCTTGTGTATAAGCACCATTACCAAGCACTCTCCTTCCTAACATTTCAACAATTCTTCTTCTCAAATAAGGTAAAAGAATATGGACTCTTCTTTTCAATTCTTAAATTGCAGCATCTAGCATTTCCCATCGCTGCTTACAGCATTACTGAGAGAGCGAAAAGGAGTTACTATCCAAGTAGTTACTCTGCTATGGTGGCAGGGAACAAAATTTTATTTAAGTCACTGATAAGTAGCCAAACTTCCAGACATTGTCCCTCTTTGTAGGTCAAAAATTAGATGCTTAAAAAGTAAATATGTTGTAGGGAAAGAAACAAATTATGTTTTCTCATATTTTGTGACTCACTTTTCGACTCTTTGATGATTGTATTTAGTGCTTAGGTGGAAATGAAAGCAGCAGTCATGTCATGAGGACAGTGAGGCCAAATGCACATCAGAAATGAGGAGCACATTCAAGGAAGGGATACATTCTTCCTACTTGGTGTATGTGATATGATAATGTTACATCTTAGGGGCTTGGTCTTATTAATATAAAGCCAAATAAATATCTGAAAAGCCAGATCAAAGAAAGACAGAGGAAGAGATAGAAAGAACTTCCACAATATAAATGAACTGTTTAAGAAAACCAGTGAGAAAACAGAATGATTCATTTTATTTTTATTTATATAACTTGTAACCACTTGCCCAAGTGATGATTTAGATCCACACATCTAATTTTAACAGGTACATGTGCTGAGTCAAGACAAACAGCCGCATGTCACAAATAGAACCAAACATCTGGACAACAAGTTGCTAAAATTAAAAAGTCCTGCTTAAATGTTCTCCCCCTGTTGAGGAAGGAACTAAAAATCATATTCTGGGAGATGTTTCTAAAGCATGTGTATATGCACTTTTGCAAAGCTGTATTTTCTCTTAAGCCATCTTACCACCCAAAGTAGGTTAAAAACAATATTTCACTAAGCATTATTACAACATCTTAAGTTCTATGTTCAAAATTGATGTAGTCTTTAGATTCTTGAGGTCTGAAACAGCCTCAGAAACTGCTATGTCTTATGGTAAAGAAAAAAATAAAAGCTATGCGTTGTTAACCTCCATGACCTCACTGATGTTTTCATTCACAGAAAATGCTCTCCCTCCTCAAGTTCTCTTTCTTTAGACATCACTAATCATGTCTGCTGAACCCTTTCAGGTTTACTTAGTATAAGTAGTTTTGAATATGAGATGTTCATATTCTTAAATTAATTGGACTTTCTAGTGTAGAACCAAGCTATTTTTCTTAACATTGCTTAAGCCAAATTCTTATCTTTGGAGTCTAGAGAGTTGCAAGATATGTCTATCTTCAGCTGTAGTCTCACATTTTCTGTAGCTAATTGTTCTTACCACTACAACATCAAGATATAAGGAACCTTATGTTATTTTTCATATCTTTTTTCTACTTATATATTTTTTTCAAGTTGAAAAACTTGCTCTATGGGGTCTTCTAGAGAGCCACCAGGCCTGTATGCCTAGAGGGCATCCTGTTATATCTGTTCATTGTTCTCCTACTCTGTAGGTATAACATCCTCTGACCCAAATGAAACTCTCCAAGATCTCTAACTTGAATTTAGAAAGATATCCTTGATTTTCTTTTAGAATGTTCATTTAAGAACGGTGGAGTTAAAGTTGTTGCCTTCACTTCGAACTCTAAGGGGATACTTAGTCTTAAAATGGAGCC
Source organism: Micromys minutus (assembly GCF_963924665.1). Classification (NCBI taxonomy): domain Eukaryota; kingdom Metazoa; phylum Chordata; class Mammalia; order Rodentia; family Muridae; genus Micromys; species Micromys minutus. The sequence goes on from NC_137984.1 coordinate 8,028,901, forward strand.
ACACACCAAACAAACATTGATCTGAGTACAGGGGAAGTGAACCATTAATTACATGGTTTAAGATTGGGAAAAGATCTTTACCAATCCTACATCTGATAGAGGGCCAATTTCCAATATATACAAAGAAGTTAGACTTCAGAGAATTAAATAATCCTATTAGAAATTTGGGGACAGAGCTAAACAAAGAATTCTCGACTGAGGAATACTGAATGGCTGAGAAGCCCCTAAAGAAATGTTCCCTTAGTCATCAGGGTAATGCAGATCAACACAACCCTGAGAGTCATCTCACACAAGTCAAAGTGGCTAAGATTAAAAACTCAGGTGACAGCAGCTGCTAGTGAGGATGTAGAGAAAGAGGAACACTCCTCCACTTTTGGTGGGATTGCAAGCTGTAAACCACTCTGGAAATCAGTCTGGAGGTTCCTCAGAAAATTGGACAGAGTACTACCTGAAGACCCAGTGATACCATTCCTGGGCATATACTCACAAGATGTTCCAACATATAACAAGAACACACGCTCTACTATGTTCATGGCAGCCTTATTTATAATAGCCAGAAGCTGGAAAGAACCCAGATGTCCTTCAGTATAGGAATTGATACAGAAAGTGTGGTACATTTACACAATGGAATACTGCTCAGCTATTAAAAACAATGGTTTCATGAAATTCTTAGGCAAATGGATGGAACTAGAAAATATCCTGAGTGATATAACCAAGTCACAAAAGAACACACATGGCATGCACTCACTGATAAGTGACTATTAGCCCCAAAGCTCAGGAATACCCATGATATAATTCTCATACTATATGAAGCTCAAGAAGAAGAAAGACCAGAATGTGAATGATTCAGACCTTCTTAGAAGGGGAAACAAAATACTCAGGGGAGGAAATACAGGGACAAAGAGTGGAGCAGATAGTGATCCACCTGGGGATCCATCCCACATGCAGCTATCAAACCCAGTTACTATTGCTAATACCGAGAAGTTCTGGCTGACAGGAACCTGGTATAGATGTCTCCTGAAAGGCTCTGCCAGAGTCATACTGATTCAGATGAGGGTGCTTGCAGCTAACCATAGGACAGATCACAGGGTCCGCAATGGAGGATTTAGAGAATGGACTGAAGGAGCTGAAGGAGTTTGTAACCCCATAGGAAGAACAACAATATCAACCAACCAGATGCCCCAGAGCTCCCAGGGACTAAACCACCAACCAAAGAGCACACATGGAGGGACCCATGGCTCCAGCCACATAGATAGCAACAGATGTCATTTTCTGACATTAACAGGAGAAACCCTTCATTCTATGAAAGCTCAATTTCCCTAGTATAGAGAAATGTCATGGCAGTGAGGTGAGAGTGGGTGGTTTGGGAGGGGAAATGGGATGCAGGGGGGGGGGAGAATCTGAAAGGTGATAACATTTGAAATGTAAATACACAAAATATCCAGTAAAAAGGAAAAATATTAAAATTGTTTTTCAATCATTGTTTTAAGTATCTACCAAACTGATTTAATTATAAAATCCAACAGGCTTCATTTGGTTCACCTGAAGATCAATCTCTGGGATCTACTATATACTTTACAAACATTAGTTTAATCCTAAACTACAATTTTATTTTCAAAGTGCAGAAGATTTGCAGCCTTGGGTGAACTTCCTAATCACCTGGGTAGCTTTGCAGATCTTTGACTGTGCATTGGCTCCCCACACCAATTAAATGTGTCTCTGGGAATGAGATCTGTGTCTCACCGTCTTCTTAGCATTCCCATGGTGATTCCCATAAGCAGCCAGTGGTGAGAAACACTGTTTTAAGGAGATCTCACAAACACGATTTGTAGGAAGGGAGAAAAAATAAAGCCGACTTTCACTTTAAATTGCAGAATTAAGTATTGTCTATTTCTTGTGCCCAGGTTTCGAAGTTCACTCCCTCTGTGAAGATAGCTTATAATCTTGTTTTGTTCCCTCTGGCTAACTCTTGCTACTTTTCTTTTCTGAAGCAATAGTGAAGAGAATATCTTTCTAGCCTCAGTAGGCTGAACTCATTTATTTTTATTCCACAAATATCCCTCCAAGCTTCTGAGCTCATTTTGTTATTAGGGACTAATAAATTTAACTTGACCATACCCAACTGCTGAAAGGCACAGTGTTTCAATGAGACTGACTAAAAGACAGGGGCATCTTTAAATCTTTTATTAGCTTATGAAAGGTATTAGCGTTATGTTAATAGCCAAAATTAAATTGTGTGCAAATTGTAAATAGAGTTATTAGGTTTCCAAGTTGGATTATTCAATCTCTATGGCCAAATAAATAGCCATTGAATTTGTGAATTGATATATGGGGGGTGGGCAAAAGAAAACACTGAGCTTAGAGCATAAAGCCAACCACCCAATGAGCAGCTATGCTCACAGAACTTGTATAAAGGGCTATTTACTTATAAAATATGTTAGATAACCTTTTACCTGAACAACCATACAGAATAAACTTCAGTTATTGTCAGGAATGAGATTTGCCAACTCCAACTCAAAATAAAACGATTTTCAACATTTGGAAACATTTTATGTGCCTTGGCTGAGTAATTTGAAGAAGCTCATTTGGTAGAAATTGATGTTATATTTATATTTAAGAAGTGTTTCTTGGAGCTGAGAGAAACCAGAGAACTAGAAGACTCATTTAGGTTTCTTGGTGTGCATTTTGCCCCATGTCAGTCATGTTAGAGGAAACGGACTCAGACATCTGCAAACTTTCATCCTGGATCAAGCAGCTTTAAAACAGTCATTAGTTCGAGTTAGTTACGTTTCCGATAGGTACCAGGAGGCTTTTCATTTACTCCTCATGACAAGGCACCAAGGAACTCTGGACTCATGATGTTAAACCCCAAGCTTTCCTGCAAGCCAATGACAGAACTGTAGTTTAAAATAAGGTTCAGTATGAGGGCTGTGAGTCCTTAATGCTACCACAGTGACTGGAGACTCTACAAGCAAAATGGATGATCTGAAAAGAATTGAGACTTGTCTTTACCCTCCAGGCTGTTTTCTACACTGGAAGTGTATGAGGTCCACAGGACAGAAAGCAGAGTGGTGCCGACTCCACTGCCTCTCTGCCCATCACCAGAGTCCTAGAGTATGGTGAGCACAGGTCTTGGTAAAAAGACAGGATTTGATAACCATGTGTCACTCTGGTTTGTGTGCAAGCACTTCTATTAGTAATTGTGATTTTTCCCCTCTCAAGTGAAGTGGAATTACAGAATAACAAGGTCAAAGAACTGAATGTTTTCATAGCATCTTCTAATTTCATTTGAGACCATCTGTCAAAATGAAATGTTTTAATAACCCAGAGTCTCTTGACATAGATATTTGAAGTTTAGGAATGTGATGCCTCTTTTAAAATAATATAAGAAACTCATTTCTCAGAATTAGCTAAAAACACTTTTATATTTATAATCCCTATGTGATCCCACAGGCAACCAAACCATATGGGAAAAAACTATTTTCCATAATACTTCCTTTTCTACTTCAACAGGAATGGAGCTAAAATGTGAATGTGGCAGATGTCACGGAACTTTGCCAACTTAAGAAATGTGTGTGCATGCACATGCATGAGTGACTGAGTGTGTGTGTGTGTGTGTGTGCACACTTGTGTGTTTCCTCTAAATTAACATGAATTGCTGGTATTCAAATAATGAATGATCAAAAAATAATTTGAAGTTCAAGTTCTAACTATGCTGTGACAAATGTGTGTGCATGCACATGTAGGAGTGTGAGTGTGTATGTGTGTTTCCATTGAGTCAAGATGTATTTCTGATTCTCATTTAATTAACCAAATGAAAATAAATTGAAGTTTTGTTCTAATCATACTGTGATATTCTCTTCCAAATCATCCTAAGTGACAATTAATATGCAAACATTTCCAAAAATTTTTAGGAAACATTTTGAATATTGTGAAGCCTTGAATATGGTGCATTTTTCTTTTTAAATATAACTTCTTATACTAAATGCATTGATAGGGAATTAATGCTATTTTTTCAAACACTTCACTTTTCCCATAGAAGCAATTAGTTCACAAATACTTAACATGTTAACATTAAATATATTAAATCTTTTGTCTCTATCTCCCTTAAACTAGTGGGAAACAAGTAAGTCTTAAAATTAGTTTCTCTGACCTGTTTTGTCTCCCTTAGCCATCTAGAATCTGCAGAGTGTGTGATAGCATATTTGTCATGCTTAACTTGTCTGTCTTTTAGAAGCATAATGTGTGTTATTCTTTCAGGATATAGATACCATCAGAAAGGCTTCAGATTGATTAATAATTATTGAACAAATTTGGTTCATAATATTGGTTCTATTGTTGATATGATGTAGGAAGTGTATTCAATATGAGTACTATCTTCCATTGAAGGCACATATGACTAAGCACACATGATAGGCAGAATGTACAATGTACTGTAGCATGATCTATTAACTAAACATACATGACAGGCAGCATGTGCAACATACCCTAACATGTGCTAGGGTTTCTAACTAAAGAAGTTCGTAAAAAGAATAGATGCAGATATGATGCGTGACATGCTTTTGAAAGGATAGGTAGTAATTTATAAATCAGCAAGCAATATTATAGACGGTCTTTGTTCTAGTTGAGGAGACATGTTGGTAAGGATTCATTGTGTTTCAAATGACACTGAGAGGTTAAGATCTTTAATCAGGGAGTGATAAATCTGTTTCTTTTTCTTTTTAAAAATTTTAAAAACTTTAAAAGTAGTAATTAAGTATTAAAGCTACTTTAATTATAATATCTAGTTTTCTTTTAAATATATATTACTGTTATTAATACATCACTCAACTATAATGATATAGAGAAATATCATATGTGGAGAAATATCTTGCCTAAGGTTTTAAAGCTGGTCAGTGACCTGCCTTCAACTGAAACTCTGAATCTCTGTCTTCATAGGCTACATGATAATAAAGATTTTTTTTTATCAATGGATGTCCAGTGCACTATAGAAAAACTCAATAGGTCAAATTCAGACAACTGACCATGGGGTGCCCAGGCCTATGGGATGCATCTTCCTAAGTCTCTTCCTAAGAGAACATCATTAATGAGAGATAGATGTCAAGAACCAGAGGACCAAAAAACCAGAGGTTGTGTGACTGGGAAGCCTTGCCCATGATATCACAATAAAGACAACAGCAATAAATATGTTAATATGGAAGAAGAAAACTTTATGGAGCCGAAACTCTAGATAAAGAACTACAGGTGACTGAGGAACACTCAGAGTGGGAAAGTTAGTCTTTCCCATACACTAGCTTTAACTCTTTATCTAATACCAAGTATTTAGCTCTGAAATCATATACATACAAGCAACACCAAATGAACCCAGCAAGTTGCATGAATATACTAATGTATATGTATGTAAATTAACAATGAAACTAAGACCATGAATTTGAGAGGAAGAAGGAGGTTGGAGGTTGGGGATCATATGGAAAGGGTTGAAGGGAGGAAAGTGAAAACAAGTAGAAGAATGTGATTATATTTAATTAAAAAACAAGAAGTGGACAGGTTTTGAACACTTCTAAGAGGAACAACTCACAACTAGAGCCATTCACTTAGATAATCTTTATTAAATGGCATGGTAAATTTGTTTATCAGGATTTATATATAACCTTACAGAATACATACCACCTCGCTGTCAGTGGTATAGAACATCAGGAACAAAAGGCTTAAATAAATACATGCTCAGAAGAAAGAGAGTTATCCAGAAAGATGACAGCAGAATGGGGCTATTCAGTAATACACCCCAAATGGGACTTATGTGCTAAATGCTTTCAACCAAAAAACAAAATTTAGCTGCTTAAAAAAAAAAAAAAAAAAACAAAAAACAAACAAAAACCAAACAAGTAAGCTAGTGCCAAACCAATACTTCTGCAAAGAACAAAGATGCGGAGTAAAAACAGCTCGAAGGCACTGGGTGGGAAGCAAAAGTAAGCAGACTGTTGAGTGGGTCAGTAGCATGATTCACGTATCAATAAATTCTAATCACAACCTAGAATTACTCTTGAGAAGAACAAGAGCACAGGAGTCCAGGGAAGGCAGGTACAGAGAGGTAGGGAGAAATACAAACAAGAATCAGCCAGAAAAGAATTCCAAATTCTGTTTATAATCTACACGAATCCCTGGCTGTCTCTAGAACCTCACGTACACAAGGAAGACTTGAAGAAACAGAATGAGATTAATGAACTAAAGAGGTCATAGTCAGTATGAGGCAAGAGTCCTTGATTCGCATTCTGGATTCAATTAAATAGTAATTCGCAGGAGAAAAGGAAGGGAACACTTTACAGAAAAATTATGTGTGATGCCTTATGGACCAAGTCTATAGCAATCAATCAAAACTAACCCTACAGTAGCCCAAACATCAGGATATTTATATAGAATTTAAAGTTAGACTCTGTGTTCTTTTTACATTATGGGAACTAAAATGTGCTGTAAAAAGTGAAAAGAAAGGACATATCAGTAGAGAAGCAGGGGTTATATAAATGCAATGAAGAGAATTCAGAACTAAACATGTACAACTTTGAAAAATAACTCAACTGACTTTCATGACAGTATTATAAAATTGCCAGGGGGTGAGCCAGTGACTGTGAAGGGAGAGTGATGAATGAACTGGAAGAACAGAAAGAATTAAGCGGAAAAGATAATAACCAAAGGACTAGTGTCTGCATAATCACCATTCGAATAAGAGAGACTTGGTCAGGTGAAATCATGTGCAGAAGGAAGACAGAAATCCCTCCAGATCTCAGGAAGGATACAAAGTCAAAATCTGAGCAGCATAAACCCAGCCTCTAAAATGTCAAGACCAGGAAGTCCTCACTACCCACCCCTGAAAGACTGGCAATGAGCAAGGGGACTGCAGCACTTTTAACTGAGAGGAGGAAAGGGGTTTTCCAATGGAAGCAGGTGTTTCTTGAAAATAAACTTCAAAAATAAAGAGAAAGTGATGGCGTGTCGCATTTCAAACAGTGGAGGATGTATTTCAGCTTGAAAGTCATAGAGAAATGAAATCTCAGCCCATCAGGGAAAAATTAAGATGAACAAAATAATATATGTCCATGCCACCTCTCTGTCAATGGTAGATAGCATCAGGAACAAAGGGATTAAATAAATACACACTCAGAGGAAGGAGAGTTATCCGGAAAGACGACAGAAGGAGACTACCCAGTGATACCCAAGTGGGATTAATGTGTTTGATGCCTTCAACTGAAACAGAGGAAAAAAACGTTAGCTATCTATAAAATATTGTATCTTCATATTAATTTTTAAAAATTATGCCTTTAAAGCAATGTTGAAAATATGTTTTAGTGATAATAATGTATGTATTACTATACACAATATTTTCACAAGGAATGGATTATGGAACCACGCATCTATATCATCACAAATTACAATGATATATCATCTGCCTATAGCTGTATCATTATAAATCCAATAATTTACATGAAATGTTATATTGTAAAGAATATTGCAGAAACAGGAACCACAAAACTGGTGTGAAAATCCAATAGATAAATAAAAATATAGTTCTGAAGAAAATTCATTTAATCAACTTAAAGTCTTTGATTGAATACTGAGAAATATATAATGGTGAATGTAATAAGGACTTTGCCTTCCTAAATTGATCAAATGCAAATTATGCTATTGTTTGTAAAAATAAAAAACAAATCATCTCTATCTATCTATCATCTATCTATCTATCTGTCTCTCTCTCTGTCTGTCTGTCTGTCTGTCTATATCAGGGACCAAAAACTGGGTATTATATATACAAGGCCCTTTTCTACTGAGTAACTTTCAAATAATTTTCGTATTCTCAAAGAATATATTTTGAAAAAAAAAAGAGAGAGAGAAATCATAGTATCAATTCTATTTACCCCATGCGTGATGCTTTGCCTTTTCCCCTAAGGTTCTTATTTTTCCAGGAAGTCACTAAATGTGGGTCGGACAGCAGAGGAAGTAGGGGAGTTATGTGTGAGTTCTTCTTGTCTTTTGCAAGCCATCCCATAAGTAGAATGGGGACCAAATAAGGCTAGGAATTCCCATGAGGAAAAGCTGTGCTTCAGAGACTGCAGTTAGTCTACGTGAGAAATGGACTAAGATACTAGTTCCTTGAAAGGAATCATTTTGAGACTGTGAAAGATATTTGAGTATCTCTCAGCCATAGGAGAAAGTCTGGTGGAAATGGAGAGACTTAAGACATAATGACAAACAATGAAATAAGTCCAGAGGTGACGATAAACAATGTAAGTACAAGATTATCTTTAAAACTAAAGCAAGAGAAAGAAACATGAATGAGAAAAAGGTAGATAAAGCCACTTGATAGATTTATTTCACAGTTGTCCCCTGATTTGGAAGAGTTCACAGACTTAAGTCTCACTGAACGTTGCCTCTATTTTTGAGTTGTCACTCCCATTTTTCTGTTGTTCAAGCTCTAGGCCCCCAAACTCTTTTCACTATATCCTTGCTTTGGTTATACCAAAATATTCAAAAGGGCACCTGGTTACCCTGCTGATAGGAGTGACACTTGCTGTCTTTTGGGGATTTTGCATTCCTTGAGTCTTAAACATGTCAATCCTATGATGCAATTTCCCAGAGCCACCGTATTTCCTTTTTTCCATTTTTGGTGTCTCTCAAAGTCAGAGGTGCCTATAGGCTCTGCCGTGTAAACAATGGCCAATAGCCACATCATTAGCAGTAGCAATGGCAATTGTAATTTTATCTTCCTTGGACTTTTCAGTTCTAACTTTCAATCCACATGTTCACGAAGCTTAAAAGTGACCTTACACATCATCTTCCAAAAGAACTTCATTTTATATGAGAAGGACTTGGTGCTCCAGGGAGTTTTAAGTTATTCAACATATAAACTGTATGTGCTGGAACTTAAGCCAGGCTCCACTGCCTTTTAGCCTCTACTATTGTCTGCTGCCTTAGGGGGCATAAGACTTTAAAAACAAGATCTTCACATAGACTTAGTCTGTAGTTTTCAGACTGGCTACTTCTTCTTCTTCTTCTTTTTTTTTTTTTTTTTTTGAATATTTCTCTTTCTTTTATTACATCTGCTGTAGAGCAAAATATAAAAGAAAGTCCAAACTAGTCAAGATTACTGTTGAGTGAATTTAATTTATCAAATATTTGCTTCTGTGTAACACTTAAGAAGGGAAACTTCCTTTTAATAAATGCAAGATAAACGTGATGCCCGAATCTAGATCCCTGATTCAGTAATTTTCATGTAAAAACTATATTCTTGAAACTAAGACCTTCCTTCCAAACTAGAATGAGTCAAGTGGATATTGACCATAAATGATGTGGTTAAATTCAAATATGTTTCTAGTCTGCTTCTAAACATTAACATTAAGCAATCTTTATATAGGTTTGAGAATGAATGGCAAACCTAACAAGTAAGCAGAGATTTTAAAAATCTGGAAATACCTATTACTTGTTTCTTTGGCTAAAATATTGGAAGCCACTGATCCTGTAGATTTTGAAGCTTATCGAAGCACTAAAAGCAAAGTGCTCTAAATCTCCCTTATCTTTATTTCCAGTTACATTATGAGTCCAGTTTTCCGCTAAGGAGAGAAAGGAAAGGATTGACTCACCTGTATGTTTATACATAGATAGTTTTACTTAAGAAAGTTGAGCCAAAGTACACTGCAGTAAAGGATCTCAGCGAGACCCACAATGCTCATATATAAATTTAGTTTGCCCTTGTATCTCTGGTAATATGTGCTGGAACACACAAATATTAACAGATTACTGTGTATGTTTATATTCATAATGGCTTATCTACTATAACTTAAAACAAGTATTTCTTTCCTTCCTTATATATTTTCTCTTTTTTTCCTTCCCTTCCTCCCTCCTCTTGTTTTCTATTTTTTTATTTTTCTTTTTCCCTGTTTTTCCTCCCTTCCTTCACCATCGTTTTCTGGATCCAAACCAGGGCCTCTCATATACTAGGCAAAGCCTTTAAACACATCTTTAATACTGACTATTCTTCTTATCTTCTTCATCCCATGTAAGAGATGCACATTCATCTAATTAACAATCTTTTTACAATGACAGTCTCAGCTTATTAATGAACACGATCACACATTACAAGCAGTAGAGGCTAAGAAGACAACCTGGAGAAGAACTCCTTGGGTATCATTTGAACAAGTTATTCCAAATATACAGAAAGTAAACCAGGACAGGTTTTCCCAATTGTTCTGTTTAGCTTTTCATTTAATGTAATTATACGTTACTTTTTAGACTAAAGTCAGGGATTTAATAAGAGAAGGGAATATTTATCCCTTACTCTTACAGTTCTTAGAATAGCTCACAGTTCTAATACTTATTCTTAGTCAGCTTTCTCAAATGATAAATGTCGTATTATTGTGTAAGAACATTTCTTCAAAATAAATTGACAAAATTCATGACATCAATAAAAATGCCATCTGGAATTATATTTGTTCTTTATTTCAGATGTATAGAGAAACTTCCATGGCAACAGGACACATGAGGTCATCATTGGCTTTGTTACTGAACAAGAACCAGACAGAGCAAAGTTGTATTTGGTGGATAAGGATTCAGGGATTCCATGTCCTTTGGAAAACGTTGTCCACTGAAGAGACGGGATCATATTAGTGAAAAGCATGCAGTAAGGTTGCATTCAAAGGGAATCAGTCACTAAATAAATAAAGCCAGTGAGAGTATGTATCTCTGGAAGACACCACACCAGCTCACGCTTCCCCGTGACAAAAGCGATCCTAAGTTCAAACATCCAGTATCCATTTCAGTGTGTTTAACCTAATTGTGGTAACAACATGCTCTGCAAATCAATCCCCATGAATGTTTTTATTTCCTCACCAGATAAAAATATATTTTAATCTCCAGGAAACACCATAACGCAGCAAGATTGTCTCTCTGATTTGAGAAGAGGGGAACTTGGGAAGATGTACAGAAAAACATTTTTAGGCACTGCCTGAAGCATTGTGTCTCAGAGGCCATATATTGCAGTTTGCTTTTGAAAACAGGTGCCTGAAGGGGCTGTGAGAATATTTTCAGTCTATGGCTCAGGTATGCTGTCACAGAACAGGAAGGAATACGTGAGAAATAATAGTTAATTCCATTCTGCTACTCTATGGCTAGACTTTGGTGAGGTGCTGTATAACTATTACTGATTCTAAGCTTTTAAATCCCCTTTTAGGGAGGTTACTGTGATTGTCTTTACAGCAAACACAAGGACTGTGAAGCATGGCATTTAACAACGAGAGGAAGATGAAAGCAATGCTATATTCCGGGTGGCCTGCTCTGAGTGCCCACGTGATTACCCGCTGCCACATTCTGGACCTTTTCATTACATTCTGAAGATGGGTTTTTGAAAGATTGAAAAATATAGTGAATTTCCAGTTTGAGATGTCCCTCTTCCTATCAGCTATGAGGACTGTGAATTCAAAGGGACTCTGGGATTCTGAGTATACCTTAGTGGGAAATGAAGGAGAGGTGATATGGGCAGGTGAAAGAAATGCCCCTTCCCCCTTCCTCTCATACCCCTTTCTATTTCTTTGTGCCAAAATCTCTCCATGACTTTAAATTTCCAATGTATCTTGATTTCAAGAACATTACAACTGACTGAGCTTTAGAAATATTCAATTACGCAGCTTCTCACTTGGAGAAGTCTGATTTTTCCTCCTGTTGGGGTGAGTGATGAGGGAATAAAGTAGAGCTGACGTCAGCTTCGAGGTTCGTAATGATTATTTTGGCTGATTTGCTTTCCCTCTCTTTCTCATTTCACTCTCTAAATATGGCATTGAGAGCTCTGAGAAAGAAGCACTTATTTTTCCTTCATCAAGTCATTTAAAACGAGGAGGGCATGTTGGCCAGGTATCTGAGAACATTGTGTTTATCCCAGACAATAACTGAATCGGAGGTGGCATTCTGCCATTCCGGGATGCTTGTCTTCTGCCTGAGCAATTCCTATGTTCATCTACATTAAGGTTTCCAAGCTCTTAAACCACGAACAAATACTTCTAAGCCCAGAGCTTCACCAAGCAAACCACAATAGCCAAGACACCGATCTGCAGCTAATGATCACGACCACCCGAGATTGACAGCTCTGTGTGGACACAGACTGCCTCGGTGACAATGCCATACTGTAGCCATGTGACAGTATAGTAAGGGAGTACAGTCTATGGGCATCTGCCTGTGTTCAGTCATTTTGCCTAATTAGCATCTTGGCCGTCTTGGTCACTGTCCCTTTCCCCTAAATGAGGTCTGAAACTGTCAGACCTGCAGCTGACTGTGAGCTGAAGAAATAGAGTTTGTCAGACACACGGACTTAAAAGCTAGACTTCAAATTGTTTTTCAGTATTTTAAAATCAGAAGTTTTTCACATAAAAAATGTTTGAATTTGTTGCTTTCTTGGAAAGTTAGAAGATTCCACATGTTGGAGATGTTCTACAAACAATTTTGATTATTTTTGTGCCCAACAAGGATAGGGGAAATAAACATTTCCCTTCCTCCACTTTCTCCATTTATAATCAGTCACCTGCCCGACTTTAGGAGATACTTGAATAATTTTTCCTTTCTTCCTTTCTCTCGTTCAGATGGATCTGATTCCTCTTTACATCAATTGCCATTCGTTATCTTCATCTCATTAGAAAGGACGGATACAGAGTTCAATCTGAGTGGCTGCTTGTGCCAGTCATATGTGAAATGTTGAAGAAATCAGGATGAACCATTGCCTTATAGACCTTATAGAAAGAAAAAATTCTGCACTAAACCCATCTGTAGATGAGAAAGTAGGGAAAACCTTAGAACTCATAGGCACAGGAGAAAATTTCCTGAACAGAATACCAATGGCTTGAGCTCTAAGGTCAAAGATTGACAAATGGGACTTAATGAGATTGCAAAGTTTCTGTAAGGCTAAAGACACTGTCAAGAAAACAAAATGGCAGCCAACTGAGTGGGAGAAGATCTTTACCAACCCCACATCAGATAGAGGCCTAATATCCAAAGTATACAAAGAACTCAAAAAGTGAGACACCAGAGAATCAAACAACCCTATTAAAAATGGGGTACAGACTTAAACAAAAAGTTCTCAATCTAGGAATATCGAATGGCTGAGAAACATCTAAGGAAGTGCTCAACATCCTTAGCCACCAGGGAAATGCAAATCAAAACAACCCTGAGATTCTACCTCACACCAGTCAGATTGGTTAAGATCCAAAACTCAGATGACAACAGATGCTGGCAAGGATGTGGAGAGAGGAACACTTCTCCACTGTCGGTGGGGTTGTAAACTCTCAAAATCAGTCTGGCGGTTTCTCAGAAAAATGGACATAGTACTACCTGAAAACCAGTTATTCCACTTCTGGGCATTTAACCCAGAGATGCTCCAACATACAACAAAGATACATGCACCACAATGTTCATTGCAGCTCTATTTATAATGCCAGAAGCTGGAAAGAACCCAGGTGTCCTTCAGTATATGAATAGATACAAAAATTGTGGTACATCTACACAATGGAGTACTACTCAGCTATTAGAAACAATGGCTTAACGAAATTCTTAAGAAAAAGGATGCATCTAGACAATATCATCCTGAGTGAGATAATCCAGTCACAAAAGAACAGACATAATATGCAGTCACTGATAATGGGATACTAACCCCAGAAATCTCTGAACACCCCAGAAACAACTCACAGACTGTGTGAAGGTCAAGAAAGTTGAAGAATATATTTTAATTAAAATAGAACTGTATCACATCCCTCTTCCTCCCTACAGCCCCTCCCAATTTCTCTCCTACCCCCTCAAATTAATAGCCTCTTTTCCTATATTATTGTTACATATATACATATGTGTATGTATATGTACCCACAAATACTTAATTACAACCTTAAAAATGTATTCGTATACTTTTATGCAAAAATGCTTAAAATTTGTACATTTATCTTTGTTTTTTAAAATAAAGTTTTTCAATAAAGAACAGAAAGAGAATCGAGAAACACTGACTCATTTGATATGGAAAGGAAACTTCAGGGAAAGTGCTCCTTTGTTGTGGCTGCTGTTGTAGCGACAACATCAGACTGCACAGGACTGGCTGGCTGGGAACTTTCCAGGTAGACCAGGCTGGTCTTGAGCTTCCAATGCTCTTCCTGCCTCTACCTCCTAAGTCTAGTCTACTGGCGTGTCACCATGCCAAGCTGTAGATATAGTTCCATATTTTTTACCTTATACTCATGAGAAAATGTCTATATCTAGCTATATATATATATATATATATATATATATATATATATATGTGTGTGTATATGTATATATCTGTATAGACATATCCACATACATATTCATATATACATATGTGTATTCACATGCACATGTTTATATAACAGAAGTTGAATTTTGCAATTTTGTGGAACAGTAGGAAGTGTGACTTCCTTTCTCTAGTTTTGTCCTCCATTTAAATATAAAAAAAACTTTGTGTGTGTATGTGTGATGTACATGTGTGTAGCAGAGTAGGATGTGAATGTCAGAGGACAACCACCAGCATCAGTCCTTGCCTTCCTCCTTGTTCAAGATAGAATCTTTGTTGTTTAATACTATGTCTGCTAGGTTAGCTGGTCTAGTACTTTCTCATGGTTCTCCCATCTTCATCTCCTGTGCTGCCAGAGGAGCACATGATGATTATAGAGAAGTGACCCTACTTTCTCATGCATTCTGGGTACACAAGCTTAGGTCTTCCTGCTTGTGTGGTAAGTGCTTTACCAACTGAGATAGCTTCATAGCTCTTGAGTTCTTACATAAGGTTCTATAACCACACAGTGCATCAAAATAACCGCAAATGGGTAGCCTAATAGTTTAACAGCCCATTTTCAGCCTTTTACTAGCATCTGGGGTTTAGCCAATCATCTGTAGCTAGTTCATCATACCATTTCATTTATAAATAAGGTAGGAGCTGTGGCCTATCAGGTTATTTCTCTGTTTTACTTTTCTGTCGAATCTATGAGAAAAAAAAATGTGTAGAGTGTTGGATGGCACACTTGGTACCTCTTCTAGTACTGAGTGTTCTGATCTACAAATTTCCCTTGCTAAAATATAATAGCACGTATTTAAACACGTTGCTTGTATTTAAAATGAGGACTCTACTCCAAGTCCCTTAGACAAGCTGGTTAAATTATTCAACAGTGTGTGTAGGTTTACCTTGACAGTAGATCTTTAAAGTAATCTAAGTTAATTTCTTTTTCTATATCCAGTGACAGCTTTAAGTTTAGCAAATTAAACTTCGAATTTTCTGATCCCTGAATTCACATTTTTCTGTTATGTGTTCATGGTTATGTTGACAAATGCCTTTCTCAGTGCCATTTACTAAGTGGCTTAGGAAAGCTCTAATTTCTTGTTTGTGTGAGCCAAGTGCTGTCCTACTAAGTTATTAGCTGACTTGATTCTGGTTCCTCCTTGAAATATAGACCCAAGGCATAAATGTGCATTTGATAATTCATTTATTGAATGATTGATTGATTGAGTGGAACTGATTGAGGGAACAGAATAGTATTGAAAATAGCTTTCTGAATTTACCAGTCCCAGCATTATAACATGGTGCACAATGGATGTCAAACTCCCGCCTATTTCAAGTTCTTGTAACTTCTCCACTTTCATCCAGCTCCGACTCTCTTATTATTTATGCATTTAAAATATACTCTCAGTTCTGTTCCTATCCTCAAGTATTATCATCAGTGTTTATATCTAGAGATGATGGAACTATATCTTCTCAAGGGAGAACTCTCTTCACTTTTTAGAGCATGAATCAGTGGACAAATGACTTTGCTGATACATTTTATGAACTTGTTTGGTGCTGTGATGTGGAATCCCCTAACAGTTCCTTTCTTTTAAAATTCAGTGTTACAGGCTCTAGCAACAAGACATCACTAACTAAATGGGTAGAGTCAATAGAGCTATGGTTCGAACATGTTGGGTATTTTGCCTCTGCTTTATCTAATTATAAGTTTCATTTTTCTTAGTTACAAAGTAATGCTGGAGTGAAAATTATCAAATGAAGGAAAAAAAAAAAAAAGAGGAAGAAGGTCCGCTCTCTCTTGAGGAGCGCCAACCCTGGGATGCATTACATACTTTCTCTGCTCTGAGAACTGGGTATTTCCAGAAGCAGAATATTTCAGAGCACAGAACGGTGTTATATGCTACCATTTGGAGATAATTTTTAAATCGAGGTTAAATGAGAAATTTAAAGATGTTTAAATATTAAATAATGAAAATTTCACTAATTTAAGCTTCAGATCTTTAATTTTAAGAGTTCTTTTCTAGAGTTTATTTTTCTAAACTTTAGGATGAAAAGTCTTTATATATCAAGATGACGCCTTTCAGGAGATGATGTTGACATTAGCAACACAGGAATAGACTGGTTAGACACACCAGTTTGCTCTTTCTTCTAGATCAGCATCCAATGGGACATGCTTTCTCATATCTTTAGGCCAAAGGGGGTCAGCACAATCACTCTCAATAAACACAGTATTTTTAAAAGAAATAGTCAGGTGGCTTTTAGGACTGCTTCTAAATTTATGAAATTAAAACTCTTCAAAATGATTTATGAAGTTCTGATGTGAATCTTTTTTTTCATTTTATATGAGAAAATTCAAGCTGATAGTCTACTGGGAACATACCTCATGATATGCCACATAATAGATTTTGAAATCCTGTATATTCTGTCTTCAATTAATTTTGGCATGCTTCATTTTGCTGACAGCCAATATCAATCTCCCCCCTCTGACTTCTTTTAATTTGGAATTTTAATGGAAAATGTGCTTAATTACATCCACTTTAGCACTTTCTTGTACACAGTGTTATATTGTTCTCTAATTGTACTCTGATTCTTATTAAATTCAAATGCAATAAAAGAAAGAGTAAGGAAGATATTCACTTACTTAATATCCTTTAGATTTTCCATGACATTTTTTAAGTAGACCGTTTCAACAGTAAGAGCTCAGTACATGCCTACTAACTATGCCTCTATAACAACTAGTTAACTATAACAACTAGTTAAGACAACTCAGGCCATAAAAGTCGCAATCGTACATCTCTATGTATAACTTTCTCTTTCTGTCTCTGTCTATCTAATTTGTAGACTTCTCTCCCCATAAATAATTTTCCTGGCAATATTTCAAGTCTTTGTTTCTTTAAAACATTCTGCCTCGAAGTCAAAGCATGTATAGCAGGCCCAATTGTTGAATGTACGATTAGAGAGCCAGAGAGAGAGAGTGATCAGCAATTGAGAGCTGTCTCTACTTCTGCCGAGGACCTGGCTGAAGTTCCCAGTGCCCACATGGTGGCTCTTCTTTCTGTGACCCCAGTTCCAGGAATCCCATTGCTTTCTTCTTCCCTCCTTAGTCACCAAGCAATGTACACATGGCACACAGATACATGTAGAAAAACAGCCATACAATGAAAATAAGACCATTAATAAAGGTATTACAAAGTCAACATTAATTGGGTCTGTTATTCTAATTTAGGCCATAGAAGGGATTTTATTTTTCATGTTTGGTTCACTCTTAAGCTAAGTGTGACAAGTTAAGCAATAGCTTGGGTTTTTCTTTTCCCATGTTCATTCATTTGACAGATATTAATGGGTGCTTTCTCTGGACATGACATTCTGCTAGAAGCTATTTGGAATACAGTGATGAATCAGCAGAGATCTCGGCCTCCAATCTCATGGTGCTTTATTGTAGGGAATACTGTCAAAGCCAGGTGGCAAGGTCACCGAGCACGCAGCCCTGAGATCTGTAACTGACAAGCTTCTCTTAAGACTGCATACAACGGGTAAAGTAATTTAGAGAGGAGTTTTGTTTTTAGCTCAGAAAAAAATATTTGAACAAATACTTTTAATTGTGAATAGAGGGTTGTGTTGACAATGTGCAGTTCATGAAAGATACAGTCTATGTTTTGTTTTTCTTTTCTGATAGAGATATAGAGGAAAATAATAAAATCTTGACAGAAAGAGATAGAAAACCAATTTATGCTTATGAGAAAGGAAGAAAGATAGAAGAAAAAGAGGAAAGAACTAAGAAGGGTAAAAAAGAGAAACATGGAGACAAATAATGTTTTAAAATGTAGAAATATTTGAATTAAGTCCAATTTCACAGATAAAATCGAAATCAGCACAGAGGTTTGATATCTATTAAAATATCACATAAGCTAGGAATGACCATTACATCACATTTTTTTTAATATTTGAAATTTATTTCACTCCCCAGATCTCTAAATACAGTATAGATCTAGTTAAGGCTTTCTGCTCTAGGCTTTACACTAGACTTGCCAACTCAGTGGGAATGTAGTAGAGTGTGGAGACCTCAGCTTCTCACTTCTTCATTCTGGTTCTCTCTTAGAAAGAGAGCGTCCTGCTCTTCTGTGTTCTGTCTCCTTTGGATCTCTGCTTGTGGCATTGCTATTCTTCATTGGCAAAACCCCAAATGAACCAGTCTTCTGAAGGTGACTGAGCCACTGTGAATGTGATAGTTTTGCTACAAGCCAGCCTAAGACCAATGGCACTGTGAACAGACCTGAATTGATTCTTTGAGGCCTGGCTAAGAAGAAATAACCACATTTTTTTTTTTTTTTTTTTTTTTTTTTGGTTTAAGGAAACAATACCAATATGATTACACTATCAAGTTTTCCCAAGATATTCTGGTTATTTCTCTAGTATCATTTCTGTGTCTCATTTACTCTCAGAGTGTGCCATATGGGATGATAAGGAAAATTGTCATTCTACTTGAAGATAGCAGAAAAGATGAAAAACAGTCATTGTAGTCTGTGGCAGGACTCAGCAAAGCACAGTAAAATATGATGCAGCTTAATTAAATGTTCTGTATTTGTATGTTTTCAATCATCTTGAGCAGACATATAGATAGAGAAGAAGAGTTGGGCTGAGAAAACAATTATTTACTTTTATACACATGAGAGCCTGAGAGGAAAAGCAAATAATTCTCAACTTACTTTTCTGAATATAATTAAAACTCTAAACAAAATGCATACATTCAACATAGAGATGTGAGAGTTTAGTGAATCTTAACATTAAGTTGACTCCCAACAGAATCATCTCAAGTGGCAGTGGTGCTGTAGACATTTGCTCATTATCTTACAGGCGTACCCTCAGGGAAAGAGGGAAGCCAGGCACTTCTGGAGTTTTTAAGGTTTAAGGAATAAAAGCTGTGGCTTTGCATATCATTTATTCACTTAGGGTTCCCTTTTGCATTTGCTTAAGGGGCTATAAATTCTAATACGGTGTTTATAAACATGACAATAGGTAACACACACATCTGCTTGTTACATTCCTGTTGCAAAGCCTTTGTCTGACCTACTCTCCATGTGTACTGTGCACTGTGTTCATTGTTGAGTGGTATTCATGTTTTCTTGTCACTGGATAAGTGTGTTTCATAGGGTATACTGGTAGTTGGAAATCCTTTTCAGTTGTAACTGGCCTTGGACCAAGTAATTAACAGTAAACAGTTAATATATGATGTGGAGAAGATGTATGTCTTAATGAGCTCATGGAGGACAAAATTCTACAGATCACAACATGGATGATGTGGATAAGGCAATAATTAAGGGTGATTCCTACTATACAGAGTATATTAGAGCCAAATAGAACAATCTAGGAGTATTGAAGCAGAGTAAAAGTGAAGGAAGAAATTAAAAGCAGTAAAAAAAAAAAAAAAAAAGGAACAAAAGTCATTATAGCTATTGTCCTTGTCTCTATCCATTATTGTTTCTTCCCTGTGCCCCATTTTCTCTTCATTTGCTTCTTTTCCCCTGGTTTACATTAATTTCATATGTAGATATTTGCTAAATATACCTTTGTTCCAATACTTCCAAATCTATTTCCAAATCCTATGCTACATTATTTATAAATGTTATTTTTGAGAGAACCCTGGTGTTAGTGGGTTATTATATAATCATTATAATGCCCATGGACCTATGAATAAATAAGAACAAAATGTTTTGAATGCAAAATGCAAACATAATATCTTCTACGTAAAGAAAACGAAAGTCAACTTAAATGTTATCAGATAGGATTTTTCCTCAAACACAGTTTGTGAGAGGTACATACTGACATAGGCCTGGCTAAAAATTATGAGTAATATGAATTATAACAATATGGAATAACTGTATGTCATGTGCCATCACTACAGGCTTTTATAATAGTCCTAATACCTAAAATTGTAGGCTCAAGTCAGTGCTCATGTGTGTATCTGTTTTAAGAGGAAGGATTCTGGACTCAGAAATAGATGGTTGGACCTCATCCACTACTTCTGTCATTAGCTTGACTCTGAAGTTTGTTCTACATCAATTAGCATGAGAATGGTTAACGGCACTCTTTCACTTAATGGCCTTAGGGCTGGTCCATGGTTAATTTTGTAAATAAAAGTGAATTGGAAGTGTTTCACTTTCTTGATGGAAGTTGCCTAATTATCTATCTTTGATACCTTTGAAGGGACCTGCTGGCTTCCTGTCCTGACCTACTACCCCCATTTTATAATCTAATCACCACTCTGCATATACACTGTGCATCCTGCACTGAAATTCTGGCTGTGTCACCATGGTCTCCTTTTTTCCAGGCTGGGCCTTCTCTTTAATTCTGTGCCCTGTAGTTAGTGTTTCTGAATATTATTCTCTAACCAAGGAAAGCAGCTCAGTATGGGGAATTTCTAACTCTATGAAGATAAAAATATTCGTCTCAGATAGACAAGCTGATTATTTTGGAAAAAAAGAGAGCTTACTCACTAATCCAGCACTTCAGTAGCAGAATCCTGCAAGAACTAGGCAGGAAGATTGTCAATGGACACATGCATCTGTGCTGAAGTTCAAAAGATCAAAATCGATAGCATCAGAGGGTATTCTCTCCAACGCATGGCATGGTATGACTCCTATTGGTTTTAATGGAAGTCATGAAGCGAACATGCCCCGTAACCTTTTGAAAATGGAAGGATTAGCATTCAACTGGAGCTGCCTCATGGTGTGTGTCTATTGACAGAGCATTGTGTATAGAGCTTCAATTGATCAGAGTGACTTAAATTTCTTGTCTTTCCTCCAGTGTAAACTGAGTACACTGTTATTCTCTTTCCCATATGATAATGACTTGGTCCTTCCAAATGGAACTTGGTGGGATTTTAAGAACATCATCTGCAGCAGAAAGTCAATGCTTTCAAAATGATTCATATACCAATCATAGTGCCATTAGGGATATTTTATTTAGATCATCATTTCTGCTTGATAGTTTTTCATTGATTCATTTTAAAAAATATAGAGAAATGCTATTAAAGTATATAATGCCATTATGCATTTAAAAATCTGAAAAAAATGGTATTTTCTACTCTCATGCGCTAAAGTGAATTCTGGGACAAAATGGAAAATGTCTGATTACACACACACACACACATTCACACACACACACACACACAGACACACACACACAGACACACACACAGAAATACACACACACATTCACATGTATGTATGGGTGTGCATATGTGTGTTTTTTTGTATGGGTATCTGTGTGTATAGATGTGTTTATGTGATAATTACATATGATATAATATATGATACATATGAATAATATATATTATAAATTCATAGATGTGAATTATAATCTATATGAAAAGTACATTAATGTTTTTCTATGACAAAAGTAAGAATGTTAATCAAAATTTTCTGCAATTATAAAAATTTGGCTATGAAGTTGTTTTAGAGAGATTTAACTTGTTTTTGCTGCTATTTAAGTATTCCTCAAACACTGAAATATACCAAGGTAAGTATCTTATTTTAAAACGGTAAGAATAAAAATCATAAAACCTGAATTATAAACATGAGTGAAATTTTGGTGACAAATATTTTTAGTAGGATTATGGGACAGGTTGTTGTCATAGAAGATGTTTAATATCATAGAAATTAAGATTCACAAATGATTTTTTAAAAAATAAAGCAGGTTTAATAAGGTTGACTACTTTTACATTGGAACAGAACTAAATATGCCATAGTGTCAGGTAATTTTATGTGTTCCCTTGAAAAATAGTTGTTTCCACTTGGAAAAGCTGTGCACAGGAATAGCATTTAGAATCTAGCTGGACATTGTCATTTAAATACCCAGTGTCCTGATGAGTTCGTCTCCAGAAGCGGTCAACGTTTCCATCTTTCTGTAAACAGCACCCATAACTGCATGGCTGCCACATAGTGGTATCACAACTCCTTGGTTGTCTAAATAAATATTCTAAAACTTTTATTCAGCATGAGATTGCTCTCACTGTGATAGAGACCCTTCTTCTCTTATGTCCCTGTACCAGGATGATGATATCCATTTGAAGCTGAGAAGCTTAACCAAAATAGGATTAAGAAGCCATATTGCCTATTTACCTGATATTCTGTGCTATTTATTAATTAGTCAAAATCTCAGACACAAAAAGAACGTGCTTTATATGTCCCCAAGCTTTGAATCCTAGTTCGTCATGGCCTAGAGATGTGACTTATCATTTCTCTCGGTAATGCAGGGCTGAAAAAAACAGGGCAGGTGATGCATTCTGTTATTTTTTAACCACCATTCCTCTGGATTGCACAAGGAAGTTACTTTGATTCATTTCAGGCAATTTCTAAACAATTCAATGACATTAAAGGAAGAGCAAAGAGGACCTTTTACAAAAACAGCACGTAAAATGTTCTTTTCCTAGTCTTCACTCATATGAGAAGTAGCCACCATTTCTAGATGCTCCAATTTTACGGGCACTTGAGGTACAAAGTTCACTGCTGTGAGTATACACACAGAAATAGAAGGCACATTCTCTTTAGAAAATTAGTACCCTATAGTTTTTAGAGACACAGATTTATGATTCTAACAAGATTAACAAACAAATAACAACTTACTGCAACTAAAAGTACTTTGTAATGGAAAGTGTTGAGCCCTAAATGGGGCATCTATATTATACTCCCTCTAAGGCTCGGGTATTACAGACATGGGAGGGAGAAGACTTTAAGAACCAGAGGTAGTGAATCACTTCAGTTAAACAGTGTTTTCCAGACACTTTAGGGGAATATTATATATGAACTCATGGTGGTCATAGCTGCTTGTACAAGACCTGTGAAAGCAAACCAGACAAAACCCCAGGAGGAAAGCAGCTATCAAATCCCTCTTCTAGGTGAGGAGAAATAGGCATCAGATATTGCCGGAAAGGGAGAGTGGTTTTTTTGGTTTTTGTTTTTCAAGAATGTGGCCCTGAGAGATTATCTAACCTAGAGTAAATGGTTTTATAGCTATGCACATCCTAGGCACAGTAATGAATGGACTCAGTGTCTTAAAATGTATGCAGAAATTTCAGGGAATTGTAGTGGAGTGATATGGGAGGGAAAGGAGAAAGCTGAAACTCGCAGCCACTGAAATGAAAAAAAAAAAAAAAAAACACTTCTAATTTTAATAAAGAATACCACATTTTAGGTCCAATTATTTTTCACACAATACCTTGTGCATTGCTAACCCTTATATTTCATTAAAAAAAATTTAAAACAACTTCTTATACAAAATTTTGACTTTTTTATTTCTATTGATGTTTAAGACACAATGTAAAATTAAACTTAAAGCCCTGAGGTGGTTTGGTAAGGAGTTAAAACACAGTAGTTTGGTAATAATGGCTAAGAAAGAAATCCCTAAAATTGCCAAGAAATTATTCCCTTGGCAAAGGGCTGTTTATGCTCTCTGATGAGATAATCAGGTGCTTGAAAGGACTTCAGTGTCATAGTGAACTCTACTAAAAGGTTCATGTTATTTAGGAACTTGTAAGTTTGAAAATGGGTCAACTGAACATGGTTCTACAAACATCGGATTTACTTTTCCTAACGAATTAGATGAGTGGATTGAGCTCGAGAAAGGAGATTGAGGTGCCAAGGCTGTCAGGACCACATGTGCATGCATCTGAAAAAGAACGCCAGATGCAGATAAACATTCTATAAGCACACACTGAGGAGGGCATGCTAGACTCATGACTTTCTTAGTAATCAGCTGCCAAAGTTGGAAATCATGTTTATTCTTAATTTCTTTGGGGTTTAGTTTCTTTGGTGATGTTATTATTCTTCCGTTGTCTCATCCCCATGCCCTCTTTCCTCCGGCCTCCCCAGGGAAGAAGTTTCTCATCTTGTTCAAGTGAGCTTCACTGTGAACATGTTCTGTGCAATTGGAGGGGGTGGGGAAGATCCTGAAATCCAGGAGAAAGTTTATGATCTGTCTCCTGTCTCTACCTTTACTCTTTCTCCCCCTTTATCAAGAGCCCTCAGTCATAGTGAGGGGGTAATAACCACAAAGAGAAAAGATGCCAGTGAAGTTTTCTCTTCTGATTTGTTTTAAATTTCAAGTTAATTTCAATGGCTATTAGCAAATCAAGAATAGGGTTGACAGCAGAGTCACAATAATAAAATAATAATCCAACAAAACACACAATGAGTTTTGGCTCTTGATCCTTTATGAAAGAGGAAGCCATTGAAAATTTCAGCATTTAACTGTATTCAGTGCTTTCCAACAGGCAGAGTCTACATCAGCAAGGCTAACATCTATCCTTTCCCAGAAATGTAATAATTTAAAAAGGTTCCAAAACTGCAGGTGATAAAGTAGACTTACGGAAAGAAGACCTGCTCTCTAGGTACCACTTTATGAAATGAACTTCTGTTAAGAATGGCCTCAGGAAGAGGTTAGTTAGACACCTTCAAAGTTAGTTATCTAAAGAAGGGAGAACTAATGACTGTTTGGCAGGTTTAAAAAGCCTCACTTGACAGCCTGGTTAGGGCTGTTTGATAGAAAGACTTGACACTCTGCTTTATTGAATGTCACCCAGCGGAACGGAAAGATCATCCAAATAGCTTCCCTGACTTAAAACCATGAAAAATTTCATTTAGAAGCATGTAGTAGTTTTAATCAAATGATGATCCCTAATATTCTTTATAGCTCAAAAGTCCTATGGTATATGAGCTCAAATAATTTGTTCAGGGTTAGAAGAAGCCAAGATTTCAAGTTTTCACGCTTTTACTGTGAACTAGAAGTCCAGTTATCAAAGGTATATTGAAATTCCAGAGTTGACTTAAAGGTCCAAATTAAATCACCTTAAATCTTTTTGAATGGTAACAGAATAAAGAACACACGACATTGACAGCTATTTCCCACACTTTTCATATGCAACTAACAGAATCATTCAATTTATTTTTCATATGGAGGCTGTCAAATTGTGAAATTGTCAACGCTGTCTAATTTCCTAGCTGAAGTAATTACTTATCCAAGTATAGGAAAAAGAAGTAGGTTTGACAACAAAATTAGAGGACAGTTATTAAAATTTTAATCTCAAATTAAAACAATATACCAACTATGAGTAAATCTAAAATTTCTCAGAGATCCCTTAACAAAATTTTTCTGATTAAACTGAGATTTTAGTCATTGTTAGCTATAGATTTTTTACTCTAACTATGAAGATATGTTCTCTTTATTTTCCA
This sequence comes from Micromys minutus, assembly GCF_963924665.1. Lineage (NCBI taxonomy): Eukaryota > Metazoa > Chordata > Mammalia > Rodentia > Muridae > Micromys > Micromys minutus. Next base: position 8,054,437 of record NC_137984.1, read on the forward strand.
GTTTATTGTTTGTGCTGATTAATTTCATGTGTCAATCTGATTCGGTCAAGAAGATTTAGTACTTGTTTAAACATTATTTCTAGGTGTCTCTATGATCCCTGTATATGTCCCATCTTTATATACAATAGACATTTGAAAAAAAATACTTAGTAAATTACATTGTCTTTCCCAAGAATGGTGGACTGAATATCATCTTATGTCCTGATGAAACAACATAATGGAGATGTCACTTGGTTTGGATGGATGGTCATGACGTCAGGCTGTCAGTCTTACCACAGCCTTGAACTTGAACTCAGCGCTAGTGAGGATGCCAGGTGCATGAGGAATCAATTACTGTGGTGGAGGAGCAATGAGGACTGTGAAGGCAGAGTCTTTGGATATGGCCAGAGAGGGTTTTGGGTCCCTCAATGAATCAGTGAGGAGGAGTCCAGACTTATGATTCTGGGATCAATCGAATGAGAGTGGTTCAGGAAAAGAATGGAGGGAAGAATCTAGGAAAGACATCTGAATATTAGCCCTGGTATCTGCAGTAGGGCAACTCTTGCCAAGTAACAGCCAGTTTGGTGAGAAGGAGATATCACAAACTCATGATTTCCAATTTTAGTTGGGGTCCCAGTCCCCTAGATACCTTTTTCATTTTGTTTTAATTGCAAACGACCATACATCTCTCTTCCAGCATAGCCATTCCCTCTCCTGCCCTGACACTTAATAGGTAATTCTGCCTCCTGCTTCCTTACTGGGCCTTTTAGTACTTAATTTTTACCCTTTGTGGCAGCTTCACAACAATGTCTGTGTCTATCTACTTTCTTTGCTGGGACTGAAAAGGAAGGGCCTTTCTTCATCTTTAATTTGTTACTCTTCCTTTGCCCTATTTTGAGAGTCCTTGCTAAAAGCCAACCACAGGAAGACCCCTTTTCCATCCTCATACATACTATATTATATGAACTTAAGATTACTGGAGGTAACATGAAGAACTCCTTCCTCTGTCTTCCCTGATGATGAAATTTTCTTGTTCTTCTCAAACTTATTAGAGCAGTGGTTTTCAAACTGTGAAATGTGAACCCTTTGGGAGTTAAATGACCATTTCATAGGGGTCCTCCAAGACCATCAGAAAACACAGATGTTACATTACGGTTTATAACAGTAGGCAAATTACAGTTATGAAGTTGTAACAAAGATGTTGGATGGGGTGTCACCACAACATGAGCAGCTGTATTAAAGAATCACAGCATTAGGAAGGATGAGAACTATTGAGTTACAGAGACTTAAAACTTATCTTCAGATATCAACAATTAAGATATTTGAAGAAAGACAAAGTGGGAAGAAACAATCAGTTTAAAAACTAGTCTTGAGGTGAAAAACAGAGGGCTTTGTACACAGAATAAAAACATATCTTAAAATCTCATGATTTCCTTCCTTATAATTTTGGTCTTTTGATGGCGAGTCTTAAAAACAAAACAAGTGATTCTCTCTGGGCAGATTATTAGCTTGTCTTCCACCCAGAAGACTTCACAGTCTGAAGACCTTCAAGGAGATCTGCTGGAGCCAGGGCAACAGGAAAGGAATCCTCTAAATTACTGCAGCAGCTGGGACATCCAAGGAGCCTAGCAGACTTGTAACTCATCTCCTCTTCTCAAACTACACCACCTTTGTAGCCTGTGCCTTCTGTTGGGGTAGATAATTAGTGTGTGTGCTCCTCTCAAGAGCCCACAGTCTGAAGCCCACCCAAGAAATCTTTTACAGCCAGGGCTACAGGTCTCCCAGGAGACCTGCAGTATCCCAGGGACAAATGAGGCAGGTGCCAAACATCGACACCAGGCTAGTTAACACCAGAGATAACCAGATGGCGAGAGGCAAACCCAAGACCATAAGCAAAAGAAGCCAATATTCTTTGGCACCATCAGAACCCAGTTCTCCTACTATAGCAAGCACTTTATATACCAAAACACCTGAAAACCAGAATGCTGACCTAAAATCTGATAACATAAAGATAATAGAGCCCTTTAAGGAGGATATAAACAACACACTGAAAGAAATACAGAAAAACACAGGTGTCCTAGAGTTTTACTATTGTGAACAGACACTATGACCAGTGTAAGTCTTGTAAAGTATAACATTTAATTGGGGCTGGCTTACAGGTTCAGAGGTTCACGTTTGTATCATCAAGGTGGGAATATAGCATCATTCAGGCAGGACTGGTGCAGGAGAAACTGAAAGTTCTATATCTTCAACAGAAGACTGCTAGCAGTATACCGGTTTCCAGGCTGCTAGGGTGAGGGTCCTAAGCCCACACTCATAGGGACACACCTACTTTAACAAGGCCATAGCTTCTAATAGTGCCACTTTCTTGGATAAGCATATACAAACCACCACATTCCACTCCCTGCCCACCATAGGCTTGTCCAAACATGAGTCGATGGGGACCATACTGAAACATAGCATAATGCAGAATACATTTAGTCCAACTTCAGAAGTCTCCATAGTCTATAGCAGTCTCAACAATGTTAAAAATCCAAAGTTCAAAGTCTCTTCTGAGATTTATCCAATCACTTAACTATAATCCCCACGGCAAGATGGGAAAGCAACTGAGGAAACTCCAAACTCTGCATCTCCATGGCTGATGCCAAAGATGTCTTCAGATCTCCAACTTCTTTTCATCTGTGTTGATTGCAACAAACATCTTTCTCTTGGACTTGTTCTAATCCCTGTTTGCAGCTTTCCTCAGCAAATAGCCTGCAGCTCTGGCATTTCAAACATCTTCATGTCTCCAAGGTAACCTCAATGTATAGCTTGTTTTAATGTCTGGGCTCCACACATGATCTTCTGGATTCCTCCAAAGGGCTGGCATCACTTCTCCAGCTCTGCCCTATGTAGCAGGTTATACTCAGGTTGATCCATTTCACGGCTGCTGCTGCTATTGGTGATCGTCCCATGGTACTGGCATCTCCAATAATCTGTGGGTCTTCTGTTGCAACTAGGCTTCACCAACATCTCACAGTCTCTCTTCATGGTGCCAAACCTCAACTCCCTTGCATGATCTCCTCAGTCAACTACAATTGAGACTGTACTTTCACCAATTGCCTTCTGCACCTCTCACAGTACTAAGCCTTAGCTGCTCTTAATGACCCTTTCATGCCTTCAAAACCAGTACCATCTAGGTAACTATTACGCATTGCCAAGTACAACTGCAGCACAGGGTACAACCTTGGCCATCTCTGCAGCACAGCTACTTTGTGCTCTCAGAAGACACTTTCCAGAAAATTTTACCTTAGTGATGTTGGTTCTTCTCAATCACCTCGAATTTCTTAGCTCCAGCTGACCAGCATCAATTGTTCCCGTAGTCACTTCTATTTTTCACTCTTAAACAGGAGCCACATGGCCAAAAATGACAAGTTCTGCTGCTTGTAGGAGTTGGAATATGGCCACTTGTTCTAGTACATTATCACCAGCTTTATGTTTTCCAATTCTTTCATTACCTAAGCTTGGCTGTCCTGGAACTTGTTCTGTAGACTGACTTTGAATTTGAAAATCTGCATGCCTGTCTCCTAAGCACTGGGATTAAGTTTTGGGCCACCAAACTTGTATTTAAGTTTTTCTTTGCCTAGAACTTGGTCTGTTCCAGTCTGGACTTGAACTCAGAGATTTAGTCTTTGACTCCTGGGATTAAAGGCTTGTAGTACCATGTGTGAATATAAATTTAGCTAGACAAAATCTTGCCACGAAATCATTACTTCTATAATATGTTATCTCCTAGAACACAAGATTCAGCTCCATTTCACTTCCTGGGGTCCCATAAACACTTGAATAATGTATATTTCATATTTTTCCTTTCTAAGTTTTCTGCACTTGTTCAAAATGCTCTTCATAAGACTTAACCAAAGCATGAAGTCTCTGTTGGGCCTTTTTGAGACTTCCTTTGTCAATGTAATCAATAAAAATCTCTTTACCTTGGCCTCAGGTAGACTCTTCATACAGGGCAAAAAAACAACTAAATTCTTTACCAAAATCCCACAGAAACAGTCTTGAAGCAACATTCTGAAATTCTTCTACTCTTGGGCCAGCTCAGCACAGTTCAAATTACTCCCAGTAACAAAAGTCTTCTATATTACTACTAGGATGACTCATTAAGCCCCATTTAAATCATTCCTCTGCCTTCCAAATCCAATGTCCCCAAATCCACATTCTTTCAAACAAAAGCATGGCCACTCCTATTACAAAAGTACTTTACTCCTGGTACCAACTTCTATTTTAGTTAGGGTTTTACTGCTGTGAAGAGCCACCATGATCAGGACAAATCTTATAAAAGACAATATTTAACTGGGGCTGGCTTATGGTTTCAGAGGTTCAGTTCTATGTCATCAAGGTGGGAATATGGCAACCTCCAGGTAGGCATGGTGCAGGAGGAGCTGAGAGTTCCACATCTTCATCTGAAGGCTGCTAGTAGAATTTTGACTTCCAGGCAGCTAGGATAATGGTCTTAAGCCAAAACCCACAGTGATACACTTACTCCAACAAGGCCACAGCTCCTAATAGTGTCACTCTCTGGAATGAGCATATAGAAATCATCACAACAGGCAAACACATAGAAGTCCTTAAAGAGGAAACACATAAATACCTTAATGAAATACAGGAAAATACAATCAAACACATGAAGGAATTAAACAAGACCTAAAACTGGAAATAGAAACAATAAAGAAAACACAATTGGAGGCAACCCTGGAAATGGAAAACCTAGGAAAGAGCAATTCTGGAGTCATTAATTCGTTTACATGAAATTACTATATGAAAGTTCATCTTCATGTTGATCTGCAAAAAGTCTGTATAATAGGATGGGCTAATATCCAGAAATCATTAGGCTATGAAATAGTAACAGGAAAAGCCTATTAGTAGTGAGAAGCAATCCTGGGATGACGTCTACAGATGTAAACATGAACAATAGAATACAAGAGATAGAAGAGAGAATTTCAGATGTAGAAGATACCTTAAAAGACAATGACACAACTATAAAAGCAAATTTAAAATATAAAAACTCCTAACTACAACATGAATGAAATATAGTACACAATGAAAAGAGCAAACCTAAGAATAATATGAATAAAAGAGAGTAAAGATTCTCAGCTCAAATGAATAGAAAAAGTCTTTAACAAAATCATAAAAGAAAACTTTCCCAATCTAAAGAAAGAGATTGCCACAAATGTACAAGAAGCCTATGGAACACTAAATAAGTGGTACCAGCAAAGAAAATCCTCTCATTATGTAAGTATAAAAACATTAAGTGCATAGAACAAAGAAAAAAATTAAAAGCTATAAGAGGAAAAGGCCAAGTAACATAAAAAAGCAGACCTATCAGAATTACACCAGACTTCTCAAAAGAGACCCTAAAAGCCAGAAGAGCATGGATAGGGGTAATGCAGACCCTATGGGAACACAAATACCAGCCCTACAAAATTCTCAATCATTATAGATAGATAAAAATATTTCAGGACAAAACCAAATTTAAACAATATTTGTCCCCTATCCATGAACTATGAAAGATTTTTAGAAGGAAAACTTCAACACAAGGAGGGTATCTCCATAAAAAGCAAAACAAAAACAAAAACAAAAAAACAAAACAAACAAAAAATCCAACCCCCCCCAAAAAACAATAAATTAATCATCTCACAACAAAATCAAATGGAGAGAATCATATATACATAATGCCACCTGCAATAAATAACAAACACAACAGGAACTAACCATCATCTATCTTTAGTATCTCTCAATATCAATGGACTCAATTTTTCAATAAAAAGACAAAAGATAAAAGACCAGATATGCAAATAGGATCTAGCATTTTACTACACAGAAGAAACACACCTAAATGACAAATACAAACACCATCTCAGAGTAAAAGGCTGCAAAAAGTCTTCTAAGGAAATGGTCCCTAGGGGGGAAAAGGCTATAATTTTCATCTTAATATCCTATAAAAGAGACTTCCAACCAAAAGTTATCAACTGGGATGGGGAGGGACACTTAATATTCATCAAAGAAAAAACTCTATCAAGAGAAAGTCTCAATTCTGAACATCTATTCTCCAAATGAAAGGGCACCCACTTTCATAAGAAAGAACTGTCCAAAGTTCAAAACACACATTGAACTCCACACAATAGTAGTGGAAGACTTCAGGATTCCAATCTCACCAATGAATAGATCCTTGGAACAGAAATGCAAATGAGTTCTTGTGAAGAAATTGAAGACATTCAACACTAGCAACTTAAAAGCACACCTGAAGGCCCTAGAACAAAAAGACGCAAACACACCCAAGAGGAATAGAAGGCAGAAAATAGTCAAATTTATGGCTGAACTCAACCAAATAGAAACAAAGCGAACTATACAAAGAATCAACAAAACCAAAAGCTGGTTCTCTAAGAATGTAAGACATTTGAGGTCTTTCAAGGGAATTGCAATTTGGATCTCAGTGGAGAAATATCTGGCATGAAATTACAAGCCTCCATGTCATGTAGCATTTTTGAAACTTAATTGAATGTCTGCTTGTCGTCTAAGCATTTTATATCAAGTGTCACGCTCTTATTTCCCACAGGGGAAAAACTAAAGCTGAGAAACACCTAAATATACATATACACAGCCATACAGTGGTGACTAAAGAAACAAAACCAGCCACTGCATCTTAAGGGTGGAAACTGATGGTTTTGCTTGGACCCATATGAGTGAGATTTCATTGCCCCTGTAGTTCTTATCTCTGAGAGAATGGAAACTGTGGATTAGGTCTCTGTGAATTCTCCAAATTAGAGGTCTCCACTGTGTACACTAGGATAAACATTAGCTTTCATCAGAGCTAGAGTATGCCTTTCCAACAGCTATATGTTAGAAGTTGAGAATTAAATAAAATTTACACTGTTATGGTTTTTATATAGCCTGTATATACCCAGGGCTGGAGGATTACTTGAGTCCTTCTTTTTAAAGATAATGAAGTCATGTATTTACAGAAACCTCCACTGAAACATTTTTCCTGTTTAATATAGTTATTACTAAAAATTATACAGTACACGAATACACAATCACAAATCTAATGATAGAAAATTACAACAGGCTAGTTCCTAAAGTATTTTTGTTGTTATATCTATTTTGCCCTAAGTGTTAATGAATGTAATTGGTACAAGGGTCCAAGCTTATCTTCCCAGTATGGGGCCAAGGACATACTCATTAAAGTACCTTTCTTCAACTTCATCAAAGTTGAGTAAATATACAGTCCTAATTCTCCAGTAATTTTTGTGGGAAAAAAGGTTATTATGGTAGAAAGTGTATGATGTTTTTATCCATCAAGACCTAAACTTAGAGTTCCTTCTCGCTCTCTAAGTGACTCATGCATATGCAGGTCACTAATAATCTAAGCTATAATTTCTGAAGAGGTTAAGGCTTTCCTTGAGACCATGTCTCTGAATAGTAATTTTCTTACTCCTCTCCTACTTTGTTCTTGAGGGTATGGATTTTTGGGAATCTGGTCCTTCTTCTTGCTCTCCTACACTGTATGTTGTCTCAGATACAACTTTTAGGAACCTGGCAGAACTTGTTTGGTCACACACACTATTTTCTGTGTTGTCGGCTTTAGTATGGAAGGTAGTGGTGGTGGTAGGTGAACGTTTTAGCTGAGCAGTTCCTTTTCTGTGAACACATTCCCAAACCTATGCATCATGTTCTAGACAACTGTTCCATCTGGAATACTCTTTACTCGTGACATCAATTGTATTTGTTGTGATTATATCTGTGTCTCTTGTCTAGACTACAAGGTGTTAAGATACTTTTTCATCACTAGACCTTGGCAGAGTACCCTCTGTAAAATGTGTGCACCAGCTGCTAGATGCAAACTTGTAAAGGAAAAAAAAATTTTCTATATGATTCTCTATCATATTAACTGCTGTCCTCAACAGCTTTGTCAAAAACAACAGACACTAAAGCTTCTGGGATTACTGTGGTACAAGAGAAAGAGAAAGTTTCACATGGTCATTGGCAGTGGGCGCTGGCAAGTAGTCGTATGAGCAAAGAGCATATAAACTAGTCCCAGTGAAAGAATGGGGGTGTGAAGAAGAAGGTTTAGGCTCTGAAGCTCCAAAATGATCTGGCTTGCAAATGTGGCTCTCCAAGACTCTCACTCCTTCATCTTCCTGCTGTTCTTTGAGGTATTTTTTCTCCCTTCCATCCCTCACATGCTTCAGATGATTTTTATTGCTATCTCCTCCATTTCTTATCTCATCTACAACAGCCTAAGTTACAAATAATTTACTCATGAGCAGACTCTGGGCTATTTCCTTGACCATTTATAACAAAGATCTGTACCAGTATAGAACAGCAAGGGCATTCGAAACCTTCTGGAATTTACCAGCTCCTTCTAGGGAAACTAGCAAGAATGACCATAATCCAGGTTCAGATTTATCAAGTTGCTCAGAAAGAACAAATCTGGCCTCTGGTTTCCCTTTGATGCTGACAAATCTAGTATCTCATACATAGACTGTGAACAGCACAGCACCATGTAACTTCATAATATTTTTATTCTTTCTTCATATCCCATCAATCCACTTAGGAATACTGGAGCTTTCTAGTTTCCCTTCAGGCACTCCAGCTGCCAGTTTGCAATACTACTTGCCTTGTCAGACTATAGAAACTTCGGCCAGCTTTGCTATCTATCTTCCTTGGGGTGATGGAAGCTGTACTTCATCATCTTCACTATTCACCCCAAACTACCCAAGAAGCCACTGGTAGATTCTGTTCAGAGGAACCCATATTAATTAAAAATCACCCATGTGTCTATTCCTCCTCTGACTTAACTTTTCACCTTTTCCTGTGCCCTGGAAGCCACAAGAAAAGTCCCTCTTCAGACACAGCACATTGTGCAAGGTCCCTCAAGACTACTAGTTTCAATAGCACACTGGCAGATATGGCAGAGTCCCCCCAGATTTCCACATATTTGCTGGTGAGATAACCTTGTTTCTTCCCATCTTCCCCCTGACAGAATTATCCCCAAATAAAGCAAAGTAGTATCATGATTTCATGTATTTCCCTGCTGCTGTGTGAAAAAAGTTTGCCAGGAGTCTCTACATGAACATGCATTTCCAAAATCCCTAATGTGGTTAATATGCTTTCACCCAAAGTTCAAGGTTCTGACACATCCAGTTCATTGTCACAAGGTCCTGACACCGGGAGGAAGAACCGCAGGCAGAGAGGCAGTTGTCACCAACCTTCAACACTGAAGCATGGCCTCAGGTCCTCAGGGAAGAATCAGGCTGCTAGTATTTAGCAGATAATTACTGACCAGTTTTTCATTTTGATTGCTGTAAAGGGCAACAGCAAAATGGAAAAAAATGGACCCAAGTTTACAGTGTTGGTAAGGTGGGGGAAAGTGGTAGATGACCATCTGCAGGAAGGGACAGAGGGACAGGGAAGAGGAGAGGCTCACTGCATATCAGGAACATTTTAAAAAGTTCCATTAGCATAGCATTGCTACAGGAAATATAATTGTATAACCTCTTTCACTGTAATATTTTACATTTGAGACATGTACATCTTATTAATTATCCTACTAAAAGTGAGCCCTCTGACAATCAAGAAATGTCTAAGTTGTGTTCAAAGGTCTTTCTTCTTAGAAATATATAATATTTGACAAATGCTACAACATTTCCTACAGGGAAAAGATGAAAAATAGTTTTGAGCAATATTGACATGATTGGTCTATTATACAGAAAACTCACTTCTAGCATTCTGTAGTAGCAGTAGATGGTGATTCCAAATAATACTCATGCCTTGGTATACGTTCTTCCTGACTAAGTGCAAAGAAATTACCCCAGAAAGCAACCCTGAGGCTTTTAAGGTGCATGCTTCTTCTGCAGAGACCATTTCTGTCTCTTCCATATTAATTCATAAAAGATTCTCGTATTTGTTTGGGTTATGATCTTATCTTTTGCTTTAAAATGATCATATACTAGAAATTTTACTTATTCTACAGAGAGACAAACTAAATCATCATAAAGAGGGGCATTAATAAGTCTGATATATTGTTCACTGTCACAGAAAAATACCTCAAAAGGCCATCAAAGTAGATTCTCCGAATTGCAAACAATATTTTTTATTATAAGTTAAGATAGGAAATATTTTCTAGAGGTTGCACAGACAGACTAAGCCACTGAAATAACATTATTTCAGATAAATGATCAATCTCTCTGTGGTCCCTGCGGCTTATTTGAAACGAGCTTTCAGTGGGGGGTACACCAAAAACTCCATGATGCATGTAATAGAATCAAGAGCTCCATTACAAACCCAAATTGCAAGCACCTCTGCGTATCTCTGGGCTCACTTTCTTGAGAGGAATATAAAGCCCTAAAGTCCCAAATAGCCCACTCTTGCTCCCACAATTATTACAATATATAATTGAAAGTGAATTTTATTTATTGAGCTGACCTGTTCTATAACTTCGGCTTTTGAGCCTGATGTATTATCCTAAAGGATGGTCCAACTTTGAAAATAGCCAATCTAATGATACCTCTATATCCTGTGACTAAACATAACGTAATTACTATAAAATTATCAACGCAGATCTCAGATTTCTAAAATCTAATTTACCCTAAATGTAATTACTTACAAGTAATTTTTAGAATAATACATTTCTATACAGCATGAATAAAAAGTCTTTGTAAAAGCAAATTTTTGAGATTAGGGACAAAGAAATACAGGAAACTTGTTACAGGAAATGCATAGTTATGGCTGTTTCCTGTATGTTATCATTTTATGATAACGTTTATGAAGCAATTGGGGGGCTATAGATCGCGTTCAGCCCCATAGTCTTAGCATTTGGGAAGTAAGAGCAGGAGAACCCGGTGGTCAAGGTCATTCCAAGCCTTAGAGAGTCAGTTGGAATCTATCCCAGGGCACATGATTATCTCTTCATAATGCCATATTTATTAATAAACACCAATAATTAAACAAGCTTGATTTCTTGCTCTTCTAGGACTTATACCTAAAAGAGATCAGGTAGACTATGTGACGGGTAGTTAGGAGAATAGTATGGAAGTGTCTACACCTGTGGTTTCCAACCTGTGGGTTGCTACACTGTTGGGAGCAAAATTTACTTTTGTAGGAGTTGCTAAAGACCACCAGAAAAAAAAAAAAAAAAAAAAAAAAAAAAAACAGATATATCACATTGCAATTCATAACAGTAGCAGGATAACAGTTACAAATTAGCAGTAAAAATTATGTTATGTTTGGGGGTCACCACAACACAGGGAGCTATATTAAAGTGTCACAGCATTAAGAAGGCTGAGATCCACTGCTCTACACAGCTCTTTGGAGTATTTGTGAGCGGTGGAGAATGCTCCTTTAGTAACATCATGAAGGAAGATGCAGTTTTAGAAGATAGAATAATTAGGAAGGTTGGCTACATGCTACGAACATTCTTCCTCTTCTTCCTCCTCCCCTTCTCCTTTTTCTGTTTTCTTTCCCTTGTTCCCTCTTTGTAAGAAAGATCTATCTGTTAGTTGTGCTTTGTTAGCTGCCAAAGGCTGAAGTTTAAGAGAGGCTGGCTGACAATGTGAGTAGAAAATCTTCTTTCTCCTTTACATTTCCTACGAGGAGAGGATTCCCCAAAGATCAGTGTAGTCTCGTTCTGCAACCCTGCTTTTCCAGTGGAGTAAGGGGATTACTGATCTGAGGAATTAGTAGATCACACAAGTCAGGTTCTGCTTCTTTTGGTGGCTCATTCCCTCAGAGTCTCAGCAGGGCAGGAATACATGGCCAAGTTGCTCAGTTTGGACACAGTCTTTGATTTTAGTGTTTCCACAAGTGAACAGTGTATTCTCAGGAATTTATAATAATTGGCAGGGATTAAGGAGAGATTTGGCTCTCTCTTCTGTTTGACACCTTACTCTAAAATACAGTGGTTGGAGAGATGACTCAGTGGTCAATAGAACTTGGGGCTCTTGCACCAGACCTAGGTTTGTGCACATGCATGGCTCATAAGTATCTGTAACTCCAGTTCCCGAGGACTCAGCATCCTCTTTGGGTACAAAACACACATTCGGTGCCTTTACATATATGCAAGCTAAATGTATGTATTGTAACATATAAAAGAATAAGTAAGGAAATAAAGTTTTATTATCTTTATTAATTATTCAGTTTATTTATATTCTAGTTGTTTCCCTGACATTCCCCTTGCCACAGTTCTTTATCCCATTTTCCCTCCCTTTGCTCCTCTTCTCCCCTGGGCATCACCCTTCCCTGGGGTGTCGTCTCTTTCACTGAGGTCAGACCAGGCAATCTTTTGCTATATATGTGCCAGGGCCCTAAGACCAACTGTATGCTCTCTGGTTGGTGGCCCAGTCTCTGGGAGCTTTCAGGGGTCTGGGTTAGTTGGGACTGCTGGCCTACCTATGAGGTCATCCTCCCCTTTAGCTCCTCCAATATTTCCCTTAATTCCTCTATTGGGGTCTCCGACTTCAGTCAAATGGTTGGGTGTAAGTATCTGTATCTGTCTTAGTCAGCTGCTGGTGGGGCCTCTCAGAAAGCAGTCATGTTATGTTCCTGTCTGAAAGTTTTATTTTTTATAGGTAGATTATGTCTCAGTAATTATTTTGAAAAGAATAAATCCTTGAAGAATAACATGAAATACTCAGGTCAACAGGCAGAAGAAACCTATCTCTCCATACAATGTCTGTTCTTTCTAGTCAACATTTTTTTTTCATTCTAGTTTTCTCTGTCTATGGTTTTGCATTTTTCATAATGTCATAGAACTAATGCCATATAAATGGAATCATATCCTTTTATAAGGCACAGTTTCATTCCTACCATAATATATCAGAGAGTTATTCCCATTGGTACACTCTGATGCCTTTTGTTACTTGTTAATATTTCATTGTAAGAAATAATCACAATTTATTGATTCATTGGTTAGTAAACATTTGGATGATTTCTGTGTTGATAATTACTTTAAAAAGATACTAGCAATATTTATCTATAGGCTTCTATTTGACTGTAAAGGTGTACCTAAAATAAATTAATATTTTCAAACAAAATGGCTGGGTTATATTAATAGTTGTACATTAAACTATTAAAATATCAACTGCTTCAAATTGCTGTATCAATTTGTATTCTGATATATGCATTTCATTTACATTATGACATTGACTTTACTTTTTAATTAAAAATTTAACCATTTTAATAAGCATGAACTAATGACTCATGCTTTTAACTTCCATGTCACTAATAATTATGGGTATTTCTCATACGATAATTTGATTCATGTCTATTTTCTTGAGGGAAAGGATCAGATAAAATACTTTGCTAATTTTTAAAATTTTGGTGTTTCTAAATTCTTTTTTGACATTGGAAAAATATTAAATTATTTTGCCTTTGATTATATATGTGTCTGTGGTCATATATGTATTACACAGAGACCAGAGGAGAACCCTCAGGAGTCAATTCTCTCTTTACCTGCTGTAGGTTCCAGAGCTTGATCTCAGGTTGCCAGACCTAGCAGATAACACCTTCACTCATCGAACCTCTTGTGGGACCAGGCTTGAAACATCTGGATGTAGTCTGGTTGTAGGTTCCATATACTAACAACTTGAGAGTTTCTCTTATAGTTTTTTACTTAATTTTGAGAAGTGCAGACATTTATCTGTTGATGGAATACATTGTTGCATGGTTTTTAAGATGCATTTTAAGATGCTCTGGTGTCTTGTTTAGGAGCTCACTAAGGGACTGAGGATGTAGTGTGGTCAGCAGGATGCTTTCTAAGCAAGTATGGTGCCCTGGGTTCCCTAACACTTATAAGAAAAGAATATGAAGAAAACTCAAAGAAACAAAATTCTGTCTAAAAGTAATAAGTATTGCTTCGTGTGCTTTCTTCTAGCAGGTTCTTAATTTTGGTTTTATATTAAAACCATAATTCATTTCGACTTGAGTTTTGTACATTAAGAAAGACATGGAATCACTTAAGTATAGTATCATATCATAGTACTACCCTGAAAACCCAGCTATTCCACTCCTGGGCATATACCCTAAAGATACTCCAACATATAACAAGGTCACATGCTCCATCATGTTCATAGCAACCTTATTTATAATAGCCAGAAGCTGGAAAGAATGCAGATGTTGTTGAACAGAGGAATGGGTACAGAAAGTGTGGTACATTTACACAATGGAGTGCTACTCAGTTATTAGAAACAATGACTTTATGAAACTTCTAGGCAAATAGATGGAACTAGAGACTATCATCCTGAGTGAGGTAACCCAGTCACAAAAGAACTCACATGGCATGCACTCAGTCATAATCAAACACTAGCCCCAGAAAGTTCTGAATACCCAATACCCAAGAAACAGTTCACAGACATTATGAAGCTTAAAAAGAAGGAAGGCAAATATAAGGATGTCTCAGTCCTTCTTCGAAAACAGAACAAAACCCTCATGGGAGGAAATGCAAGGTGAAATAAAGAAGCAAGGATTGAAGAAAATATCACCCAGAAGCCGCCTCACCTGGGAATCCACCACATATGCAGTCTTCAAATTCAAGGGCTATAGCTGATCCCAAAATGTACTTACTGGCAGGAACCAGACAGAGATGCCCCCTCAAGACTATGCTAGAGTCATATAGATACAGCTGAGCATGCTTGCAGCTAACCATCTGTCTGAACTCGGAGATTCCAATAAGGTTGCTAAAGAAAGGACCAAAGGAGCGGAAAGGGGTTGTTGCAACCTCATGGGAAGATAACATTATCAACCAACCAAAGCCTCCAAAACTCCCATGGAGTAAAACACCAACCTTTGTGCGCACTTTGGGAGACCTATTGATCCAGTTGCATATGTAGCTGAAGATAGCAGTGTCTGGCATAAATGTGACAAGAGGCTTTTGTTCCAGAGAGGGTGAGTTTTCCCAGTGTAGGGAATGACAATGCAATGGGATGGAAAGGGGGATCAGAAGAAAGTGCACCTTTGCTAAAGCAAATGGAGTGGAAAAAGGGATGGGAGTGGTGTGACCTAAAGGGATAACATCTCAAATGAAAATACAAAGTATCTAATAAAAAAGAGAGAGAAAGAAAGGATGTGGAATCGCATGGATAAGGATGTGCGAGGATCTAGTGGGAGTTGAAGTAGGAGAAAAGACGGTCAACATATATTGCTTGAAATATTTTGCAATAATAAAAATTACAACTTCTTTGACACAATAGAAAATGCACCAAGTATTGCTCTTCAAAACGGATGTACAAATAGTTACAACTTTATGAATTTTCTATGGGTGCATCAAAATCCATCACAGCATCTTAATCTGTGTATGGATCAATTTTGTGACAACTCATGGTTTCAATTAGCCAGACACTGATCATTTGAAAACTGTAAGATCATTTTGGAGTTTTCCATATACTTTACATTTTATCATAAAGCATATTTTTCAGACTTTAAAATATCTACATCTCCATGTCTGTAAGGGCTCAGCAATAGCATGTGGCTGACAGCAATTAAGTCAAAGCTCTAATTTTTGCTTGAAAGTTCAAAAGTTATCCCTGGCTTCATTGCTGAGTTCACCTTCAAGTGATAGTCGTTTTTATTCATTCATATGAAAATATCTGTCAGTTATTTCTTTCAAGTGCCTATCATGTTCGTTGAGAACACAGCTAATTCATTTTATAGGAATATGACTCATTCTTTTCATTCACACTTACATTTGAAGTGGAAACATTTCTTTTGTCCCCCTTTGCTCCCTTCACTGTGTCTCCATCTGATGCAGAACAGTGCAGACCCTGTGCATTCTGTTCAGTCTGTGAGTTCATAAGTACATCCATCCTTCCCTGATACGGTGAGAGGTCTTTGTGTCCAGGATGTTCTCTATCCTCTTTGGCTGCTACAGTCTTTCTGCCTTCTCTTCTGCAAACCAGTCTTAGAGGCAGACCCCATGCCCAGCACAAACTCAATGGAAACTTGGGTGACTCTTTCTCTCGTGTATTTTTGACACACTTTGTTAACCTTCCAGGCTCTTTACATATACATTGCATCATCTGGTATTTTGCTTCCATAGAATTCTTTTTATTTAATTGAAGAACTTTAAAAAACAAAGATAAATGAACAAATTTTAAGCATTTTTGCATAAAAGTATATGAATACATTTTTGTCATTGCATGACTTTTTTTTAAAAATAAGGTTGGATAGTGTGCATTAAGATCTTACTAGTTGTTACAATGAGCATAAAGTACATGTAAAACAGGATGTAACCTGGAATTAGTCAAGGTTTTCTTGGTGTGTAAGGGGTAAACATAATGGATTTTTCTTTTCTTTTTCTTTTCTTTTTTTTGAACTTCACACAGTCTGTGAGTTCTTTCTGGGGTGTTCAGAGATTTCTGGGGTAAGTATTCAATTCTCAGTGACTGCATATTAAGTCCGTTCTTTTGTGACTAGGCTATCTCGCTCAGGATGATATTCTCTAGATGCAAACATTTTCTTAAGAATTTGGTTAAGTCATTGTTTCTGATAGCTGAATAGTACTCCATTGTGTAAATGTACCACAATTTTTGTAACCATTCATCTACTGAAGGACATCTGGGTTCTTTCCAGCTTCTGGCTATTATAAATAGAGCTGCAATGAACATTGTAGTGCATGTGTCTTTGTTGTATGTTGCAGCATCTCTGGGGTAAATGCCCAGAAGTGAAATAACTGGGTCTTCAGGTAGTACTATGTCCAATTTTCTGAGGAGATGCCAGACTGATTTCCAGAGTGATTGTACCAGTTTACAACTCCACCAACAGTGGAGAAGTGTTTCTCTTTCTCCACATCCTCGCTAGCATCTACTGTCATCTGAATTTTTGATCTTGGCCAATCTGACTAGTGTGAGGTGGAATCTCTGGGTTGTTTTGATTTGCATTTCCCTGATAGATAAGGATGTCGAGCACTTCATTAGATACTTCTCACCTATTTGATATTCCTCAATTGAGAACTGTTTGTTTGGCTCTGTACACCAATTTTTAATAGGGTTGTTTGATTCTCTGGTATCTAGCTTCTTGAGTTATTTGTACATCTTGGATATTATCCCTCTATCTGATGTGGGGTTGGTAAAGATCTTCTCCCACTCAGTTGGCTGTTGTTTTGTTTTCTTGACAGTGTCTTTAGCCTTACAGAAACTTTGCAATCTCATTAAGTCCCATTTGTTAATCTTTGACCTTAGAGCACGAGCCACTGGTGTTTTGTTCGGGAAATTTTCTCCTGTGCCTATGTGTTTTAAGGTTTTCCCTACTTTCTCATCTAATAGTTTCAGTGTACCTGGTTTAATGTGGAGATCTTTGATCCACTTACACTTGAGCTTTGTACAAGGAGATAAGAAAGGGTCTATTTTCATTCTTCTGCATGCTGAGTGCCAGTTGGACCAACACCATTTGTTGAATAGGCTGTCCTTTTTCCATTGAATGTTTCCAGCTCCTTTGTCAAAAATCAGGTGACCATATATGTGAGGGCTCATTTCTGGATCTTCTATTCTATTCCATTGATCCATGTGCCTATTTCAGTACCAGTACTATGCAATTTTCAGCACAATTGCCTTGTGATATAGCTTGAGGTCAGGGAAGGCGATTCCTGCAGATGTTTTCTTGTTGTTGAGGATGGATTTCACTATTCTAGGTCTTTTGTTATTCCATATGAAATTGCATATTGATTTTTCCAACTAAATGAAGAACTGGGTTGGAATTTTGATGGGGATTGCATTGAGTCTGTAGATTGCTTTTGGTAGGATGGCCATTTTTAAAATGTTGATCCTTCCAATCCATGAGCATGGGAGATCTTTCCATTTTCTGAGATCTTCCTCGATTTCCTTCTTCAGAGATTTAAAGTTCTTGTCAGACAGTTCCTCCTTCATTTGCTTAGTTAGAGTCACACCAAGGTATTTCATAGTTTTTGTGACTATTGTGAAGGATATCTTTTCCCTAATTTCTTTCTCCACATGGTTGTCCTTTGATCTGAGGAAGGCTACTGATTTGCTTGAGTTAATTTTATATCCAGTCACTTTTTTGAACTTGTTTATCAGCTATAGAAGTTCTCTGGTGGAATTTGTGGGGTTGCTTAAATACCCTATTATGTCATCTGCAAATAGTGATGTTTTTATTTCTTCCTTTCCAATTTGTATCGCTTTGATTTCTTTTGCTGTCTAATTGCGCCAGCCAGGACTTCCAGTACTATGTTGAATAGGTATGGGGAGAGTGGGCAGCCTTGTCAAGTCCCTGATTTTAGTGGGATTGCTTCAACTTTCCCACCGTTAAGTTTGATGTTGGCTGTTGGTTTGCTGTATATTGCTTTTATTATGTTTAGGTATGGGCCTTAAATTCCTGTTCTTTCCAAGACTTTTAACATGAAGGGGTGTTGAGTTTTGTCAAGGGCTTTATCAGCATCTAGTGAGATGACCATGTGGTTTTTTTTTTCTTTGAGTTTGTTTATATGGTGAATGACACTGATGGATTTCCTTATATTAAACCATCCCTGCATCCCAGGGTCAAAGCCTACTTGATCATGGTGAATGATCATTTTGCTGTGTTCTTGGAGTTGGTTTGCAAGGATTTTGTTGAGTATTTTTTCATCAATGTTCATAAGTGAGATTGGTCTGAAGTTCTCTTTCCTTGTAGGGTCTTTGTGTGGTTTAGGAATGAGGGTTATTATAGCCTCAAAAAATGAGGTAGGTAGTGTTCCATCTGATTCTATTTTATGGAATGTTTTGGAGAGTATTGGTATTAGGTTGTCAATAAATGTCTGATAAAATTCTGCACTGAACCCATCTGGACTTGTTCTTTTTTTTGGTTTGGAGGCTTTTGATGACTGCTTCTATTTCTTTAGGTGTTATGGGATTATTTAGATGGTTTACCTGGTCCTGGTTTAACTTTAGTATCTTGTATCTGTCTAGGAATTCATCCATTTCCTCCAGATTTTCCAGCTTTGTTGAGTATAGGCTTTTGTAGTAGGATCTGATGATTTCTTGAACTTCCTCAGATTCAGTTGTTATTTCTCCACTTTCCTTTCTGATTTTGTTAATTTGGATACTCTCTCTTTGCCCTCTAGTTAGTCTGGATAAGGGTTTATCAATCTTGTTAATTTTCTCAAAGAACCAGCTATTGGTTTTGTTCATTCTTTGAATGGTTCTTTTTGTTTCTATTTGGTCTATTTCTGCCCTAAGTTTGATTATTTCTTGCAGTCTACTCCTCTTGGGTGTATCTGCTTCCTTTTGTTCTAAAGCTTTCAGCTGTGTTGTCAAGTTGCTTATGTATGCTCTCTTCAGTTTCTTTATGGAATAACTCACCATTATGAGTTTTCCTCTCAGTATTGCTTTCATTGCATCCCATAGGTTTGGGTTTGTCGTGTTTTCGTTTTAATTGAATTCTAGAAAATCCTTAATTTCTTTCTTTATTTTTTCTTTGACCCTGCTATCCTTTTATAGAGCATTGTTTAGTTTCCATGTGTATATGGGCATTTTGTTGTGTGTGTTGTTATTGAACCCCAGCCTTAGACCATGGTGATCTGAAAGGATGCATGGGAGTATTTCAGTCTTCTTATATCTATTGAGGCTCGTTTTTTGACCAATTATGTGGTCAATTTTTGTGAAGCTGCCATGAGGTGCTTAGAAGAATGTGTATCCTTTTGTTTTAGGATGATGTGTTCTGTAGATATCTATTAATTCCAGTTGGTTCATAACCTCTCCGAATTTTAAAGTGTCCTTGTTCAGTTTTTGTTTCCATGATCTGTCCATTGGTAAGAGTGGGGTATTGAGGTCTCCCACTATTATTGTGTGGAGTGCAAAGTATTTTTTTGAGCTTTAGTAGAGTTCCTTTTATGAATATTGGTGCTTTTTTATTTGGAGCATATTTGTTTAGGATTGAGAGTTCCTCCTGACAAATTTCCCCTGTAATGAGTAAAAAGTGTCCTTCCTTATCTTTTTTGATAACTTTTGGTTGAAAATCTACTTAATTTGATATTAGAATGGCCACCCCAGCTTGCTTCTTGGGGCCATTTGTTTGGAAGGTTTTTTCCCAACCTTTTACTCTGAGATAGTGTCTGTCTTTGTCTCTGAGATGAGTTTCCTGTATGCAGCAAAATGCTGGGTTTTGTTTATGTATCCATTCTGATAGCCTATATATTTTTGAGAATTGAGTCTATTTTTCTTAACAGATATAAAAGAATAGTGGTTGCTTTTTCTGGCTATTTTTGCTTTTGGTGGTTGAATTGTGCCTGTATGTCTTTCTTCTTTTGATTTTCCTGCTTAGGAGTTTTCTTGTTTTTATTAGGATGTAGTTCCCCTCGTTGTATTGGGTTTCCCCCCTATAATTCATTGTAGTACTGTGTTTGTTGTCAGATATTGTGTAAATTTAGTTTTGTCTTGGAATATCTTAGTCACACCATATATGGTGATTGAGAGTTTTGCTGGGTAGAACAGCTTTGGCTGGCACTTGTGCTCTCTTAGGGTCTGCATGATGTCTATCCAGGCTCTTTTTGCTTTCATAATCTCTGTTGAGAAGTCAGGTGTAATTCTGATTGGTCTGCCTTTATATGTTACCTGACCTTTTTCCCTTACTGCTTTTAGTATTCTTTCTTTGCTTTGGGCACTTGGTGTTTTGACTATTATGTGTCGGGAGGAATTTCTTTTCTGGTCCAACCTATTTGGAGTTCTGAAGGCTTCTTTTATGCTCATGGTAATCTCATTCTTAAGGGTAGGGAAGTTTTCTTCTACAATTTGGTTAAAGATATTTACTCTTAGTTGATAGTCTTTGCCTTATTCTATTTCTATTATCCTTAGATTTGATCTTCTCATTGTGTTCTGGATCTCCTGGACATTTTGGGTTAGGAGCTTTTTAGTTTTTGCATCTTCTTTGACTGTTTTGTCTATGTTTTCAATGTTGTCTTCGGCCCCTGAGATTCTCTCTTCCATTTCTTGTAGTCTGTTGGAAATGCTTGCATTTGTGAATCCTGTTTTTTTTTTTTTTTTAGGTTTTCTACCTCTTTGCTGTCTCTTTTAGTGTTTTCTTTATTGTGTCCATTTCCATTTTAAATTAATTCTTCCATTCCTTCATCTCTTTGGTTCTGTTTTCCTCTAGTTCTTTAAGTTCTTTGAGTGTTTTTCTTGTTTCCTCTTTAAAAGCTTCTAATTCTTTATGCTTTTCCTCTAGTTCATGTTTAAGGATCTCTATCATCATCTTGAGGTATGATTTTAGGTCTGAGTCTTCTTTTTCTGAAGTGTTTGGCAGTTTGCTGTTTGCTGTGATGGGAGAGCTGGGTTCTGGTGTTGCCAGGTTGTCTTGGTTTCCCTGGGGTATGTTCTTTCTCTTTCCTCTTGCCATCTTGTTATCTGTGATTATATGTGATCTTGTTGTCAGTGATTGTTTCGTGCCTCCCCCTTGTACCTGGCCTGTGTCCCTGGATCTCTTGATTCCCCAGCTACTCACAACGCCCTCTCACCAGGCCTGTGTAGCCTCCATAGGATTCTTATTTACAACATGTGTATCTCTGCATCTGTATGTATTTTTTTGTTTTCTTTCTTTGACTCTTTTTTTCTTCTGTTTGTTTTTTTTTTTTCTAACTATAATAACGAGAGTGAAAGGGTATTGGTACAGTGTGAGGTGGGAGAAGAAGAGTCTCTGAGGAACTGGGGCAGGAGAATCCATATTCAGATCATTATACAGAAAGAGCAAGTTACATTTAGAAATGCGTATGTTTTTATACATACATATTGCATGCAATAAAAATTAATGAAGGACGTTATGAATTTTAAAGAGCAGTATAGGAGGGGCTGCATGGGAGGCTCCTGTGCTGAAGGAAAAAGAAAGGAGATGTCGTAATTTACATTAAAATCTTTAAAAATGCTGAAGGACAAATAAATTAATAATTAGATGGAGGTAAGACCAGAAGCCATATGAACAATAAGGAACCTACCAAAAGACACATAAATAAGTATGTTTAAACCATTCAAACACATTACTGAAATAAAAAAGAAAGAAGAAGAAAAGATAGAAGAAACCTAGGAGGAACACAATTACATTTGATGCATTCTCTACTGGAGTCATAACTGAGCCTGAATGGCACCTCTTCTAGCTCTTGGCTTCCTTCAATTGATAGGAAGTACTGAAGAAAACAGGCTGCAGCCAGAATATCACCTATTACACTAAACTAGACTGCTTTACATTTGTCCCACTGCTGAGGTTAGGAAGCTGTGGCTTTAGTCTTGCCTAAAACCAATTGGGACCATTTAGAGAAATGACTATGAAGTATTAGAAAATGACTTTATATAACTAATTAATATGATTATCTATGGGTAGTACTTTTTGAAGCATTTTTTAAAGACAAATTTTGTTTTACTTTTCTAGGGTAAATGTTATGCATTCAAAAATTTAGGAGATTTCAAATTGTAATTGGATTTTATTGGCTAAGTTCCCAAGTTCTGTTTGTTACTACTAGAACCAAATCTTCTAGGCTGTCCATTACATAAAGAAAATAGGCTTAAGTGGTCTATAATTCTGGTGAGTGAACACCCAGCATGGATTTGCAACATGATGGAGAATTGCAAAATGATATAGAGATTAACTTTGATTTCTTTGATTTTTTCTTTAGAAACACAAGGGTCCAGACTTCTGCTGCAGTTTCATCAGAGAGAATAGGCAAGGAGGCAGCTCCTCATTCTCAACAGTTAATCTTAACATCTTTCTTTAGGTTGTACTCTACGTTTTTTTTTTTTTTTTTTTTTAACCTAAAAGGGATACAGAACAAAGAAAGAGAAAGACAGCAGGACAGATAGACAACTAGAACAAACTCATTTTAAAAAGGTGGTGAGGGGGATATGTAGAATCCAGCAGTAAGATTCTAAAAGGGGACCAACATCTGTTTAGGCAAAACAGTTTTTCAGTAATACTGAGATTTAATTTTCCTTTTTGTACTCTTCTAAATTTGTAGTCAATGTTTTGAAGGCTACAAGATACATGGTAGATAATGCAGCCAACATAGAAGCAGGCTTCAACACGAACAAGGCTCTGGACAGTAGGAGGTGAGGGCACAAGTGTGAGACCATACGCTTTACGCCTTTCTGTTGGACGCTGTTAGCTGCTTTTTGGTCAGTATACTGTTTATAGTACCCAAGCATGGGTATATTTCTGCTCTTAAATGAATTGATATGTACATATTTTAAATACTTTCACTTCTAAAGGTTATATAGTAATCAATAGGCACACACACATTCATATATATATATATATATATATATATATATATATATATATATATATATATATATATATGACAAAGCTCCTTGAAGTCCTCGGTAATTTTCAGCAACGTTATGAGGATTATTTCAGAACACAGAGGGGCAGAATCTCTAATCCAGTCAAACAAAACCTTCAATAGTTGCCACTGTCCATTTATTTTCTTCTCTCTATAGCAAACTAAGCCACAAGGAATACATTGGTTTCATTTGTCGGTAGAAGAGAGCAGGTCTGAAACAACTGGTAGGTGTGTTTTTCATTTTACTGAATGAAATGATGTCTGCTGGCAAAGCTGTAGATGGAACTGAATCCCTTTAATTCTTTGTACAATGGCAAATTCCTCTTTTTGGTGACTAAACATATCCAGCATCCTTTCCTGTATTATGTGGGATTCCATGGATCTAAACTTAAAGGAATTCATGTCAATTCTTGGATGCTGAGAGGGGACATGAAAAGTTACTGCACATTTTTATTACAGTGGTCCGAGCTTTCTAAAAACTCCCAAAGGCACTAGATCTTAGGGATTTAAACCTTAATGCTAAATTTCTTCACAGTGGCAGGCACTAAAATATCCCAGAGATAAAAGGAGATCTACCTAGACATTGTCTGCTTGCTCAAATGTCAGGCACTGTGCCCATTGCCCTGGCTTATTAGCTGCAGGACTCATGGGCATGCATTAGTTCACTGCCACCCAGAGACGCTGATAGCTACTCCACAGTGAAAAAGGGGTGACCTGCAGAGATTTTCTTCTTAAGGCACAAGCTTTTATTCACTAGACAGCCATGTAAGGATTATCTCCAGTTCAGATACATATTTCTGCCATTAGTCTGACACAAGACCCCATCTCAAGGCTTCTGGGAGACTGATACACTTTAGAAAGACAGAGCACCAAATGCCACACTCCAATTATCTTTCTCTCATTAAGTCTTAATGTATAAAGAAAAGAGAGTTAAAAAGCAACTCAAACAAGTTCAATGTTTCGAAAACATCTCTTCCCACTGGCCAGATTGCAATTTACAATCCTGCCGTTCCATCAATTCTATGACACTTCCCTGAGCTGCCTAAATGTGAAATTGGCCAGGCTTAGCATAATAGCTGGCTGCATAAAACATGAGATTGCAAATGTCACAGGAAAAAGATGATGAATGGCTGCAAGATATTTATATACACTCTATACATATGTTGACTAAACCGCTTGAAGAAAATCTGTTAAAACCAAGAGTCTTAGTTTCAGAGTTGGCCTCACAATGGTTCCTTGCATTGTAAATGCCTTGACCATAGGGTCTCCTAGGGGGGCACTCTTTACCTTACCCTTCCCTTGCACTAAAGCCATTCTATTTGCATCTTTGTTGCTGTATATCTTGGAGTAAGACAGTGGTTCACATCAAGGAAGCTAAGGTAAGCCTGGTGTCCAATGTGACCTGTCCTAAAATCTACTTTATTGTCATCTCTGGGTCTAGAAGGCTGCTGGATCTGGCTTGATGCCTGGTCATGCCTTCATTATCCACTCACTCAAGCATCTTCTGAGAAGCAGAGTCACATCCAGGATGTGGAAGGATTCAGATGATGTTGGCATTAAATCATGCATTCAATTTCTGTCTTTTTTCCTCCCCAAGTTCTTGTCTTAAGCAAATATAATCAACAAAGTAGGTTATTCCATTTTTTCCTTCTGATATAAAATGTGGTTGGTAATTAAAATTATTATATTTACCAAAGAGAGAGAGAGAGAGAGAGAGAGGGAAAGGGTGTGTGTGTCAGGGGCACATGCTCGACCATGTTTATAGCAGCTTTATTTGTAATAGCCAGAGACTGGAGACAACCCAGATGTCCTTCAACAGAAGAATGGATATAGGAAATGTGATTCATTTATACCACGGAATACTACTCAGCTATTAAAAATAAGGACATCCTGAGTTTTTAGGCAAATGGATGGTCTAGAAAATATCATCCTGAGTGAGGTAACTCAGACCCAAAAGGACATGCATGATGTGTACTCACTAATAAGTGGATATTAGCCAAAAATTAAAGTACAGAATAACCAGAGGGGGGGGGGGAGAGAGAGAGAGAGAGAGAGAGAGAGAGAGAGAGAGAGAGAGAGAGAGAGAGAGAGAGATTGTGTGTGTGTGTGTGTGTGTGTGTGTGTGTGTGTGTGTGTGTGTGTGCGCGTGTGTCCCATTGGTAGTTGTGAGTTGTTTACCTGTGAAGAATAAAGGTCAACCTGTACTGTTAGTCCTAAGCATCATCCACCTTGGTTTCTTGGGGGAGGATCTCTCCCTCACTACCCTAGGGACTTCCAGCTAAGCAAGGCTGGCTGACCATAGTACTGTAGGGATTTACCTGCCTCCACCTCCCTAGTGACTGCAAAAATAAATTCCATGCCCAGATTTTTCATGTAGATTTTGGGTGTCAAGCTCAGTTTCTCATGCTTGTGCATCAGGTACTATAATGACAACAGTCTCTCTCTGACCCTGTTCATTTTCATATAAATTGTGACAGTAGGACAATAACTTGCAACACCTGTATAATACTTACAATAGGCACATGCTGTCCATTTAATTGTTTTATATAAACATAAAAGATCACCACTGTTATTTTTATTCTAAAGATATAAGCACTGAGACATCCAGAAAACATTTTAACATCACTGATATTACTGATAAAATTCACATGTATTTATAGTATCCTAGAAAGTTATTAATCTCATATTTGACCTAAAGAAGCTTTGATTGAATGGTAATTTTGTGCTGGGGTAGGTACTTAAGATAGCATAAAGTAGAGTGTGAACAGAAGTATCATTCAGAATTGATTAGGTTGTACAGTAAGAGCAGGTAACTAGATTATGCTAATGACTTAAACTATTTTTTAGAAGGCTTATTTTGTCCTTGAGCTTTGTTCTAGTGAAGGCTATGGGGCCTGGAATGCAAGAGTAGGATGAAGCTATTCACTAGAGATAACTTAAGATAGAATAGGTTATTTGGATCTCTCTCTTTCTCTCTCTCTCTCTCTCTCTCTCTCTCTCTCTCTCTCTCTCTCTCTCTTTCCCTCCTTCTTTCTCCAACCCCTACTTCCTCCTTTATTCTTTCCCCCTCTCCCTCTCCCTCCCTCCCTCCCTCCCTCCTTCCCTCCCTCCCTCCCTCCCTTCTTCCCTCCCTTCCTCCCTTCCCTCCCTTCTTCTTTCTCTCTTTCTTTGTTTCCTCAACTTAATTGAATTTCCTCTGCTGCTGCTTGCATACTAAATCAACTGTGGCACTAAAGGCCTACACAATGGGGCACAATAACTGATTTGAGATTCCCAGAAGCCAGGAACCAAAATAACCATTTCCCATTTTTAAGTTGATGTATCTCATATATTTGTTTTGGTTATGGGAAGCTGATGCACACAGAAGTATTCAGACATTCTATCCTCTACACCCAAAGCCAGAAGACAGCCTTCAAAAGAAGAAGATGAGAGTAATGAAACACAATACAGCAAAGAAAGAAGAGCCTGGAGGAGGAATAACTAATTTGAAATCCATAAATGTTGCCCTAAGTAAGCCTTAGCTTAGGTATTTCTGTTCAACCAAAGATCTTCTATTGTGTCTCAAGTGTTTATGTCATACTTGTTGCACTGGAAATGCCTGTTATGGGATCTGTGGGATTGACATATAAATCATGAGTCAGATATAAACCTGATGCACAGAAGTAAAAACATTATGTCTGGAGTTCACATATCTTTGTCTTCTGCTCTAGGCCTGTTGCCATCATAACATTCACAGACAAAGACTCAGATTTAGAATCTGTTTTTCTGAAAAGGAAAAGGTTAATGGGTTTTGAAGCACAAAACACAACACACTGAGTTATTGTTCGATCCAAGAATAATACATGCTTTACCATGGGCTACAAGGCCATCTGCATATTTGGGGAAGCATATTTTCACTCACATTTTTATAATTTTGAATAAAAGCACCTTCATCAGAATGAGTTATTTTGAAAATTTAACAGAGTAAGCCAAATGTTAATATAAAAAAGTGGGAAGCTCGTCTAACATGAAGACCCTGTTTTCTGACCTTGACTTCATAATTCCTGCTTTGTGTCTGACCACAGATAAACTGGTATTGCGTCCAAGAAGTAAGACAAACAGTTGTAACATAGATTAGACAGAATCCTGCAGAGAGGTTCCAGATGGGAGAATGCCATTGTGATCCAGTTCCTGTTCCTTCTGTCAAGCTCAGCATCCTTCAGCAAAGATGGCGCTAATTTCTACAAACTCACTGTAATAGCTGAAGGGCTTTGTTTTGTTTTCCTTAATCACTGTAGTTACTTGAATGAAAAGGGATCCTTGCTCTACAAACACAATTGGAAAAGTAAGATTACCTTTAGAAATCTCCATGCTTTTTAGGAGGAAGCTATTAAGAAAAATGTAGCACAGAGCTCTTTTCCCAAAGGCAAAACACTTTTAAAAAACTCATTTTTTTTTGCACCCTGTATACAAAATTTCAATGCTAAGATTTCATTTTCATTATATGCTACTTGATTAATGAAAGCAATTATAGGCCATTTCTCATAATAAGCACCTTCTCACTATTCACTGTAGATGATCAATAAGTGAACAGGAAAAGTCATCAATATTTGGCTCTGTTATTGTGATGGGTAAATCTTCTACATGTTATTATAATCAGGTGCATGTGGCATCAGCATTTTAAGGGAAAAATGGCGAGATCTTCATTTTTTTTTTTCACAAAGCTAATTGTTAAATAATGCATTGGTTGATATAGCTCTGCATCACCTTACATGATTTTATTGAAAATGAAGATCTCAGTCATAGCTTTACATTACAAATTAAGCAGCTAAAGGTCAACGGATTGAAGCAGAATTTCACTTGTTTTAAGAATGGAATAAATCTTTGTGGAGCTCAAGGAACAGTTGATATGAACCAGAGTTTTTGCCCTCGCTATACCAATGACCAGAAATAAGCTCTGAAGAAACTGTAGAGTGGAAACATTCCAGGGTTCGCATTTGTAAACATACAATGCCTAACTCAAGGAGAGTGGTAGCATTTAAATTGACATTAATTATATGCTCATCCATTTAAGGAGTTTGCAGTTAGTAGGAAGCACATACATAGACTAATCATTTCAGATTTTAAGAGAAAAATGAGTGTACATGATTGAACATTACACTGATCCTGATGCTTCCTGCAAATTAGGATTAAAAATATAAACAGGAGGAGTGAACTAGAATATAGATTAACAGGCTGAGGGTGAAGTCGGAGAAGCAGAGACTGATTTCTCAAATGACATGGATGTTCTGCTATTTTTGTGTTCCACACTTTCACATGGATAAATGAGTACTACACCAGGAAAGAGGAATGCAGTAAATTGAATGGCTTTTACTGACTTTTCTGCTGATAGAGGAAAAGGGACCATTTATACTCTTCAGTGAAGGACATACTGAATGGGACTCAACTTGATTCTGTGTTAAAATGTTTAAAAAAATGCTGAAGGAATGGACAACTAAATCTTCACTTAACTTATTAAAAAGAAAATCCCTTTCTCAATCTGGTTTTGACAGAAACAAGACAGAAGGTAGTTTTTTTTTTTTTTTTTTTATTGAGAGCATGCTGCTGCATATAACTTAGAAATCACATTAGAAATAATCGTCTCCTTAATACAATTGTGCTGTCTAAGTATACATTTAATTTTTAATTATATTTGATTTCTATTCAATTAGAATAATATATTGGCTTTCTGGAAAATGTGAATAATTAAAAGAAAATGTAAAGATAGCATCAAGATGTACAAAAGGAAGGGTTCTTGGTTTGACAGCTGTACAATGTTTACCTATAGTTTATAGAAAGTATCTAATTTTATAAATTCTTAAATCATGCTTCAATACTATGATCTATGTCTTTCTAGGTATCTTGTGGTGGTTGCCTGTATGCTAGAGATAGAACAAACTTCATATGTTTTATCATAGAGGTGACTGGAAGGGTAACTGTTAACTTCATTGTTCTTGGCTTCCCACTAGAATTTGATGGTAAAATGTTATTACAGAAGACACCACACACTTTGTATACAGGGCATAGAGAAATCAAGCTGTCACCAACATGGGATTTGACAATCTGCTGGCTAGTTTTCTGTGATGGAAGGTTTCTTTTAGACTGCTAAGGTCAAATGTCATCAACAGTCTTCCCCGGCTATGAACCTTGTGAGTTACCATTTTACTGTTGATGTGAATGGCATCACGGTGGCCAATAGCTTTCCAAGTCAAACCAAAGAGTGCACCACAGGAGAGAATCCATGCCTGTGTTATGAAGATGCCTAGTCATTTTGAGTTGGGCAGGTCATGTGCCTTACCATTATTATTTTATTAACCGGATATTCTCTCACGTTGATGTCTCAAATCCTACCATCTACTTACATATCAATGTAGTTTTGAGACCTTATGAAAGTAATTTATTTTTGCAATGAAAGACAGTCAGCACACAATCTCAGAGCTGGTCAAAGTGAAGATAGTTTAGTGGTGTTAGAGTTCGTAGCCCTGAATGACATGTCTACATCATACTCCCTCTTTGTCAAGGCTAAGGAAACACCATAAAGGTGGCAGAAATGTTGTAAGAGCCAGAGGTTTGGAAGGTCATTATGAGATAAAGCTTTGTAACTACAACAGAGCTATTGTTCTCATGAAATCTTACCACCTTTGGCTGTTGCACAAGGCCAAGCCAGTCAATACCCTGGCACTGAGAGAGGAAGCTAGGACGTCCTATAACTGGCAATTGGCGGTGATAGCTTGTAGAAGAAGATGCATCATTTTTCTAGGGATGTGGCTCATGATAAGTTGTTCATGTTCCAATGGACAGTATTGCACATTCCTAGGCACATGGACTCAGTGGTGTGTAGAAAATGGAACACAGAAAAAAGACAAAGTTGGGAGGGGAGACGTGAGCAAAAGGTTCTTGAGGGTCTGGAAGAAAAGTTTAAGGGGCTTATGCCCTCAATATTTTGTTCTCGTGTATGGAATTACCAATAAAATAAAAAAGAAATAAAAAATTATTCACTTCTTTCAACTCTCAGAATTTGTAAGATATGGTTGTCACAGAAGATTGCCATCATGTAATTGTGAGTGTTGGTAGCCTCAATGGAATGCAAAAATGAAAGGGGACTTTGGCCTCTTTTTCTGTTTGGCATCCAGAAACACCATGACCTTCCAAATGTAGAAATTTTGTAACAGTTAACTGTGCATGGATAACATTGGAGTTCTCTTGTGGTTGCAATATTGCTGAACCCTATCTTGGGGGGTATGAAACTTAAAGTAGTAGTTAGAGAATATGCTAATATGCTAGGAGGTTTCACCAAATGATATACTGACAGATATTTCAGGGTCCTAAAGTGAGTGAGGACTAGGCTGCCCTGGTGTGCAACAACAGGCTGTGATGGCCATTCTCCCTGAAGGCAATGGCCAGGTTTTGAATAACTGTGCAAGGCATTTGCTAACAGTAGGATGAAGAGAAAAATCACATCCTGTCCTTGAATTCTGAGACAAGTTTACAGACTAGTATAAAATCACATGTTCACCTGTCTGCCAGAATACCTCAAGAAGTCACACATTGTCTTCCTAATGTTTAGTAAACATTTTGGAGAAAGGATAAGTAAAAGGAAGAAGAACAGGAAGAAGAAGATGTAGAGGAGGAGAAGGAAGGAGAAGAACAAAAAGAAAAAGAAGAGGAGGAGTAGGAGGAGGAGGAGGAGGAGGAGGAGGAGGAGGAGAAGGAAACCTGAGGAGGTAGATGAGGAAAAGGACGAGGAGGAAGAAAATGAGAAAGAAGAGGAAGAGGAAAAGGAGGAGGAAGAAAAAGAAAGTAGGAGGCTGTAGAAGAGGAGGAGGAAGAGGAAAAGAAGGAGGGGACAAAGATGAGGAGAAAGAAGAGGAGAAGAAGAAAAAGTAATACTTTGAATTTTAAAAAGTGAGAGCAAACGTGAAAAGTGCTGTTCACAAATAGCTTTAAATTATTTCTTTCCAGTTGAAGTGGATGGGGTCATGGGGAAATATAGCATCAGTTATAGAGAATAATGCATTTTCTGTGATTGTTGCCAATTTGATTTACAATCTCCTACAGATTGGTTAGACACATGTCTCTGCCTCTGAAGGTATTACCACTGAGGATTAACAGAAGACGATGCTTGGCAACACTGTCTCATGAGCTGGGACACATACAAAGCAAAAAGAAAAAAAAGGAGAAAGCCAGCAGAGCTGTAGCATTCCCTTTGACCTTGCCCCAAGCCTCTCTTCTCTGACATGCCTTCCTCAGCATGATGTCCTGGACCCTCTGAAAGCATGAGCCGAGGAAATATCTCATCCTTTAAACTCTTTTTTCTGGATGTTTGGCCACAGTGGTAACAACACTAAGGCTCTTACACTTTCTTATAACATCCAGACTGTGTGGGTGGGTTTCCTTCTGCCTCAAAACACTCAGGATGCCTCTACTGGTGACACAGAAGATGAGGAGAAGCAAGTTTCTTCATCCCTTTTTTGCAGGAGAGTGTAGCCAGATGACTAAGGAGCATCTTTGCATCCTTATCCAGAAAGACGTTCAGCTCACTTTTTGATCTCAGACAGACAACATTTGATTGAAACTCCACATTCATTCCCCAGAGAATGCAGTAGAAATGCTGCTGGCTTAAAATGCGTCTCACTGGGAGAACGATACTCTGTGCTGTCAGTAGCAATACTTCAGCATGTCTTTGACAAACCCCTGATTCAGAGAAGCACAGATTCTCCCTGTGCTTGCCAGAAAGCAGAAGTGTGAAATGGATCCTCAGGAAGGAGAACGTGTCTGCACTCTGGTGAGAGTTATTTGGAACTGGCTTACAAGTGGTGTTCTTTCTGAAGATCTTATTTTTGTTTTTATCTGTGTGTGCACCTACATACCTGTGTGTGCCACATGTGTGCTGAGGAGATCAGAAGGTGTTGGATCCCATGAAGTTCGAATTATATGTAGTTATGAGCCACCGAGCAAGGGTGCTGGGAACTGAACCTTGGGATTGTGAGCAAGCAGCACTCTTAGCCCCTGAAATATCTTTCTATCCCTTATATGTCTAAAAGAAAAATTTCCAAAGATAATAATTTTAGTCTTAAATTAATTTAAGTTGAACTATGATTTGTATCTCTGTACAGTAAGACTGAAAGCTTCTGATTAATGCTAGTATGGTTTTGTTATTGGCTGGAAGGGGAATACTTTACTCTTGCTTTCATGTTGTATGAGATTTAATGTCAGGCTTGTATGGCATCATCTGTGTATTACAAGTATGACAAAGAAAGGATGGGCTTTGATATAGGAAAGTAATTATTCATAAGAGTACCTGGCTCAACATAGGCTCCACTTTGCAAACCTTTACCAGGAAAAACAATGTCTACTCAATTTTGTATATCTGTACACGCACAAATGTATAGAGACCAGAAGTGGATTTCAGGTGTTTATTAATCACCCTCCACATTATTCTCTGGGAGAGTAATGAAACTGTCTCTTATCCTGGAGGTTGATAGTCAGCCTCTTTTTGCTGGGAGTAGCACTATTAGAAGGTGTGGCCTTGTTGGAGGAAGTGTGCCACTGTGGGAGTGAGTTTGGAGATCTTCCTCCTAGCTGCCCGAAGATGCTTTAGTCTGTTACTGGCTTTCTTCGGACGAATATCTTGGCTCTGCTTGTACCATGACTGCCTGGATGCTGCCATTCTTCTGCCTTCATGATAGTAATGGGCTGATAATGATAATGGACTGAATCACTGAATCTGTAAGCCAGGTTATCTTTTATAAGGCTTGTATTGGTCATGGTGCCTGTTCATAGCAGCAAAACCTTAACTAAGGTAATGTCACTGTACCTGACTTTAAGGTGCAACTGTTATTTGGGCTGTTTGAGAGTGACAACACAACAACAATAAACATTTACACAGGCAATTATTCCAAAGCAGAATTTTAAAACCACTCTGGAGGCCTCAGGAAGGCTTAGTGAGTAGTGATACTGTGTTTAACCATGGAGATAAATGCTAAGCTCAGCTTTATGGCTAGGGATACGAATGATTTATGGGATTTTTTTTTTTTTAATTTACTTAACCAGCTATGAACTCATTGTGTGATCTTTCTTCTGTCTATTTTTCCAAAGAGATGCAAAAGAAAAGTATTTTCTACCTAAATACTTAACTCACTAAACATACTACCTTGGCTATCTTAGCTACTCAATATTGAAAATAATCAATCTTTTTCTTAAAAAGGAATATGCCGATCACATGGTCTCAAATGTTTTCACCACTTAGAAAGTTTTATGAATTTTCATAGACTTATCTGTATAAGAAAAGCAGAGCTGAAGTTAGCAAAGAACAACATTGAAAAATGGCATGTGCTGAATATCCCTTCAACTCTGCGAACTTTGGGTATCAGGGAGATTTTGCCTCCGATATCATATTGATTTAAGTGATTAATGTGCATTCAACATTTGCTACATTCTGAGATCCAACATTAAACAGTCACAAGTGTTTGAAGTCTGGGAGATGCTGAAACAAACCTAAAACCCACTGTAGAGGAGATATATATATATATATATATATATATATATATATATATATATATATATATATATATATATATATATATATGCCAAAGGGTCATGATGCTTTAACTAGTACATAATTGCAACACAAGACTTTGAATATCCAGGAATGTTTCCATTAGATAGTGTTCCTTTTTCATAGCTAATTATTGGTTACAGGCAGGTCCAGTGAACACAGGGTGGATAAATTTGCAACTTCTATTCTGGATGCTGTTGTGCAACAGGTCACACTCAGCCTCTAATGACCATCAACTGGAAACCAACTTCATTAACCGCTGAGTAATTACCAACACTCTCATGAATAATGGTCACTGTAATTTTAGAAACAGCCATTTAGCTGAGACATCAGAGGTTACCAAACATGTCTCACAAAGTAATGACTCCGACCAGTGAAAAATGAAACCACATCTCCTCAGCAATTTGTTTCCAGATAAGTTAATGGAGTTTCCTACAGAATGGCTTTTATTTTTCCTTTTTGGCTGCATCAATATGACCTTGATGGGGAACAGGAATTATTTACAGATGAGCAATTGACAGTTGTACCAATTGATTTTCAACCCAGTCATAGTGTTGGAACTTACAATGACCTCCACACAAGATCCTCTCCTCCCTGACCAAATGTGGATGGGACAGTTATTGACAAAGCAAGAGTGTCACTTTCCCTCTTCGTTTGATGAAATCACTAGGATGTGATTCAATTTTCACTTCTAAAAATTGTGTTAAAATATTGGGACTTGAAAAACAAGGATATGAAAGGAAAGGGATGTTAGATCCCTTCCTATTTAGGAGCAGTGATGAGAACTGGCAAAGCAAAGGGATGAAACTTAGGGAATTTAAAGAGCTTAGAGAAATTAAAGGCATCCATGTGTAAGTTCCTTGTGCCTCTAAACTTGTTATATTGTATTCAACTAAGTTAATCAATTAATTTACAGTGTTTGATATGTCTCTGAGCATAGTTCACTTAGTTGTGCATTCTGACAGAGACACTGGTTCAACTCCCAGCACCTCAAAATGCAATTAACTAAAAACAAAGTAACAAATACAAGAGCAAAAGAACCCCTAAACAAGGAACAAGCACAATCAATCTGTAGCTCTAAACAAAAGACAATTATTTTCATATGAACAGAGATTGGTAGTGCCAAATCTATATTTTTTTATCCCTGTGTCCAGTTTGATTTAATTGATTTAAACTAATTGCTCAGGATCCAAATATTGACTCACAAATATTTTTATCTCCCAATTCTATTTCCTTCCCAGTTTAGTCACACAGTAAATACTGAGTTTTAGATCAGTGAGATCTACCTACCGAGTCTATAACTGCAAGAGACTATAGTGCTTTATAGCCATGAGTCAAATCCTCAAATTGCAATCCAGTGTGCTCCGTTTTTTTTCCTCTCTGCTACAGTAGGTTCCACATCTCTAGCCTTGATCCTTTTCAGTTTTTGCCACTCACTACCTTTCACTTTTCACATCTGACCTCAACTCCTATGCCATTAACAATATCAGGAAAAGAACAACAATGTTCTAATTTGTATCAATACTCAAGTTGATTTAAAATTGAATCATGATCTCAGTCTGTCTGTCTGTCTGTCTGTCTGTCTATCTATCAATCTATCTATCTATCTATCTATCTATCTATCTATCTATCTATCTATCTATCTATCTATCTATCTATCTACCTATCTACCTACCTACCTACCTACCTACCTACCTACCTACCTACCTTTCTTTCTTCCTTCCTTCCTTCCTTCCTTCCTTCCTTTCTTTCTTTCTTTCTTTCTTTCTTTCTTTCTTTCTTTCTTTCTTTCTTTCATTCTTTGTTATAATAGTGATCTATGTTGGGAGTGCAGCACAAAGGTCTTTTGTCCCCCAGAATTCCAAAGAAATCAGATATGTTAAATACACAGAATTGTCCTCTCAAAGGAGTAGATATAAAACATATTGTTCCATCCAGAAGGCTGCGAACTGCCTAGTGATCTGCATTATCTGCTGGGTCAAGCCTTTTAAAGCTCCCACAACAATTACCAGAGGTAGATTATAGCTCAAATGACCTCTATGCTTTCTATATGACTGAGACAAGGTCATGTCCTTCCTTATTCCCATGGGCTAATAGACATAGCCTATCTCCCAAACCCATCTTCTTGGAAGAAATAACTTGTGATCCGACTTGAGTTTCAATATAATTATGCCCTCTTGTGCATCAGAGATTATATTACATTAGGAAACTTTTTTTCTAAATTGTTTTAAAATATATTGGCAATATCAAGCATTAGGCAGAGCTTGGAGAGTCTCATGGAAGACTTAGGGGAAGGATTGAGGAGACCCAAGGTAATAGGGACTCCATAAAAGACCATCAAAGTCAACTAACCTGGATCCTTGTAGGCTTACAGAGACCGAATAGCAACTAAAGAGCACATGTGGGCTCGAGCTAGGTACCCCAAACATATGTAACAGATATGCAGCTTGCCGTACATGTGGATGCCCCACAACTAGCGCCCAGGATGCCCTTGACTCTGTTGCATCTCTGTGGATCTCATTTCTCTAACTGGATTGCCTTGTTTGGCCTCAGTGGAAGAGGATATACTCTAAGTCGTGAGTGACTTCATGTGCCAAGGTGAGTTGATACCTGGCGGGGTGCTCCCCTTTCTCAGAGGAGTAGGGGAGGAGGGATGAAAAGGAAGCTCTGTGTGTGTGAGGGACTAAAGAGAGGGGGACTGCAATTGGGAAGTAAAATACATAAATTAATTAATGAACAAACCTTGAGATATGAAACATCCCTGTACAAACAGCCTGCACTTCATGATTTCAGTCATCTTCTAACCAGCTGTATTCCAGTTGTAGTAGGAATTCTGCTCCTAAAAATATCACTCTTCTATTGTAAATATCGTTTTACTTTCTTTTAGAGCAGCAATGCCAAGATATAGATGCTCTGAGTCTTAAAGTGTACCTTGTCACTAGGTATATTAATACTACATTAATATTGAGTATACCCCATGCAGATATTAAATAGCATTTTCTAATACCAGGTTACAGAGAAGCTTGGAGATGTGATCAATTCTAGGAATAAGCTAAAAGAATGTGTGATGATATGTTGATAGTCCTGTGAAAAGTGAAGGAGAGACAGTTCACATATACATGCATGCACACACACTGACTCACAGAGGGTTGGGGGAGGTTAAGAAATGAAATTTAAATTGTCATAGTAAACATGGGAAAAAGCTTTCAATGTCTGATGATAAAGTACTTAGAGCAAGATAATAAGTAATGACACTGATGGATTATGAGCAAAAGACCTAAAGAAAAACCTAAAGGTGTCAAACTCATATAAATGAGAATCTAAATAATTAAACAATCTGCTAACTAATTAAATGACAGAAAGGTAATAATTCTCCCTTACATAAGAGTCCCAGGTAACATATATTGAATGAATGGGAAAAATATAAATTCTCACTAGAGTACTACAGTCAAGTTCCATCCGTAGAGCTAATACCCATAGACAAAACATAAACAGAATCATCCCCAAGTCTTAGAATTATTAGGATGTGATACAAATGTAACGTTTAGGTATGAGCACTTTAAGATCTTCTCTTCTCTGCACATTGACCTTTTGTAGCTTCTGTATTAATTGTCCTCTACTATATGAAGGAACATCTCTGGTGATTGTTGGTAGTTGCATTAATCTAAATTTAATGGCAAGAGCATATGGGGTAATCTAATAATGTTGTGTTTATAAAAAGATAAATAAAAGTTATGTCCCGGGTTTTAGTACCAGTGTTGAAAAAATGATAAAGATAGTGGGAAGATATGTTCTATGGAGGTGTGGTGAGGTGTGCAGGAAGGGAGATGCCTCTGGGGGACCCATGCTGTGCATCCCTCCCCCAAGGGACCAGCCACATGACAGTATAGTTTGTATTTAGGGCATGGGGACTGGAGTTAAGAAGGTAGTAGAGGCAGAGAGAGAGAGAGAGAGAGAGAGAGAGAGAGAGAGAGAGAGAGAGAGAGAGAAGAGGAGTAGAGTAGACAGGAAGAGTAAAAAAGAGAAGAGCATGAGGAGGGGGGGCAAGTAGCCCCTTTTATAGTGCCTGGTAACTGTCTTGTGGAGTTTACAGAATCCTAACAAACTATTAAACTATACATATTATTTAAATATATGAAGTAATGGTTTATATTAAGTATACAGAATATATTAAGTGTATAGTATACATTATATAGTTTATATCAAGTCTATACACACACACACACACACACACACACATATATATATGAGTAATAGTATTAGGTTCTTCCCTAAGGCCTGTGAAGCAGCCAGTCACAGATTTTATTGTTCCTGTTAACAGTGCCAGAATTCAGTTATATTTTGTGGAACAGGTTTTAAAATCAATCAGAAAGTAATTGATCACTCCCATGACAGCATAGCCCTTCTGCACTACTGGGCACATCTTGCCAGTCTGGCTACTACTGTAGCTTGTAAACTTTAAATTGAGTAGAATTATTAAATATTTACTTCCCTAGGGATGTAAATAGAAAATTTCAGCCCAGCTTTCTGAAGCCAGTATAGATTATCTTTCTAGGTTGGAATCAATTTCATTTTTATACGTTGTATGACTCAAGTAGGTTGTGTCTTCTGGAATAGGTTCTATATAACAACCTCTGTTCACAAGGCTCTGCAATCATTGTAGAAGAGGTGGGAAGATCATAAGATCCAGGAATAGCGGCCATATGCAGCAAAATATTATTCATTCAATATTTCAGGGTAGCTCTACACAAAATCATAGTAGTTATGACTGCATTCACAAGACTCACACAAAATCATGGCAGTCAAAATCTAGGCATAGACAAAGAATAGAATTATGGGATTATGTCCCTAGTTGAGAAGTTATTTGTAACTGATGGCTCCTGGGAAATGAAAATCAGTTTTCTTTGAGCTGTGCCTCCCAAGAGGTTGTCCAAGCATTAGAACCAAGCCTAGTAGAAGGACCCAGTTCCACTAAAATTAAGTAGACTCCACTGGTATAAAACCAGAAAGAAAAATAGTGAACTGATAGGGGAAGAATTACATGGGAGGGAGTGAGGGTTAAGTTTCATTGAAATACATACTATACAGATATAAAATTATTAATAAAATGTGTAAACAAACACTGGACAACTGCATGGGGTCTAGTGCCTTCTCCAAAACTAACAATAAGGATGAGAAAGATGGCAACTTTATGTCCAGAATCGTACAAAGTGCCACTTGAGGCAGACAGGCAATCATAGTCAATAGTGCCAGCAATATAGCTGAGTAACAGGATCCCTGATAAGAAACACTGGATGGCTATGTCACCTTCATGGTATGATGTTTTTTTTTATTTTTTGTGATAACTTTGTTTAATCAAGAGAAAACATCAGACAAAGCTGAACTGAGACTGACTCTATAAAATAATTGGCTTTTACTCCTCAAAAACTGTCAGCATTACTGAAGCTAATGAAACTGACAAGCTGGCACAGATCTGAGAGACTAGGGTTTGTGAGAGACAAACAAAGTGTGCATCTCTAACAGGATGCTCAAATAAGAACAACACTTGAGAAGCAACATTAAGCTCATCCGTCTGGTTAATCCTAGGGTGCTGAGATATTGTACCTTTCATGAGTGTTCTACAGTTATGTAAGAGAGAAAATGGTAGGAAGATAGATCCATGGCATGTAGGAAGTCTCTGCTTTGTCCTCAAAATTATACTGAATCCTAGAAAAGCTTTCTGGAAGAGATCTCTCTGTACACACTTCATTTCTACAGCAGCCGAGTTAAACCGTGTAACTTCTATTCTCTGCCCCGTCAACACCATCAATTTGTTCCCATCCTGGCAGAAACTGTGGGGCATTTGTTATCTTACTTTACCTCCATCTCTCAAATGAAGTCCTTAACAAGTTGATATCTGCCCCTCCTTAAAGCATTGCCTTCTTTGGCTTTTGTGTGCACAGATACTTGATATTTTAAATGGTTTACTCTTTGCTTCTTTTCCTCTTCCTGATCCAGTCTCTACCTCTGAAAATGCAGTTTCCAAAATCTACACTTTGGTCGTTGTTCTCCGTCTTCCTCCTAGCATCCATCCATCCATTGCGTGTAATATGAAAGTTGTGGATGCGCTTGCAGCTTCAGCCACCTTTGTCCTTTCCCTATACTAACAATGGTGGTCTTTGAATGCCTGAGTTTCCACTTTTACTATTTAGAGGTAAGGAACAGAGGAGGAACCTGAGTGTTGTAGCCATTTATCTAAAAGTAGAAGAAAGCATGACATGATCTGTTAGGACATTTGTAAAGGTAAATAATATCTGCCTTTTTCATCTTATTTTCATCTTATAATGTTTTCAAAAGCATTATGACATTATCAAGCAAAGTATGTTTTTGTCAGCTTCAATTTCTCCATTTCCCCACCCTTGCTATGGCTGCTTTCTCCTGATAGCTCACCAAATTTCTGTTCCTCTTTAATGTCCCATTAAAGGTTTTGTTTTTTCCTCATCACCTAATAGTGCTCTTTCTTAGTAGAGAGGGTATGGAGAAAGAGACATCCCTTTTCACCACTTCATTGCTAGTGTGTATGTGCGTGTGTTGTGTGTGTGTGTGTGTGTGTGTGTGTGTGTGTGTGTGTATTTATTAAAAATCTAGAAAGGAGATCCTAATTATGATGATAAGTGTCAAATGAAGTTAGGAATTTGTTATAATAAATTATGTTACTGTTTTCTGTCATTTCACTTATAATTAAGGAAATCATTGGCTTGATGCATATTCAAATGTCTACACATTCCAAAATCACCAGTTATTAGGTATCTTATATAAATTTACCAAACAATCATTATAGAGGTGACTCAAACTAGATGAATTTGTTGGCCTGGTTTGTGTAAAAAACATGCATGCAATACATTATTTGTCTTGCTTCTAAAACAAAGAATAAGCCAATGTTTAGCACTATGAATGAGGTTCAATTTTGAGATGTCACTTTAATCTGTGACAACAGCATACTGAATCTACATCAAAACAAAATTCATGGTTTGTTCTTAATTTTAATGACTATCAGTTGATTACATTCATATGAGGGTTGGCAGGGAGAATGAAAAACAGTAAAGTAAACTGCTGTTCTTTCATGTAAGGAATGGCATTAGAACTGGATAAGGTCCAATTTCAATATCTGCTGTTTATAAACAACTTAAATACATTCTTGAGGCAGGCAATGCTTCTATTTCCCCCTAAAACTGAGATTTCTTACTATTAAAGCATGTTGACTTCTGATAGACTTTTGTAATCTCCCCACAGATATAATAAACAAAGTTGTTTCAGATTGGAACAGGAAAATTAAAATGGATTTGCATATGCACATATCTATTATTTTGTGTGCAAAGAAAAGTCCCCTGAGGTGAGTGGGGATTGTATATATCACTTTCTTTGAATCTGGGAGGGGATATGCCAGAGGGCCCCCTAAGAGGTAAAGTGATTGGGGGAAGAACTCTGTGAGGGGGATCAGGAGGGGGACAACATTTGAAATGTAAATGAATAAAATAATTAATTAATAATCTTAGAAAAATGTAACTTCAAAATAATATTAAAGAAATGACAACTTGAAGTTAGTATTGATTTTGACTAAATATTTACTTAAATTAATGCATTAAAAAATGACTGACTGCTATCCAAATCCCGACAAGTAAGAGCTGGTGTCCCGGGGTGATGACACACTGAAAGTCACAGAAGAGTCCAAAATTATTGCTCCAATACCTGGCCTAAGAATGACCTGCC
The DNA here is from genome assembly GCF_963924665.1 of Micromys minutus. Classification (NCBI taxonomy): domain Eukaryota; kingdom Metazoa; phylum Chordata; class Mammalia; order Rodentia; family Muridae; genus Micromys; species Micromys minutus. The sequence goes on from NC_137984.1 coordinate 8,096,031, forward strand.
AGGAGCTCCCAGGGCACAGAAACTGCAGATCAGCCATGGACAGGTTCACTCCAGTTTTCATCTGTGCCAGAGATAACCCTGTGCCACAGCTCTCCATACCCAAATTCTACCCTGAAAGAGCTGGCCTCCCAGGAGTGCTGATACACCTAAGATCACAGGTTCACAGGAGGGACAAAATACAGTCTGAGACAGCAAGAGCAGCTAACATCAATGATAACCAAATGACAAGAGGTAAGCACAGGAATCTATGTGACCAAAACCAAGGCTATTTGGTTTTATCAGAACCCAGGCCTCACACTACAGTAAGTTCTAAATACCCCAACACAGTGGAAAAGCAGGACCGTGATTGAAAAATCTCATGATAATGATAGAGGACTTTAAGAAGGACATAAATGAATCCCTTAAGGAAATTCAGGAAAACACAGGTAAACAGGTAGAAGCACTTAAAGAACAAACACATAAATCCCTTAAATAAATACAGGAAAACACAACAGGTTTGTTTGGAATTGAACAAAACCATCCAGGATCTAAAAATAGAAATAGAAACAATAAAGAAATCAGAAAAGTAGGCAACCTTGGAGAGGGAACACCTAGGAAAGAGATCAGGAGTCATAGATCAACCATCACCAACAGAATCCAAGAGGTAGAAGAGAGAGAATCACAGGTACAGAAGATACAATAGAAAACCTTGACACAACAGTCAAAGAAAATGAATAATGCAAAAATCTCCTAACCCAAAAAGATCCAGGACACAATGAGAAGACCAAACCCAAGGATAATAGGTACAGAAGAGAGCAAAAGTTTCCAACTCAAAGGTCCAGTAAATGTTTTAATAAAATTATAGAAGAAACCTTCCCTAACCTAAAAAAAGAGATGCCCATAATCATGCAAGAAGCCTACAGAATCCAAAATAGATTGGACCAGAAAAGAAAATCTTTCTTTCACATAATAATAAAAGCACCAAATGCACAAAACAAAGAAAGAATATTAAAAGCTGTAAGAGAAAACGGTCAAGTAATATATAAAGGCAGACATATCAGGATCACACCAGACTTCTCAACAGAGACTCTAAAAGCCAGAATATCCTGGGGATATGTCATACAGACCCTAATAGGACACAAATGTCAGCCTAGGCTACAATATTCAGCAAAGCTCTCAATAACCATAGAAGAAGAGACCAAGAAATTCCATGACAAAACCTAATTTACACAATATCATTCCACAAGTCCAGCGCTACATAAGATAATAGATGAAAAACTCAAACATGAAACATATCACAGTGACAAAGATAGGCACTACCTCAGAGTAAAAGTCTGGAAAAAGTTTTCCAACCAAATGGTCAAAAAGTTATCATAAAAGATGAAGAAGGACACTTTATACTCATCAAAAAGTCTACCAAGATGAACTCTCAATTCTAAATATCTATATTCGTAAGAGAAACTTTACTAAAGTTCAAAGCACACACTGCACCTCACACAATAATTGTGGAAGACTTTAACAGTCTACTCTCATCAATGAACAGATCCTGGAAACAGAAATGAAACAGAGACACATTAAAACTAATAGAAGTTATGAACCAAATGGATATAACAGACATCTATAGAACATTTCACCCTTAAACAAAAGAATATACTTTATTTTTTAGCACCTCATGGTACTTTCTCCAAAGCTGAACATATAGTCAGTCAAAAAAATCAGGCTTAGGCACATATAAGAGGATTGAAATAATCCCATGCACACTATTAGACTACTATAGATTAAGGCTGTTATTTTCAATAACAAGAAAAACAGGAGAAATACCACATACACATGGAAGCTGAACAATGCTCTATTCAATGAAAACTTGTTCAAGGAAGGAATAAAGAAATGAAAGACTTTTTTAGAATTTAATGAAAATAAAGACACAAAATACCAAATCTTATGAAACACAATGAAATCAGTGCTAAGAAGAAAACCCTTAGTTCTGAGTGCCTCCAAAAAGAAACTGGAGAGAGCATATACTAGCAGCTTAAGAGCACATCTGACAATGTGTGGAGCAGAGACTGAAGGATACGCCATCCAGACACTGTTGGATCCACACCTAGGGATCCATCACATATACAGTCACCAAAGCCAGACAATATTCAGGATGCCAAGAAGTGAATAATGACAGGAGCCTGATCTAATTAGAAGATATCATCCTGAGTGAGGCAACCCAGTCGCAAAAGAACGCATATGATATGTATTCTCTGATAAGTGAATATTAGGCAAAAATCTTGGAATACTCAAGAGTCAAATCACAGGTTATATGAAGCTCAAGAAGGAAGACCTAAGTGTGCATGCTTCAGTTCATCTAGATTTGTGTTTTGATTAATTTGATTTGTGATTTGCGTTTATTTGTAAGCGATTTTATAATAAAATTAAATTTTAAAAAGTGGGAACAAAATACTCACAGGAGGTAGAAGACTCAAGAAACTTGGGAGGAAGAAATTGGGGTCAGAGGGAGGCAGGATGAGGGATGGGGGGAGAGAGAGGGATGATATAGAGCAGAACATGAAATTGAATAGAGGTGTGTAACAATGGTTATGTGGAACTGAGGTTCTAGAAACTACCAGAAAGCTCCTGATGCCAGGATAGCAAGAAACTTCCAGGACCCATCAGGGATGACATTAGCTGACATATCCAATAAAGGGGAGGAAGAACCTAGAGAGGTTCTTATCATATCCAGAGGTTATGCAAGTTCCTCTTTTGGGGGATGGGACCACCCACTTATCTCTATATTTTTAACCCAGAATTGCTCCTGTCTAAAGAAAAACAGGGGCAACTTTGGAGTGGAGACTGCAGGAAATAGCATTCATAGACTGCCCCACCTGGGGATCTATCTCATAAACAGACACCAATCCCAGGCAGTCACTACTGCTAAAGCCAAGAAGTGCTCGTTGGCAGGAGCCTGTCCAGCTGTCTCCCGAGAGGCTCTGTCAGAGTCTGACAAATACAGTGGAGGATGATTGCAGCCAACTGTGGACTGAGCATTGAAGACTCCAATGGAGGTGTTAGGGAAAGGACTGAAGGGATCTGAGAGAATTTGCAACCTCATAGGAAGAACCTCAATATCAACCAACCAGATCCCCCAAATCTCCCAGGGACTAAACCACCAACCAAAGAGTACACATGGAGGGACCCATGGCTCCAGTTGCATATGTAGCAGAGGATGGCATTGTCTGGTATCCGTGGGAGGAGATGGCTTTGGTCCTCTGGAGGCTCATTTTTCCCAGTGTAGGGGAATGCCAGGGTAATGAGGTGGGAGTGAGCTGCTTGCTGGGGGAGTATTCTCATAGAAGCATGGGGAGGGGGATGGGATAGTGGGTCCCAGAGGGGAAAGGGGATGACATTTGCAATGTAAGTAAGTAAAATATCCCCTCCTATAAAATGACTGACTGTATCAAGATCAGGAGAACCCTTATTGCTGCTAGAGTGTCATAAGCCAATATTAGGATGTGTTGGAATTGATATTTAGAATATCCAAAGTTAAATAAATATTTTATTTCATTCAAATTATGTTTTGGTGACCAGGTGTCATGGAGACCAATGCTAGTGATGTTGTGGATGGTAGTTACAGAGGGTTCCACATTATTCAATATCATGTGTATTACAAAAAAATAGCACTTAAAAACTAAAAAAACCCTAATGTGTGTGTAATATATATTGTGCAAGTTATACTTTGTCCTGCATATTTTTCTTTAAATTATTTTTTTAAAAAATAAAATGTTTTATTTAGTTACATTTCAAATGTGTCCCTTCCTGGTTCTCATTCTAAGAGTTCCTTCCTCCCTCGCCCCTCCCCTTTGCTTTTGTAAGGGTGCTATTCTACCCTCCTTTCCCCTTCCCCTTTTACCTCCACATTTCCCTTCCCTGGGGCATCAAGTCTTTACAGGATTAGGTACGTCCTCCCACTGAGGCCAGACCAGGCAGTCCTCTGCTATAAATGTGCTAAGGGCCACATGCCAGCCAATGAATTTTTGTTTGTTTGTTTGTGGCTTAGTCTCTTGGAGCTCTGAGGGGTGCAGGTTAGTTGATACACTGCATCTTCCTATGGAGTTGCCATCCATTTCAGTTCCTTCATTCCTTTTCCTAACTCTTCCATAGGGGTTCCCCACCTTAACCTAATACCTGGCTGTGTCTGCATCTGGCTCAGTCAGCCACTCATAGAGCCTTTAAGAGGAGGTTAGGTTCTTGTTTGCAAGCCCAACAGAGTATTAGTAATAGTATTAGGGTTTGGTGCCTGCCCATGATGGATCCCAAGTTGGACTTGTCACTGTATTGCTTCTGTTTCATTTTTGTCCCTGCATTTTTTAAAAAAGAAACAATTTTGGGTCAAATTTATTGAAGGCTTGTTGGTGACCACTTGCCACCACTGGGGGCACTGTCTATCTCTTGGAGGTTGTCTTTTTCATGTCCCATCTCCCTACTGTTGTGCATTTAGCTGAGGTTACCCCCATTGAATCCAGGGAGCCTCTCACATCTCAAATCTCTGCGACTTTCTAGAGGTTTTCCCCATCCCATCCCCAGTTCCCCCACCTGCGTATTTCCATTCATTCTTCTGGCCCTCTGGGTTTTTCTACTATCTCCTACCATACCTGGTCCTTCCCCCCTTCTCCCTTTGTTCTTTGCACTTCCACCTAGATCCCTCCTTCCCTCTGCTTCCTGTGATTATTTTGTTCCCCATTCTAAGTGGGATTGAAGCATCCTCACTTATGCCTTTGTTTTTGGGCCCCCAAAATCCAAATAACTCCATTAAAAATGGGGTACAGAGCTAAACAAAATTCTTAGCAGAAGAATCTAGAATGGCTGAGAAGCACTTAAAGAGATGTTCAAAGTCCTTAGTCATCAAGGAAGGGCAAATTAAAACCACTCTGAGATTCCATCTTATACCAGCCAGAATGGCTAAGATCAAAATTTTAAGTGACAGCAGATGCTGGTGAGGATATAGAGAAAGAATAACACTCCTCCATTGCTGGTTGGATTGTAAACTGGTACAACAAATCTGGAAATCAATCTGGCAGTTCCTCAGAAAGCTGGAAATAGTTCTACCTGAAGCCCCAGGTATACTGCTCTTTGGCGTAGGCCCAAAAGATGTCCCAAACATATAACAAGAACACATGCCCCACTATGTTCATAGCAGCCTTATTTGTAATAGCAAGACGATAGAAACAACTCAGATATGTCTTTATGTCATTTTACTTTACCACCTAAGACTGGTAGATAGAAATAAACTAAAGAGAAAACAGGAAGCACAAAATTTCTGTTTATTTATATGTTTATTCTTTTTTTCCCAGGGAAAACTTGCTGAAATAGAACAATTAAAAGTCCAAGAAGAGATAGCTGTCTTTAAATGTTGGTATTTACTTCTAGTGTGTCATGAGGTTTCCCAGCATGTGTCACTAACCTGGGATGAAATAATGAGATTTCATGGCAGAATTCCTGAGACTAATGTCTGTCTCATCTCATTTTGTAATTGTAACATGGATAAGTGAAAGCCAATTTTACCGACCATAGCATTATCACTTAGTGCAGTGCACATAAACAACTATACCAGGGTCATCAGCTAAACAGTTAGTATTTGATGGGTGCTTGCACATACAAGTAGAGAACCTGGCACAAAAATCAGACAGAATACAGAAGAACTTTGAATATACTTTACTTATGTTTATATATATACATGGAACTCTTACTGGTGTAGTCTTTTTACATGATTTATTTTGAACTTCAGAAATGTTGAAAGCAAGTAAGTTGACTTAAGGTTCTGTTGGTCAAATGAAAATGTAGAAACAAATAAACAAACACTACCCAAAATCAGAACTGTAAACTGCTTTTGCCCTCCAATGGCTTATCAGAGAACTGAACATCATAAGTAGACAACATGCTATGATGCTAAGCTACTTCAGGAGGTTTCTAGGATTGAGAGTGTGCTTATCTATGCCGATTCCAGCCCATCACTGTGTTTAAGGCTAAAGCCATAGTGAGAGTAAGGGTATTTCAAATCACTAGTAGCTCTTTAATAAAATTGAATATAATTCCCCTTAGTGTGTTGAAAAGGTGAGATTCAATTAATTGAATTAGAGACCCTTTTTTTCTCCTTCCCATTTTGGTTAAATTTTATTGAGGTGATGAAATCATTCAGTGTCTCCAGATTAGAATATAGACGTTTCTGTGTCATTTCTCGTTATTGTTAATTGTTAAAAAGCTGTTTCTAAATGGTCAAACACACATTCAATTCCATGTTTAAAACACTGGGTTCTACATAAGTTCCAGAAGCCTCATATTTATTGAAAATTTCTGTTGGTTTGCAGTCTCCTCTGCTGTGTCTATTACATCATGAGGAGTTGGAAAGGAAGTACAATAGGCTAGACATTCATTGTTTTATGGCTCTTCATTCTCTACCTCTTGGAAAATGACCCCTCTTATTTGGTAGGGAGTGAAAAATAAGGCTGAAAAGATGTTACTTACACATAACTTTGCCAAATGGCTTCATGAGCTTTTGGTCAGGCTGTTACTTAAGCTGACCTGATTCCTGAAGGTCCTTACCACCACTTGGTTTTAGTGCTAGTAGACACCATCCCACTGTGGGACTCTAACAATTGACTTGCAGTTTCTTCTCTATCAGAATCCAGATGCCTTATCTGATATGTTCTACCATGGCACTCAGTTGGCTATTCTCTTTGGGTATCCTTTATATGTTTCTTGGGAAACAAACTTGTGTTTTGCATCAACAAATACTGAGAAAGTATGCTGATGGCTCTTCTCATTTTTGTTTTGTGTTGTCTGCCTGATTCTTCTAGAGTCTTAACCAGGAGACAAAACCAGCCCAGTGTGCCTGTTAATTGCAACATTCATAGCTCAATTTCTTCGTGTAGCCTATTTGATGATCTTTTGAATGAGTACAACCCTTCCTTGAGGTAGTAGGGTCTCATACCTGCCTGTAGCTTTCCTCTAATAATATATTCTTTTCTATTTGAAAAATATCAGCCCTTTGACACTTACCAGGACTATGGCTTTTGTATACTTTAAAAAATAAGTTAACATAGATTTACAGCATTTTAGAATTCAGTATCTTTGTGTTTTGCAGTGTCAATCAAATTTTCTAGTCAATACCCTAGTATATACTCTTATATCCCAAGTTAGTAGAATGGTTTTCCCATATATATTTTTATTAAGCATCAAATTGGTTAAAGTTGATAAAATGGTTTTGCTTTGGAGTCATATCTAATAAAAGTAAATATCAGTTCTCTTATCACAATGAAAAGTTGTTAAGCTTGTAGGCAATTAGTGTTTAAATAACATATATATTGAGCTATTTACTAATCCTTGCATTATGATGTGCTTGCAAAGGTATTAATTACTTGGCTAGGTAATGAAAGGATTAGTTGTATAACAGCATGCAGATTTAAGAAAATGGAGCACAAATTTTGATTATGCTGACAAAACACCAAACGCATTTATAAATTTTTGAACAGTTGATGTTCATCGTGTATACTATTTAAATTCTATTAAGTGGGTAAACGTGGGGAAATGTATAATAAAAGAAAACACTCCTTTGTCTTCACAGTGGTGTTTTGATTATTTTTATTATTATTTAATATTCACCAAGCAGCCATGCTGAGCAAAGCTCCAATTTAACCTTTATTAAGTGCAGAGAAATACTTAGATAAAGGAACCAATTTAGTACAATTGTGCTGAGAAATTGAGACTATGTAGTAATCAAAATATTTGGTAAACACATACTTTTCTCTGCTTCCAATTCTACTGTTGTTTTAAAGGTTTGACACATTATAGATATTTTCCCTTTTGTATTAGATTAATATTTAGTATATTTTACAGTCATGATAATTTAGAGGACAATTGTATCATATGTACACATGTATGCACAACAAATATCACTGAAAACAGCACATGGATTCAAGCTCTTGAGGTCCCCCTGTCTTGTCCCCTCCTTTCTGAACAAAAAATGTTGGTGTTTCCTTTGATTATTTCAAGACTACGTTCCTTTACAATATTTAAACTATCAGTTTATATTTTTATTTTCTTTTTTTTTTTCCTGTGGAGCAGTTGTGCTAGACTTTGGATAGTATTATAATCAGAGGACCCAAATGACTTTTTCCTCTCTGACATTAACAATACTATAATATCCCTATCAAAATCTCCAATTTTTCAGTTGGGGCAAAAATATAGAAATATCCAGAAATGTGAAAACTACAACTGTATACTGAGTTCTACTTTGTGTACTTCCACACCATTTCACTTTGGGTCCCAGGAACTCAAAAAGACATAATAGCAAGCTTTTCTAGGTAATTTGGCCTTAAGAATAGCCGTTGTCAAACTCTATTGGTAAGGACACAACATAGTTCACATAGAGGTGTTGAAGGAACTGAGAAGGAGCTGACTTGGAAGCCTTTTCCCTGAGGACTGTTTCTCTAGGTATTGGTATATGCCATGTAAGCTGTCAAGAGAGAGAAGTAATTGATAGTCCTATCCAACTATAAATCTTACAAACTACAGCAATGAGGAGCAGAGAATGACAGTAGGAAAGTACATTCCTACTTTTGTAAACCTAGCCAATTACTAGTAGCTGAAGAAGTCACAGACACTAGAAGAGAACTTATGACTGTAATGATTCTAAACCAACACAATTTATATCAACATTCTAAATACTTTTGCTTATATGCACAAAAAATTATAGCTCTCATCCTTGATCAAAGCTTCTTTTTGCAACCAATAAAGACTATTACAGAGGTCCCCAACAGAGTAAGATACAGAGAAAAGGTAACGGTAGGGTTCACAATCCCCACTGATACAACTGCAATGCTGCTCCCATATGTCAGGCCCTGGAATCACTGTAGAAGATGATGTAGAAAGATCATAATCACTACAGTTTCATGAAGCCTACTTCTAGACTTGAAAGGGAAACTATACCCATGAATTCTGAACAATACGGTTGTCCAAAGAAGACAAGCATAAATGACAACACAGCAGGCATCCCAGTGTGTACAGGAGACATTCCATATATCAGCGTGTCACCATCATTGTCCTATGTCCATATACACGGCTAGAGGTGGTAGATGCTGCCAAGAGAGGAAGAAATAGGGTTTGGGGGGTGATTTCCCATCTAGGTTATATAATCTCATGTGGTTAGCACTGGATGCATATACATATAGGAAACCCTAAATGAACTTGGTGGGATTCATAAACACATATGTGAATGTTGAGAAAGTATATGTCATATGTGTATGTGTGTATTATGTATATGTATTGTGTGTGTGTGTGTGTGTGTGTGTGTGTGTGTGTGTGTGTGTGTGTGTATGTGTGCATGCACCTTTGGGGAGTACGTCCAGAGTTAACTTTTGTTGTATTCTTGCTTGTGATTAATCATGAATGAGTTTGTTTTAATTAAGATTTGTGTTATACCCTGCCTAGTTCCTCCACTTACACATACGTCCTTGAGGGACTGTCCAAGTAGGAAGGAAACTGACTTAGTCATACATAAAAACTGAGTACTATAAACTTACCATGTAAGCACTTGTTTCATTTCCTGGAATTGGTCATGCTTTCTGTCACTTTTCTTTTAAACACACTGAAATAAATACACTCACTGATAGCATGGTATTGACTTTCCCATATCTGTCTCTTATATCTTCTTTCTACCTTCCTTCCTTCCTTCCTTCCTTCCTTCCTTCCTACCTTCCTTCCTTCCTTCCTTTCTTCCTACCTTCCTTCCTTCCTTCCTTTCTATTGGACATTTTATGTATTTACATTTGAAATGTTATCCCCTTTCCTGGTTTTCCCTCTGGAACTCCAGTAACCCATTCCCCTCCCCCTGCATCAGTGAGGGTATTTCCCCTCCCACCTACCCACTCCTACAGCATTCCCTTCCACTGGGGAAATCTGGCCTTCACAGGACTAAGGGATTCTCTTTCTATTGATGCCAGACAATGTCATCCCTTGAAACATATGTCCCTGGGAGTGAAAAGAAGTAGAGTATGATCAGGTTTTGGGGGTGCAACTCACCCTAAAGACCAGCAGAATGAATAGAAATATGCAATCTTGGGGAGATGAAAGATGGAGGGGAGCTCTAGAATGTACCAGAGACCTGGGAGGTGAGAAACTTTAGATGAAATGCCAAACAGTAGAGTCCACTACAGTAGAAAGACAGGGCATCAGGTGGAGTGGATGAGGTTTCCCTCTCACAGTCAAAGACACTGACCCAGAATTGTTCCTGTCTAAATAACTGCAGGGACAAAAATGGAGAAGAGAATGAGAGAGAGGAGGTCCAGTGACAGGCCCAACTTGGGAATCTGTCTCAATACAAAACTATTTTAAAAACATCACTGTTTAAATAACATCTTTAAAACTGACTGGAATATACCTCTCAAATCTATAATGGATTGCTCCATTTTCTGCCTTTAATAATGTTAAGTATATTCATTACAGCCACTGAGTAGACTGAACCCAATTGAAGTTGTTCCCACCAAATTTTTCAAGACATCTATTTTAAGGCAATTCAAGTTAGATAATATGATACTGTATGGAGAATTGATTTTAGGTTATTAATTTGACTAATTTGTACACTTGGTAAAGGAGAATCTTAAAAATAGATGAGCATATATCTATATGTAGGTCTATTACACAGACATATATACATTTATATGTATATACAAACAAAATAAATGAACAGATTAAAAACCAAATGTTGGGGAAACAGAATAGAATTGAAACAGAGTGACACATAATCTGAAGATGTTCCATGTAAAATCTTTTTAACTCAGAAAACATTTTTTTTCTGTGTCTCTATTCTCTCTGTGTTGTACAAGAGGAGCAGTGAAACTTATAATTTCTAAACACAAACTGAACATTTAATATTTCTAACTGCATAAAAACCAAACACAGGGACATTTGACATTAGTCATATATTTATATTATTTTAATTATTATATTATATTAATATTTGTAATATATATTATATTTATATATAAATTATGATTCTATATATAGCCATAGTTTTCTGAGGGTCTATGATTTATGAAACAAAATACAGAACTGTAAAACACAGTCCTTGCCTTACCTGGCATTTCAAATGAGTCAGTATCATAGAAAGTCTGACATAGAACATATATTGTTGTATTAGGAAACTTGATATCCTAGAATAAAAGGTAGTTTTCATTTTTAAAATGAAAAGCCCATATTGAACTTGAGTTGGAAGAGGCAAGTCTACAGTCCAAAATGGAGGGCCATGATCCAAAGGAACCAGAACAGCTGAGGGAGCTGTTTATTGGTGCTCTGAGCTTTGAACACAGATGACAGAGTAAGAGGACATTTTGAGAAACAGAGTATACTTACTGACTGTGTGGTAATGAGAAATGGGGCCCACTTACAGACTGTGTTGTAATGAGAGATCCACAAACAAAACTTTCCAGAGGCTTTGGCTTTGTGACCTACTCTTGTGTTAAAAAGGTCGATGTTGCAATTTCTGCTCAGCCAAACAAGGTTGATGGGTGTGTGGTGGAACCAAAGAGAGCTGTTGCTAGAAAGGATTCTGTGAAACCTGGTGCCCATTTAACCGTGAAGAAAATTGTTGGTTGTATTAAGGAGGATACAGAAGAATATATAATCTGAGAAACTACTTTGAAAAGTTTGACAAGATTGAAACCATAGAAGTTATGGAAGACAAGCAGAATGTGAGGAAAAAGAGAGGATTTTTTTTTTTGTGATTTTTGATGATCATGACACAGTTGATAAAATTGTTGTTCAGAAATACCACACTATTAATGGGCATAATTGTGAAGTGAAAAAGGGCCCTTTCTAAACAAGAAATGGAGTCTGCCGAGTCACAGAGAGGTCCTGGAGGTGAATCTGGCAACTTTATGGGTTATGGAGGAAACTTTGGAGGTGGTGCAGGAAACCTTGGTTGTGGAGAAAACTTTGGTGGAAGAGGAGGCTGTGGTGGTGGAGGTGGTGGCAGCAGAGGTGGTTATGGAGGTGGTGATGGTGGATATAATGGATTTGGAGGTGATGGTGGTAACTCTGGTGTTGGTCCTGGTCACGGTGGTAGAGGGGGTTATAGAGGTAGTGGACCAGGACATGGAAACCAAAGCTGTGGATCTGATGGTGGTGGTGGAGGAGATGATGGTTATAGTGAAGGAGGAAAGTTTGGTGGAGGTAACTATGGTGGTGGTGGGAACTACAATGGCTTTGGAAATTATAGTGGACAGCAACAATCAAATTATGGACCCACGAAGGGGGCAGTTTTTGTGGAAGAAGCTCAGGCAGTGCCTAAGGAGGTGGCCATGGATCTGGAGTGGAAAGTGGTAGATATGGTTGCAGAAGGTTTTAAAATAAAACAGAAACATCTATAGTTCTTAGCAAGAGAGAGAGCGAGGAGCTGTCAGGAAAGCTGCAGGTTACTCTGAGACAGTCGTCCTAAATGCATTAGAGGAACTGTAACAATCTACCACAGGAGGATCGATGATCCACAGTCAGAAGAGTTCCTGCAGCTTAAACAGGAGCCCTTCTTGTTCAGGACGGTCACAGCCACAGTTTGCAAAAAGTGTAGCTATTGATTAATGAAATGTAGTGTCAATTAGATGTACATTCCTGAGGTCTTTTATCTGTTGTAGCTTTGTCTTTTTCTTTTCCTTTTTCATTACATCAGGTATATTGCCCTATAAATTGTGGTAGTGGTACCACAAATAAAAAAATTTAAGGAATCTTTAGCTTTTCAAAAAAAAAAAAAAAAAAAAAAAAGCAATGAAAGATACTCCTCCTCCGACATTACACACACACTGTCTGGAGTACTTTTCCCCTTTCCTTAATAAATGCATACTCTGCCTAGAGAAATAGAAGTCATATAAAGCAGAACCAGGAAGAAATAAAATGAAGATACACAAATATTTTATCCAGTATACTCACTGAATGAAGGAGGATTTGGGTACAATCTAGCTTAACAGAGCTGCTGAGAAAATCGACTTACCTAAAGGAATAGGATATGCGACCGACCCTGGACAATGCAATCATTAGGCTTCCATTGAATGAACTGAAGAAATGAACTGAAGAACATGATTAACACTTACCCAAAGTTACTTAACCTAGTGTTAAAGAACAAAGAATTCTTCCCCTGAGAACTGAGAAATTGCAAAATAAGCAATATTCAAAGGATAAAAAGGGAGAATCCTCCCTATGGATGTAATGGATGTGTTCTCACATGGAGAAATGTTTTCAAAGCTGTAGGTGGGTACCGTGTGCAAACATGATGCAATGACCTTTGGTTTAAAACAAACAACAGTCTTCCCTACTTATGAGAAGAAAAAATAATAATCACTAAACTGTCACTCAGGAAAATAGATACTTGTGGTCACAGGGCGGCAGCTTCATTGTGTAAGCTGGGGGCCAGATTAGCCACAGGAGAAAAGCTGGAAAAGGCAGGTTTTCTCCTATAACTGGAGATTCTTGTAAACAACCTCCCTCTGAAACACCCATCCTCAATGATGTTAATCATATAGATGTTTGTTTTGTATATTCTTTCCTTTCTATTTTTCTGCCACATGAATCCTATGGAAAAAGACATTTCATAGATACAATGGAGAAAAAAAAATCAAATCAAATGTCCTGTGAGAAACATTGTCATTCAGTCTGCCTTTGAAGTCAAGTAGCCCTTGAAGTACATGAGACAAACTTACAGCCTTATGATAATATTTTCTGTTGGATTAGCTAGCTCACGTAATTTTTTGTTAGGAATTGGGAGAATTCTAACTAATCCAAACAAGGGCTAAAGGAATAGGGCTGACATGCTTTGAGGGAGTCAGAAGTTAACCAAAGGCAAGAGTCTGGAAACTGAGGGACAGGGCTTGGGTGTTCAGTGGCTTGCACAAAGGCATCTAGGAAGCTTAATATGAGCTCAGAGAGGGGATGCATTTGACTTTGATAACTGTAGCTTCTACTTTAAGTATTTTTCCCATGGCTGGCCTGAAAAAGTTGCAAACAAACAAATCACACATAATAAAAAGACAGTCACAAAGAACTTCAGGGCTGAAGATATTTAGAAGACTTGGCAGAGAGAGCATTTATTTATGTGTTGTTTGACTTTTTACACCTTCCCAGGTTTGCCTGTTTCTTAGTGCTTCTTTTCAGTGGTCATTACTTAGGAGTTTGAATTTTTTATTGAGTAATTTCTAGTTTAGTGGTTCTCTTACATTTGCGAAGTCCATGTTGCTTTCTGACACATTTCTCCCTCTACAGGACAAACACCGCAGACCTGCTCCCTGCTTTGCTCTGCCCTGTCCAGTTGCTCATCAGCAGGTTCTCCCCAGCATCCTCTTCCCCAACAGTGAAGCCAAATAATAAATCTTTTCTTCATCTAGACAGAACTGTTGTTCTTTGCCTGAGGAAAGGAGGAGGAAGACAAGTCTGTCACCCTTGCTTCTTCATATCCCTCTTTCTAGGTTACAGAAAAAGAAACACAGAGGCTTCCGTAAGAATAGTGTGCTAAGCTCCAGGCATCTCTTTAAAAAAACACGCCTTGAACTTTCATCGGAAGTGAATTTAGGTGTCAATTATTTCAGATGACTGCCGTTATCACTGTACTCTTCACCGTTAAGTGGACATGCGGTAGAGACAGGGAATCTACTGGAGTATTGAGACTGCAGCATCAAATAACAGAAACCCTGCATTTCTTCAGGGCAGCCTGGTGATTAATGTGCTGTAATCTCAATAGCTTTCTAATTGAAAAAAGCCATTGACTCTGTTTAGTTTTCTTCATCCCAATAAATGATTCTGATTCTGTGTCAAGCAGGAGCTCCATGGCTATAAACGTTATACTTTAAAAGTCAGAGGTAGAGTTGAAAGAGAAGACCCTTGATTTTGATACTGAATGAAAATAAATAAATTTCATTATAAATTGAGAAAGAAGTTTGTCATGATCCAATCTGCAGAACGACCTACCTTCCTTTCCCCAGAGGCTCTTGGAAACTCAGCAGCACACCTTTGCCCTAGATAAAGAACAGATTAGACCTGATCCTTGCCCCCAGGCAGCTTAGCATCAAGTTGGAAACAAATAATTAGCATAGGTTAAAAACCTCAAAATAAAGAATAAAGTCAAATCTTACACTGATGTTTGCAAGAGTGATAAGAGCTAACCAGCATGGGTTGAGGAAAGGAAACATTTTTTTATGTGGGAATTAGCTACCAGAGGAGAAGTTTGATTGGGCAAGTCAAGGAAGACTGTAATAAGGACTTGTATCGATCAAATCTGTACATGTTTGCACATTTCCCAAAGCTCACATCCTTGGTTAAAACATTTTGCCATCCTGAAACATAATGGTTTTAGGTTAGTGGTTAATGGTTAGTGGTTCTGAAACCTATCTGTCTTATTTTCAAATCACAAGTATTCAATAACTAGTATTGATCCCCACAAAATACTCGGATGGTTTCAAATTAACCAGTTTATAGGAGACACAATGCTCATTCTACACAGAATCACAGTTAGACACTACCTTAATTAAGGGTGGTTATGATTTGTGTCTTTGGGTGAAATGCTTGTTCCTCACCCCCAACTCATGTCAGAAGCCTAGTCCACAATATAGAAGACTTGCGAACAGAGATCTTTGAAAGGTGATTAGGTCATAAGGGGGATTCATAACTTTATAAATATTGGAATTTCCTTATTCTTTTCAAAGAAGATGGCAGCTTATATAAGAGTAAATGTTCCCCTGACATTAATTATGCCTCTGCTATAACTTGGTCTCCAGAAATATGAAAAACAAAAAATGTTGCTTAAAATGCCCAGTCTGTCGTCTTCTCAAGTACTCTAAACAGCCTATAAATGAACTCTGTTGTGGAACTAAGCACTTTTTTTTTTTCTCTGACTTAGATTCTAGTAGATTCCCTTAGGGAGAGTCTTAGGATATCTACTAATTTGAGTCACACAAATGCCAAGGAGCAGAAAACACACAAATCATAGGCATCCAACTCCAAAGAAACATCAATTAATCAACAATCAGGAGTTTTTCAGGCGACATTTTCTGCGGTGACCAGACAGTGTAATAAGAGGCTTCTGACTACCATTTTAACACACAGACACACTGCATAGAATAGTTCTCTCTAGTATAAATTTAGAATTTTCAGAGGTACCAGCTCCCTGCATAACTGAAGAACCATTCATATTAATATGGACAAAAAAAAAAATCAAAGACACACTAACCCAGTTCTAATCACACCACCATATAGGTGTCCATCCAAATCTAAGTAGATTTCTGAGAGGCAAGGAACATATGGGCCTTCCAGTGCCTCCCTGCCTGTTGCCATCCATGATAATAATGGTTAGAGACAGGTTAGAGAGAAAATGTCTCTTCTATCCGCAAACTTGAGGAATGACAAAGGCTGTAACTCACAGGATTTCCTTAGAAAAGAATAAAGAAATCCTGCAATGCTGTTAGCTGCTACACCACATCACAACATTCCAATACTATACAACGAGCTTGGCCATGTTTTCTTTCTTTCTTCCTTCCCTCCCTCCCTCCATCCCTTCTTTTCTTCCTCCTTCCCTCCCTTTATCTCAATAATACTTTTTGTTTTGTTTTGGTTTGGTTTTGTTTTTTACAAAATAAAATATAGGAAGATAAAATTAATCTCATTAAAGTTGGACAAGACAAACCAACAGAAGAAAAAGGGCCTCAAGAGGAATCTCATAAAAGCACTCAATTGAAAACTGTAGTGTACATGCAGAGGGCCTGGTGGATGCAGACATCCATTGGCCCTGTACTTGGCTGTGTGTTATTGTTGTTTTGCATTAGATGCTTGTTCTTCTGGTCACTAACAAGCCAGTTAACAAATAGCTCCTTGAGCCAGCAAAGCAGAGCTAGCTTCCTGTTCCTCCTTTCTTCTCTTCTAATGATACTGCCAGTCTTATAATCTCTCTGTAGGGAAGGAGTAGGAGGCTTCTGGCAGCAACAAGGACATGCCT
Source organism: Micromys minutus (assembly GCF_963924665.1). Lineage (NCBI taxonomy): Eukaryota > Metazoa > Chordata > Mammalia > Rodentia > Muridae > Micromys > Micromys minutus. Next base: position 8,113,018 of record NC_137984.1, read on the forward strand.
ATTGGCTCCATTGTGATCCAAAAGTTAGCTGTCTGAAATGCCATGTTTCTAGGAAAAGAATAAGATCTCATGGTGATTTATGTTGAAGGTGGGCACTATCTCCAGTTCCACCCATGGTCTACTTCAGTTTGGAACTCTAGAGTAGAAAGCTCCCTCTATACAGACAGAGTGAGACTTTCTGCTTGGTGGGGACCAATTTGGGATTGGTTTCTTTCCCAGTAACTGCAGCCCTCTCATTTCTCTAGGAGAAGAGATTTGGGATTTCTGCCAGTAGGTACTACTTGTACCTCTTCCCCAACCTGTTTTAAAGATAAAGTCTTGTATTCTCTTACTGGAAGACCTGGAAGGTACTTCTTGCTTATTCCAACGATAACTCCTTATAAGATATTTTTTTCTTAACTAATAAATGAGCAAATGTCCTCCACAAGTACTTACCCAGCTTTCTCCATAAATAAACCTTAACATGTATACTCTCTCTGGTAATACTTTGTGTGTGCAGGATCAGACTCTTTCAACCTGTGGGACTGGCCCCCAAAGCATCTATCCTTGGAGATGCTGGATCCCTAGTCACGTGTGTCTAGACCAATACAACTAAAGAATTGACTTGTGACTCAGAAACATTTAAAATTCTTCACCCTAGGATTCAAAATGAGCAGAGTCAAAATATCCACATCTCCAGGATTTTATATTAATATAGGGAAGACTTCAGATGGGCATTTCTGCTTCTTCTGTGGCAGACAGAACTAGACTATTTTGTTATTATACAACTTTTCCCGCAGCACACCCAGTTACTTGCTTCTGCTCCTCCTGTCTCCCAGTCATAACATCATGTGTCACTGTCTAACTGCAATGTGATTTGACATGGGTTTCTTTAGATTTAGCCTATTAAGTTACTATTGATCTTCATGGCTTGGCATTTTCTTGTTCAGGCTTGGGAAGTATTCTGTCATTGCTTTCTTGAATATTTATTATCAATCCTAGCATATTTTAATCCTATCTCAAATAAATGGTAAATGGTTTGATATATATTAATGTCTGGTGTATTTTTGGTCAAATAAAAACATGACTTAAGGGCTGGGCAGGAACTGATAATTTTTTTAAATGCTCATTTATTCTGTTTCATGAATAGAAATTGTCTATATGTTTTATAATAATATGATGTTTGTTTTATTTGTTCATTGTAGAAAGTGCCAATCAAGTAGATGAAATATATTTTGCCTTTTGAACATAGTTTTAGTGGTCAGAATGCTAAAAGCCATTTTATTAGCAAGTTTGAAAATCCCAGTTTTCATTATAAACTACAGTTGTGGCACAGTGCAGTGGATGACTGAAACTTCTTCCTCTGTCAAGCTGAAGCTTCTGTGACACGGGCTTTACTTTCCCTTTTAATTTTTGTTTATTCCCTACAAGCATTGATCTTCCATTTTATTTTTTTTGCTCCCAGTTTCTATTGTATATACACTTTTAGAGTCTACAGAAAGGAGAACATATAGAACTTGTTTATCTGCTCCTATCTTACTTCACCCAACACAATAGCCTCTCTCTCATTCTTCCTTTGCTGTCAGACATGCAACCACTGTCCTCTACTTAAGGTTCCACAGTATCCCATGTGGTATTTGATATGTTATTTACTCATCTGCTGACAGGCACTTAGAAAACACTGGCCAAAAGGAAAACAGCATTTTTTAAATTCATCTTTAATTGCTTAAGATTTAAAGCAATTGGATTCACCAATCAAATGATGTCAAAGTGTTAAGTGCATATGATTATAATGTGCAATCATGCCATGCTGTGGGTGGCATTATCTGATCCACTGAGCACCAGAAAAAACAAGACAGGGAAATATAGTTTTTCATTTGGGTATACAAAGTAAAATCTTGCCAGTTATTAGGTATCCGTGGCTCAGTTTTGTTGCTTTAGACTTGAATATTTATTTATTAACTCTATTCTTCTTCCACTCTTCCACCTGTCTTGAACTATACAAATTCCTTGTTTTTAGTCTTCAAGCAAGGACTGTATCATACCACTTATAATGAGGTGATGATGGGTAATAGGAATCTTTGACCTCTGCCTTTATATGAATCAACTTCTAAACACACACACACACACAAACACACACACACACACACACACACACACACACACACACACACACACACAGAGGGGCCAGGGCGAGAGAGAGAGAGAGAGAGAGAGAGAGAGAGAGAGAGAGAGAGAGAGAGAGAGACAGACAGACAGACAGACAAACAGACAGACAGACACACTCTCATGAGTGTGAGAAAGAGACTTATAAAGACACCAACCCCATTCTTAGTGATTATAAATTAATCACTATACTTACGACCTAATTACCTCCAATGTTTTATACTTAATGTTTCAATGCATGGATTTCATGTGTATACAAACACATTTAGTCCATTGAAGTATGATTAGAGTTGATACAGAAACTCCTGTTTCTGTAATTGTGGCATGCATTTTTAACAGGAGAACTTCATACTGTGGAGATCATCTACTGCTCTGGTGTGGCCAACACTTGTGTAAGAGAACCACCGTTTCCCTTACATGTCAGTGCAGGTGGGTTGGACTGTCAACTAGCTGTGAGTATGGATCCAGTTTTGGCAAGTGTTTGCTTACCTCTTCTCTGAACACAGTAGTTGTTTAGGATATAGATGACATCATTGTGAAAGGGTGATTGAGTAGAGATATAAAAAGAAGGTAAATAGAATTCTAGTCATCTCATTGAGACTGAAATACAAGTATTTACTCTAAATGACCAGGAAAAGGGTCCAGTATATCTTTTTGTTGATTGGTGGACAGAAGGGAATGGGTTCTCACAGCTGAGGAAACTCAGAGATGAAAACAAATGGTATTGTGGTGGCATTGTTCGGTCCACTGTCAGTGTGACTGACCTTGCAGAGTTAGGATAGGAATCTTCCAGTTTTTCTTCCTCTTGGATAGAATATAATTTGAAGATGAAATATACCCCAAATCAAACTCTTAAGCATAAGAACTGTTTGCCGAGTTTCCTGGACTTTTCCATTCAATGAAGCTTTATCACCTTCAATAGTTTTATATATGAAAATTAAAATTTTTAGGTCCCTTCCAGCTGTTAAACTCTGAGTTTGCAATGTTAGTATATCATGTTGAATTCTGAATGGCATCTACTAATTGCACTGAAATCTTTTTTTGTTGTTTCCGATGAGTTTTGATGATACTTTCAGTCAGTAAAGACTACTTAGTTTACCTCGTTAAGTAGTAGTCACAGGAAAATGGGCTTTAAAGACAATTTCTTGTAAGGAAAGGTATATTTCTGTTATTAACTCTCTAAAATCAAGAATTTTATATTACTCTAGATTCTATTTTTGGACATCCTTGCAATGAGGACTTGGTAACATTTATCTATATGTAGTAATCACAGCTACTGAAGAGTAGTGGAATTTGCATTGAATACTAAGAAATTATGGGTAATTATTTAATGAATACCTGTGGGAAAACATATAACTAATACATTAAAGTAAAATTTTAAAGTTCTTGTGAATGTTTACTTAAGGAAATGGAAAACTGTTCCACAATATTCAAATATATTCAACCTATTTTGGAATAAAAACAGCATAAACAAGAGACCACAAAACAAACAAACAAACAAACAAGACACAGTGCTGAAGTGTAATGAAGAACTTCATGATTTCTGTGGCAGCAATAATTAGATTTTTTTGATTGTCATTACTTATGTGCTGCTGAGTAGAACTCTCTCTGTCCAAGTGACCCAGTCTCTGTGGATGATTTCAATGTTTATATGGAATTCTTCAACAGGTTCTTAATGGATCCATTCCTCCAGTTCTTAGTCCCCCCAGATGAATTTCACATTGCTATTAATCTTCCCTAGTGTGAAGCCAATCACATCTCCAAGTACCCTTTGGGTAGAATTTAAACTCATGTGTATGGGAGACAAGTCTGTGGCTAATCAGCTCTCCTACTCCAACATTAGATCCACATGGCCTTACATACTACACAGATGTGCTATGTTCAATTAACCATAGTGATATTTAACCCACAGGGATGTCTGGGGCACATTCCTCTTTTCTTCCAAAGCCCTTTCAACTACATCTATGTAACCTCAACTGATTGTGCTTGAGCTATCTTAGGGACATGCATGCATTTCCGTGACAACAGCCAGCCCACCTTGCTGTCTTAATCTATTTTGCCTTGACATAACAGAATGTCTATGACAGACTGGTTCATGAGAAATGGAAATTTTCTTGGGTCATTATAGTGGAGACTGGGAAGACCAAGATCATGAAGCCATCATCTGCTAAAGATTTTCTTTCTGATTTGTTACCTGACCAAAATATTATATCTCATTATGAGAGAGCCAGAGAGAGGTAAGAGGAAAGGGGACATTTATGTTTTATGCCTAAGCCTATAATAATGATCTATTTAGTCAATTCAGAAAGGAGATGGCCCATGACTTTATCAACTCTTTAAAGTCTCAATTTTTAATACCATCACAATGATAATTGATTTTTAATTTGGGGATTGGAGAGAACTTGTAAACCACAGCATGTCATATATCTAGACTAAGTTTGAAGATCTATTAAGAGCTTCAGTACTTCTATCTAGAGTTTGATAATAACATTAATCATGTTTTATCAGGTTTTTACTTGTCTTTCTTCTCTATTTGTTCACAGACTTATGTATAGTACAGGACTTGTTATATATGTTCAACATTAGCTAACCTCACACATAAACTATTTGATATTAAGTTGTTCACAGAAAAGTTGAATGCAAACTGTCCTTTTTGACTTCATTATAAGAAAGTATGTGAGACTGAGGTCAGGAACACACTCTGCATTGGTGATATGCCATTATACATGTTTACTGCTCAGAGAAGTAAAGAAAAAACTACAACTCTGCTTAAACCTAGATAGTAGCAGGTTTAGAAAAAGAACACAGTGGAAAAAATTATATATATTTTTTCTGGTAGCTATCAATGTTATATGGGTTTCTGTTGGTATAAATACACAGACACACACACACACACACACACACACACACACACACACAGAGAGAGAGAGAGAGAGAGAGAGAGAGAGAGAGAGAGAGATTAAGTCAATTTACACTTGAAAAGGAACTAAACATTAACCTGACACAGTAGTTTATCCTTACTCTACAAGGAATCATATTGACTATACATTGAGTAATTTTTGTATATACAGGGCACTGTATTGATTTTCCAGTTTGTTCTAATTACAGTACAGTATGGGTTATATAATGAATTATTCAGGGTTCAGTACAGATTTCTTGTTCTATAAGGAAAGTATAATCTAGTATGAGTTTCTCTGTCTCTGGGTAACATGGTTTGATACAAAGTCTACCATACATGTTCAAGCATCTTCCTGTAATGATTGAAGCTAGAAAAGTAACTGCTGAGATTTGGGGCTCAGGGCATTGCTCAGTGGGTAAGTAAATGCTGTATAAGCCTGAAAACATCAGTTTAAGTCTCTGGCACCCACAAAGTACCCAGTCCAGGGGTAGCTATAACTCCAGCATTAGGTGCAGGATGATCCTAAAAGCTCATTAGCCAGCCGGCCTAGCCTAACCTGTAAACCGCAGGTCTAGCAGGAGACTACAGCTCAAGGGCTCTTAGAGGAAGACACCTGCAAATCCCCTCTGGCCTCTGTGTGTTTGGATCAGAAGACTGGGCTGGAGAATATGTGGGATGGTGAAAGGCACCCTGGTTCCGGGTTGAGGAGGATTGAAACCCTGGTGACTGTAGGTAGGTATTTTGCTTGACTCTGGAGAAACTAGCCCTGCACCCCAGCTCCCGACCCCGACCCCTCACTAGCCACAGCCCTCCGTAGAATTGTGGCTGGCAGGTAGAGGATGTGACCACAGGTGATGTCGTTCAAGACAGATCTTCTTTTTAAAGACATATCTAAATGCCTGGAGGCTTAGCCACTTACCCTTCCTTCCCAGACACTCCTCCCTTTGTAAGGTATCTAATCTCATGCCCACCCTGAGAGTGGGGTGCAGTTTTACTTTCATCCATGACAATAAATGCCTTAAAACCACGGACTGTCTCTTTTTAAGAGGATCCACAGTAGGGAGCTGTAGAGAAGCCTTTCACTTAGAGAGTGGCCATCTAATCTCTCATAGAAGGCCTCTCTTGTGCTCCTAGCCACTGTGGCCACCAAGCCCCAGCCTGCAGCCAACCACTGACAATACAAAGACTCCCCAGACTGCTCCTTTCCCGACCTTGGCCCTGGGCTAGATCCAGCCCGTGGGCTCCCACTCGATTCTCAGCTCTTCCGTGGCATCGAGTAGCACCTGGGTGTCTAAGAGCCTGAGAACCAGACAACCCCTGCATGCCTGGGGACCCCTGAACAAGCTCTGGCTGTCTGTCCCGCACCTCACACCGTGCTTCCCCATCCTCAGAGTGATGCCCCGCAGCTCTCCGACACCCACCCAGCACTAGCATGGGGTAAGCACACTCAAATTTCCCAAGGCCTCCCTGAGTGGCCTTGCCCTGTGGCGCCGCAGATGCAGGACCCTCCCCTCCCTGCCCCCAATTAACCCTACCAAAAAATATAATTTTGGTTATTGTGTTGGTAAGATAGTATTACAGTGGTTATTATATTGGCAAGAAAGTATTGCAGTTATAAATAAATCCATCAGTCATACTAGTACCAGTTTTACTGTCCCAATATACAGGCACGGAGGTAGTACCAGTTCATTCGTTGTTTGACTCATGCACAGAGTTTGGGAATATGCCTTCTATCAGGTAGAAATCCCATTAATTAATTAATTAATTAATTAGTTAATTAATCTCATAATTTCTGTTATAGCTTTCTCCTGTTTCCCAGGTTTCAAGAATTATGGATCGTTTTCATAAAAAGTGCTGTTCTTACTAAACTCTTCTCTTCACTGAGTCCCCTAGAACAACAACCAAAACCTCTAGGTTCCGTTATTGTTCTTCTCAATCCATCTCTGAGATTAATTGTCTTACGTTTCTTTGGGTCCCTTAATACCCGGGTAGTAAATGTACAAAGGGGCTGGAGGCATTGACCTTTCCCATCCAACAGGAAGAAGCAAACTCATACCTTCCTCAGTTTTCCTGAAACATTTGGAAGGATGTAAAACTCCTGTGAGGTATAGTGAACCTATGTGGCTGCTTAGTTTAACCTGTAATATTACTGTGAAAATCCTGTATACTTCACTGACTACACATGGTCTCCTCCCTGCTGACCTCACTTGCTTTGGTATTCTAGCCTGTTCTCAGAATCACCCCCTGACCAACACCTTCTAAACTGATCTCATTCCCACTCTATAACTATGACCTGCTCTTACACCTTTACATACAATTGTTCCTCCTGCTACACAGCACACAGTCAAGATATATTGCCTTCCTTTAAATTCATACACAAATACTCCTTTTGGTATCCAGCCTGAAATCATAGACGATTGGGAGTTTTAGTGGTGCTATGTTTTTTATATACAGGGTGTTAATGAAGTTTGGTAAATATTCTTACATCATTTTTTGTTTTTCAATCCAATAAATTATTTTCTGTCACTCATAAAAGCTTCCTAGTTTTGTAATCACAGATCTTTAACTACTTAACATGTTTAGCTTCAGAATATTTGAAATGTGTTTTTCCTTTGAACCTTCAGATTTCACTATTTTTATACGTGTGTGACTTAGTATAGCACAATAAAGTAAGATCAAGAAAATTCTCTACTTCATTTTTCCTATACTATTATATTTTTATGATTTTAAATGAACCACTGGTTTTGTATCATCAAGATAGAACAGATTTATTTGTGTGAAAATGGATTATGTAAAGAAGAGTGTCTCATACAATATAAGATTCTATCATTTTTTTCTTTTAGCCCTTAAATATTTACAACATACATCTTGTCAAGTGCACTAAGTTAAAAGCTATAAAAAGAGCTATTAAACATTTTGGCTAGGTTCCCATTTTGTTTTGATTACTATTGAATGAAAAAAAAAAATAAAGAACAAGAATTAACACTGGAAACATTTTTACCAGTAATAACAGGCATGAACTTTATCAGAAAATTACTTCATTTTTATATCACATAATAAAAAGGACAAACTCCCCACTGCCTACGTGAGACAGTGAGTTCTAAGTAAAGGAAAATCAATTTTTACTCCTGAGAGAAAGACACACACACCATGAACAGGGTCCTGTTACCAACCTCCTGTGTCTTCCTTTCCCTTTCTCTTTCCATGTCTCCTGAAGCTATTGTCTCAGGCTCATTCAGTGGTTTGCTCAGCTATAAAAGATGGCAACAGATTTTTTTGTTTTGTTTTGTTTTGTTTTCTTTATTTCTTGGACTTCATACAGTCTGTGAGTTGTTTCTGGGGCAGTGCGAGCCTCTGGGGTTAGCATCCCACTATCAGTGACTGCATATTATGTCTGTTCTTTTGTGACTGGGTTATCTCACTCAGAATCTGAAAAAAAAAGTACTGACAAAAATGTATTGTATAATTTTATGCAAAAAGTGCTTAAAGTCTGTACATTTATTTTTGTTTTGTAAAATAAAGTTGTTAAAAAAATGGCAACAGAGCTAAAAAAAAAAAAAAAGCAGCTCAGCTTCTTGATTTAAAAAAATCAACTGTAGTGTTTAACTTTTATTCCTTTTTTTCCAATTGATTGTTTAGGTGAGTTCACTAGGCAAGGTCTGCAGCTTGAACTGGTGTTTGCTAGCACCATATTATCTCCACACAGATGTTATCTGAAACTGTATATCACAGGCCAGTGAGCTGGGCTGGGGAAGCATATATTTCTGGAAGCTTCCCAGAGGTAAGCCTCAGATACTAGTATCTTCACGTCTTATTCCTACAAAAAAACTAATAATGATGTCATAATTTCTTTCTTTTTAAAAATCTTCTATATGTACTTTTCCCAAAAGGCCATAACAACATAACTTTCTATCTCCTTAAGGTTTTTTTTGTAGGGTGTTTATGTAATATCTTATTTGAAATATTGGGAAAATAAGCTTATAGATATAGTCATGGTCAATGTATATGCAGTCAAATTTATTGATAGATATATTAAGATGCTATTGTTTTCATGATTTGTGTTAAAAATAGACTAGATTTCAATATGTCATGCAATACTCATTTTGTCAATGAATTATGAATAGCTGTTTTGTATAGAATAGTAAATTTCTCCAAATAAGTAAATGGATAAAATTTATAAAATGTGGAAATAATAATTTATCATTTCCAATAACTTTTAGTTTGCTTTAACAGCTAGACAAATGTGAGCACTTCTTTCAAAAATTTATTCATTTGGTATTAAGATAATTCCAAATTTATTTATTTTCCGAGTCACCTAGTCACCGAGTAGGTATAAATTATTGATCTGGTTTCTTCCGGATCAATACTACTTTGTCAAGCTGCCTTTCCTTTCTTCTGTGCATACCTGAAAAAGCGGTTAGTGCTGGGAGGAAATATTAAGCTCCTCTGATGAAGAGGTCATTCTGGACCACTCCAAACACAGGACGTCTTCCCTCGCTTCCATCAATACTCTGTCTGTACCACTTAAGACACAGTGACTTGAGAACAAGAAATTGATGTACTTCGGCTACCAGACCATTAGCTATTGTTTATACCATTACAGGGATATGAGATTAATATGTTTAAATCCAGATAATAAATAAAAGTGGCATTAGTTGTTAGTTGCGTCAGGCTCTCTCCCACCCATGGGCAACACTAGTTGATCTTTTACAGATGAAATAGACAAAGTTGATTGAAACAGCTTTAGTTCTACTGAGTTCCAAGTGCTACATTCGGTCACTACACTGGTGAAATGATAGTTTGAGGTAACTGTAGTTATATGTCATTCATTTATCTGATGCGGGTAAAACACAAAACAGGACTCTGAAACTGGTTTTGTAGTATAGAATTTGGTTTTTAACAGATGAGGGGGTTGTGGTAATTATGGGCAGCAAATTAAGTTTCACTAATCCACAAATATTCTCATGGAACTGACATGTTCTTTCTCTCTGAATACATCAGCAAATGTTGCATCAGCATACATGTTTCATATTGATGCAAATGAAGGCATCTCTTTCAGAACTTGGACTAAGGAAAGGGCATGTATATCAACTACAGAATTGTACATAACTGAAAAAAATCATATTAGAGATAAAGTCTGAGGATAACTTGCATCTTTTCAGGTTTCTATTTTTAATACTAAAAGAAGAAACTGCAGGTTGTCTGTCACTTAAGCAAGTGACATTGTAAGCTGACAAGAAAATCATAGTGCTCAGTTGGAGACTAAACAACTGCAATACACAGTCGCCTGAAATAGTCTTTATTCACATGTGCACACATCCTATTCTCCATCCATGTTGTTAATGCATTATTAACCCATATGCTTGCTCTGCACCTGTGAGAAAGTTAGCTATGATATATTCATATAAAAACCAAGTATGGTGTTGTGTCTCTTTAATCTTGGTGCTGAGATAGAGGTGGGAGAGAAAAAGGAGGATTCCTAGAGCCCAGTGCGGAGCTTGGTCCTGCTAAAATGGTGAGCTCTAGGTTCAGCAAATGACCCCACCTTAAAAACAGTAAGAGATAGAGTGATACAGAAATATACTAGTAATACATGTGACCTCTGACCTCACCATGTGTATTCTCACAGAGAGACTAAGACACAAACACACACACACACTCTTGCACGCACATATACACACACATGAATGCAAATACACAGACACACATACTCATGCATACACACACACACAAGTACACAGAATCATTTCTTTACAATTATACCACACGCTATGTTGTGTTTAATAAAAACCACATGCAGTTGAATAGAGAATACTGTTACATAATAATGTTTTTATTTTTGATATAGTATAATTATATTTCCCTGTTTCTCCCTCCATCCATCCCCCATATACCTCTCCTTGCTCTTTTTTTTCAAATCAACAACAACTTATTTCATTAGTTCCTCTTAGATACATAACTTTATAAATACCTCAGAAAATTCTATAGTGAATTCTACAAGATAATTCATGATCAATAACCACAAAATACCAAAATCTAAGAATAAGGGGAAAACAGTGAGGAAGGTCAGATCGTTCATAAACCTGCTAGTATGGTTAAAAAGTAAGGCTGAGTAAGTGAGTTCTTTTCATATTCTTTTCCTAATTACAGAACTAAGTTTAAAGTATCTTACTGAAGATGGTGATATGATTTGAAAAGTACAAGGATAGAGATGTACATATGAATACACACATCTATGTGTTTGAATAGTTCATGTCTCTGTGCATAATACTTTTAATAAGCACATATACCATATTTGTAATGAACTGGAGATACTTTAGCATATTAAGGAAAACTGAGGGCATGACCAAATGCTGGGTTGGACTTGTGCACCGTGTATTCAAATGCCGATTTCTGTTCCCAGAGATCTGGTTACAGTTGGGACATTGGTGTTGTCATAATATTGAACTATCCTTTTCTTGGTTGTATAAAGATTGCCCTAGATTATCTCTGATTGGTTAATAAAGTGCTGATCAGCCTATGGATGGGCAGGAGGAAACAAGGAGGTGGGACATCTGAGCTGTGAGAAAGAATGGGGGGGGGGGTGGAGGAGAAAGGAGGGAGGAGGGAGGCCAGAGGACAGAGGAGAGAAGGCGGCAGAGGGAGAAGGGAGGAGGGAAAAGGAAGGAGGGAGGAGTGAAAGAGGAACAGGGTGTAGAAAGACCAAGTGGAGGGACTGGAAGGAGTTACCACACATGGAGCAGAGTGAGGGAAGGCAAGACTCAGATGGAAGGCAAAGGAACACGGCCAGGAAGCAGCCGAGTTAGAAAATTAGGATATAACAGAATAATGTCTGCCCAGTTATAGGGCAGACTGGCTCTTACTCCATCAATCCAGTCTCCTTGTCATTTATTTGGGAGCTAAAGTAGGCATGAGTTGGCAGGGAATCCCCCAATATTATTTGCGAGCATCAGGGGATTAGTGGCATTCCCAAAATTACTTTTACAACCAAAATAATTTTCCTATCAGTGATCTCAAAGTTAGAAGAATAAAAACCATACACCATACTATCAGTTACACTTAAACATCGCAGCCTCTGATCACCTTCAGGAATAAGGATTAGAATTGTAGAGAAAAGAATTAAACATAAAATTTGAAAACATTGCAGCATATTCAGCAATATCATAATATAATAAGATTCATTAAATTATAATGTATATAATTTATTATAGACATACACATATGTATACTGAATACTAGCATGGAAAAATAGAAGATGAAGATTTAAGATTCTAGTAAACACTTTATTTTCTAAAAGACTGAAGTAATGTTGTATGTCAAATCCATAAATGGGGATTATGTAATCAAGACACATTACACACATGTATGAAATTGTCAAAGAAAATAAGAAAATATAAGAGAATAAAATGAAAGACGGCAGGTAGAATTCTGCTGTGGATCCCTTTGGATTGTGCTCATGCCCACACACATATTATTATTCTCTTACTAGAAGGCTTTTTTATTACTATTTCAGTCTCATTATTTATTATTGATCTGTTTAGTGCTGTCCAAGAGGCCCACAAAACATCACAGACTAATGTTATTGGCCTTTATTGGTCCCAAAGATGTAAAAATAAGTCCCTATTGTTGAAGATATAATACACTTTAGATACAGGGTCTGCAACTGACAAGGATGCCTCTCCCTGAGGACTACTTTTCAGGGTGGCAGAAGACTGCACACAAGCTTCTAAGGGAGGGAAATGATCAATACTTCTACTCAGCTAAGGAGTCTATGAACCACATCAGTGACCAGTATTGTGTAATAAGCCTCAATGTGGAGTAGTATATAATTATACTATATACACACACACACATACACACACACACAGCAGTAGATATGTATACTGATAGAAGCCGACAGTTCTTTAATTATATTTAAGACCTTTGTCAATAAGAAGAAAATCATGGCTGGTATTGGAAGCCTAGTCAACTACTCAGCCATAGTGAATTCACAGACCTTGGAGGCAAATCAACAAACACCACAGTAGTAAATCGACAAAACCTTTAACTACATTTTAAGTATTTTTACTTATACCCACAGATAACTGTAGTTCATGATGCACCTCACCAAGGAAACTTTTCTCTGTAACATAAAGAGATCATTACAAAAGACCACAACCAGTCAAACTGAAGAGTTGTGCAGCCTCATGTCATTAGATATATCTGTAAAGCACTGCTGCATTTAAGGCTCAGGGGATGTAGTAATAGAGGGGCAGAAAAAGAGGATCAGGAAACTTGTGACTTTGTGCCTTCTAATATCAGAAGCTACACCATAAAGTCTCACCAGCATGGCTACTTACACATGAGCTTAACAACTACAACCCCAACAGACAGGCCAAAGGACGGAGGAAAGCTTACAAGGCCTCAACCCTACACAGAGAACTAAAGCTATGTGATGAATGCTGTGCATAAGGCAGTAGTCTTCTTGAGGGAACACACAGCAATTGGCCATCCCTGACACTACCAAATGGTCATCCCTGAAACAAATATAACACATACTGTGCAGGTTTCATTTATGAACATATGTGTGTGTGTGTGTGTGTGTGTGTGTGTGTGTGTGTGTGTGCTTACATACACACATACACATATACACTGGTGTAATGACAATTAATGAAATAAAGAAGCCATGAATTTCAAAAAGAGCACAAGGTATATGGAAAGGTTTATGGTGATGAAAGTGCAGAAAGAAATTTAAGTAGTGCATATGTTCATCCTTTGGCATGGGTATTTTTCTGTCTGCCTTGGTGAAATTTGATAATGCAATCTGAGAGGTTTGTGGGCAAACCTGTTTGCAATGGAATAATGCACAAAGCAGTGCCTCGCCCACAGCAGAACTGAGTTGTATTTGGACTTTTTCCCGTTTAAGGTGCTTCCACTTAATCCCCAATAAGAGCAAATTACTAATAGACAAGACAAATAGAAACATTGCTTATATTTTCCTTTCTAGAGTCATCTTTCAAAAATTACTGGTCATCATTATTGACAAATGTTTCTGTGAAAATGAGATTATCAGAATTGTGAATGTTATCAAATTTAAGATAAGGAGAAATTAGTGATCGACTCATCTTCTTTTAGCTCTTTTGTAACTTTTCTGTTTTATATATTTACTTTTTATTGGATGTTTTATGTATTCACATTTCAAATGTTATCCCCTCGTTCACTCTGTTGCAGTAAATATTTTTAAAAAAGGAATGACTTATCTCTTTATTGGTCCCAAGGGTCTCACTCCGTGGGTACCGCTTCTAGTATGGACCGGTGCACACAGACTTGGTCACTCAGTCTGCAAGCCATACTCTCTGCACGCTTCCCTTTTCTGGAGGTCCATTCCCCCTGCCCTACTGCCTCTGTCCCAGGTAGAAAAACCGCCATGGTGTGTTTCTTTACTCCACAGCCAGTCACAAACATGACTCTAATGCCCGAGAGATTTTCATATGGGTTTATATATTAATTCTTAATCCACAAACCCTCTATACAATTAGATTACATTCAATTGACAAAGATACAGACTGCCCTTACATATGAGATAAAATGCCTATAAAAATCCTTAGAATGTTCATAGCTACCTAATGCCAACTAAGTCCACCTGGATCCAGCTCATCCTTCAAGGGCTCCATCTTCTTGGTCCTCCTGTCCCTTCTCTATCCCTCTCCTCCTCCTCCTCCTCCTTCTCCTCCTCCTCCTCCTCCTCCTCCTCCTCCTCCTCCTCCTCCAGCCCTCTCTCTCCACCTTCCCTTCCCCTGCCCAATCACTGACTCTCACTTTTATTTTACTAATTAAAATGAGAAAAAGGTTCTAATAAAGTCACCTAAGTAAGTGACTAGATAGCCCTTCTTGGGGAAGTAAAATTAACATCAAAATACAAATGGCTGCAAGATAATCTACAGCCCTCCTCCCATCCTCCCTCTCCCCTTCTTTACCCATGCACTCTCACCTCCACATCCTGGCATTCCCCTAGACTGGGGAAAGGAGCCTTCACAGGACCAAGAGCTACTCCTTTTGATGTCAGACAATGCCACCTCACACTGGGCAGAATGAATAAAATCAAAAACTCAGGTGACAGCAGATACTGGCAAGGATGTGGAGAAAGAGGAACACTTATCCACTGTTGGTGGGGTTGTAAGCTGGTATGGTTCCTCTGGAAATCAGTCTGGTGGTTCCTCAGAAAATTTGACATAGTACTACCTGAGGACCCAGTAATATCACTCTTGAGCATATACCCAAAAGATGCTCCAACATATAATAAGGTCACCTGCTCCACCATGTTCATAGCAGCCTTATTTATAATAGCCAGAAGCTGGAAAGAAACCAGATGTCCATCAACAGAGGAATGGATACAGAAAAATTTTAAATTCTATAAAATTTATTAAAAAATGGAACATTTACACAATTGAGTACCAGTCAGCTATTAAAAATAATGACTTCATGAAAGTTTTAGGCAAATGGATGGAACTAGGAAGTATCATCCTGAGTGATGTAACTAAGTCACAAAAGAACAAATGTGGTATGCACTCACTGATAAGTGGATATTTTCCCAAAAGCTCAGAATACTCATATTTCTTAACAAAACATTATCTTTTATTTAGAGTTTTTGAGATCCTCACAAAAGCTTATTGGAGAGTATTTCTCTTTCAATAAGCCCAGATGAAGTCAGAACAAATGTCTGAGATGTGATTACAGGGGTAGTTGTCAGTGGTCAAAAATGCATAAAACAAAAACAGCTCCACTGCCCTGCAGTGACTTCTTATCAAGTCGTTTGTAAAGACTCAAGCACACACTTGAGAACACGCACGAGAGGCTCATTTTTGTGTATCTACGCTTTCTATTTTTCTGGACACCTAGCTGGCAGGTAACATGGCAGTTAATAGTCTTAATCCTATAGAAAGAGGGATGTTGAATATGTGCACAGACACTTAAGGGATTGTGTTCTTTCTCAAATACTTTATTAGTTTTCTTATTTCTACTCTGGATATCGGGGCTACCTCTGAAGATGGGATGCACAGGTTAAAAAAAAAAAAAAAAAAAAAACTATACTCATAAGGAGTCCACTATGGCATTTCAATCAGAAAATATTAAAATATATTTTATTTTCTCACTTAAATCTATATTAACATCTGTATTTAAATCTATATTGAAATCTGTTTCTAATTTAATTCATCGATGGGAACTAGCATTCAGCTTTCAAAATCAGCAAAGATGTTGATGCTCCCTCAAACAATATGAGTTGCTTAGCTGGAGTAGCATTTTTTTTGTGTGTTGTAGTAAATAAAGTTATGGTTTCAACTTCTTACATATATGGTTTTGAATTATAGTTTCTATACCTAGCTCTCTTCAGTGTAAAATTCATGTGCAACTTTTATGGATTCTGAAAGCCTAATACCAATGATTAAATTGTTTCCATCAGATCACAGTCAGGGCCCTGACTGTGCCTTGGCAACCACAGCCTTCCCAGGGACATTCCTGCCACATTTCTCCAAAAACATGTATTTGATTTGGTTCCTTGTCTTGTCTTCTATATCTTCATATTCCTGGATTGTACTCTGTCTGTTTCTTTATTTCATTTTTTTTTTTTTTTTTTTTTTTTTTTTTTTTTTTTTTTTTTTTTTTTTTTTACTATTTCCATCTTATTTGGGACCAAAACTGATGCTTTTTCCTGACTGGGTCCAACTTGTCTTTCCTCACTGGATGCTGTGTGCTTTTCCTATTGAGTGTCTCTTCCCACTTTCTATGTGAGCTGGTTCTATAATTTGTTTTTAATCTAAAAAATTTCTTTCTTCTAATAATTCCTAAATATTAGTCAACCAAGTTAAAGTACAGAGGTTATCAATTCAATAAAGAACTAAAATTCTAGGGGGCAAGGGATCAAAATTGGGACCTACAGCACCCTAGAAAGCACCCTAGAAAGCACCCTACCTCTGAGCAACCTTTTTTTCCCCATGAATGGTGTTCCTTAGGGAACAAGCCCTCCTTCTCTGTAAGTGCTAGTCTGTAGTGAACACTCTCTTCTCCTCCATAAATGATGTTTCTCAGGAAACTTGCTATCCTCTGTCATGAATAACTGTGCTCTATAGAGATGTCCTCATCTTCCATGAGTGGTGTTCTATAGAGACATGCTTGTCTCCTCTATAAATGCTGTTCAGTAGAGAACTTGCTCTCACCCACTGTGATTGGTGATTTATAGGAAACAAGTTCTAAAAGCTAAGTTCCACTTAGCTCTTGTTAGGCATGAAATCTAGTTCTGGTTCGCTCCTCAAACTTTCTCTATTTTTTCAAGTGAGTCATTATTATCAGAATAGTCCATGGTAGAAGAAAGGACATGTATGCATAAAGGGGAAATCTGAGTGTCAGTTCCAACGTGCTTTCTTTCCTTTTCTTTTTAAAACTAGACTCTGACCTGATTATTATAGTCATAGCAAAATTTTATGATCTTTAATAGATTGCCATTTATAAAAATGTGGCCAGCTCAACAAAACATGAACAGAGAAATTATGCCTGCTTTTTAGAGACAGCATAGTAAATGTAATAGCATAATAAAAAATCTATTTCTTAAGAAATACTTGGATTTCATGATACAATAAAATGTTCTTAAAGACACGAAAACCTTTAAAATGCTAGAAATAATTAACAAAGTAAAATAAGACTTCCATTGGTATAATTTCTCCTCTATTAACATGCTGAACAATTTAAAAATAAGTCAATTTAATATTGGGGCTTAAATTATTTCAAATTAAGAAGTAAATGCACCTCCTAGAAAGCTTTTGTTATACAGTTCTTTATGAAATGAGATAGTAAACTGACATTTACCACCTCCTCCTTGTAACACAATAGATAGAAACAGGGCAGTAGGAATCTGTTACTCATTTCTATGCCAGTTGACATATGCTTTCTAGTCTTACTAATATTTTTAAATCCAGGGACACATAATGAGGACACTTAGATGGTCTCTGGGGCGTCACTGCAGGAATTGGAGAGTGTCTGGCAGGCAGGTGAGGGAAGCAGAAGAGCGAAGGAGGCCACTGTTATTGCTGTCGGTGTGTCTACTGTCTCCAGCAAACCCTGAGCACCCACACTCAGTGCACAGGAGCGACGGCGTACAACAGAGACACTAACACAGCCTGACAACTCAGTTCAGTCCTGGGGACTCACATCTTCTGATGGCAGAAGAGAGTTTACTCTGTAAGTTGTCCTCTGACTTCTGCAAACACATATAGAACATGAAATGGAACAGCACAGCCATCTGTCCCACTCAGTCCTAATACGTGGAAAACCCTTACATTGGATGACCAGCACCAATGAAAACTGTTGCTATGCAAGGCCCCATCGGGGCGTCTGAAGGAAGATGAGGAGAGCAAAACTGAAGGTAGTGCACTGACTCTAGATTTGGGTGTGAGTGTGTATGGGTGAGTGTGTGCACGTGTGTGTGTGTGTGTGTGTGTGTGTGTGTGTGTGTGTGTGAGAGAGAGAGAGAGAGAGAGAGAGAGAGAGAGAGAGAGAGAGATCATCAGTTATGGTATCAGATAAAAGAATACCTAAGCTACCCTAAGATATTTTTCATATTAATCCTCCTTCAGTTTTGACATGATTCTCCTAAAGGACAACTTTAATTACTGAAAAAAAATACAAGATATACTTGGAATATTGCAGAGCTCGTGACCAATAATTTGTTTACATCACTTGTGACTTCTCTAAATTTCACTTGAACTTAAGGGCTCTAAGACATCATTTCTAGGAGACACTGGTACTGGTGTGGAGTCTAATCACAATAAGCCTCCTAACACACGCTGAAACATTAGTGTGAGCAACACCTCAGAGTCCATACAGAGAACTCTAAGTCAAACGAATCCTGGACGCCAGCAAAACCCCAAAATATGCTCTCCTCATTCCGTATTTGTGGGATTGATTAATTAAGTAATTAAAAGTTAAGCCTGAAGATTTTTATGTACAAAAACCCCAAATCTACAAAATGAGCAAAGCCCACACAGAACCTTGTGTTTCTAGGCAAAGGCTGCAGATGTTGATTTGGCCTATTTAATGGAGAGAGGAAGTCAACTGAAGGGCACAGTGCGAGTCTGCTGCAGGTGTCTAATTGGTTGTAGCAAGGTGTTATTAAGATACACATTAGGTTGTGATTAAAACACACACACACACACACACACACACACACAATCTTGGAGCACTGAACAGTATAACTGTTTTTGGATCATGTAAATAGCTGCAAAGGTTTTTACAGTAACAATGCAGTAACAGCTACATTAGCTAAGGAGGAAAATGAGCTAACCTGAGGATCCCGGAAGTAAATATCAGCTAAAATGCATCCCATAAAATGAAACAAGTTGGAACACTGGGAACTGAGCAGTCCAGAAAGGCTGTCTCCCCACCCCAACCCTCCCTCTCCTCCCCCCTCTCCTGACACCTTACTGTTAAAAATGAAACAATTTTTTTAAAGTCCTATTTTTTTTAATGAATTCTATTGCTTTATTTAGTTTTCCTTCAAGTAACTACACCTGTTCCAATCTTGACCCCATTTCCCTTCCCCATGGGGCACTGCCTTGCCACAGATAAAATTCCCTTCATCCTCCCTTCATCCGATGGTGCTTGCTGGTGTCCTGACACTTGTCACCGTGTTTCCGGCCATCTCCCCGTCCTAGTTACTTCTGTTTGTCCTTTGTCCCACAGGAATTAAGCTGTCTGTACGGCAAGCCTACTGTATGCTTTGCTCCCTCCATAAAACAGCACAGGAAGCAAGAAAGGAGGGAGGTCTACTGAACATTTTGAGGTGATCATTACTTAACTTTATAAATAGCTACAGCTAGGAAGTTGCCAAGTAAGCATTTTAAAGTGCAGTAAGTGAGGACTGAGGTCCCTCACAAAATGCTTGATGATGGGACAAGACAACCAGGTGCGAAAGGAACAGACAATTGGGGGTGGAAAAGGAAATTAAGGGGGGAAATGATGAAAGATTTCCTAGAAGAAAAGGAGAATGTTTTAATTACATGCTTCATTTTTTCTGTCTTTGAATATAATGTGGCTAATGATCCTGCACTTCAGTCTATAATTCATCTGAAATAACTAATCCTCAGTCGTTATGAGGCATGATTCGTAGCAATAGCTAAGATTATAGTCTTAAACATAATATTTAACCCAGGAACAAAGATGAAATTATTTTAAAAATATATTTCCTTCTGTTTACTGTCCAAAGTTGTTCCCTTTTCTATGTTCTATAGGCAGTTAGTAGGAAAAGACCAGTGATGCAATGCTCTGAAATCTGACTGCAGAGTAGAATATGAAGAAGTCTGTAAGTCTGTGGAGGGATCCAGGCATGGATTCTGAGAGGGAGAGGGAAGGGGAGGGGGAGAGGGAGAGAAAAGGGGAGGGGGAGAGGGAGAGAAAGGGGGAGGGGGAAAGGGAGAAGGAGGTAGGAATGGGGAGAGAGACAGTGACAGAGACACAGAGAAACAGCAACTCAGTTAACATCTATAAAGAGTCAAGTTTGACAATGCTTTGCCATTCCTGTATTCACTGGTTGCAGGACTGAAGTTTTTTTTTTTTTTTTTTTTTTTTTTTTTTTTTTTTTTTTTTTTTTAATCAGTCTCTGGCAACTTTGCATGTCCAGAGGAATCTAAAACTGTGAGTTAATTTTTTTTCTTGCTACAGATTATCAAAGCAGAAAAAAGACCCATGAATATGTGTCAGCTGAGTGTCTCTTCAGTACCTAGACAGCATGTGAAGAACCGGGACAAAATGCAGCCACTTTGAGCCTTTTCTGGGAATTTTGATGTGATATGGGATTCAGATAGAATATGGGACATAAAAAGTTGTTTTCTAATAAAGTTCCAGATGAGGTGTTTTTCTGAACATGAGTATTTTAAAGTTAATACCCTAGATAGAAAAAACAATTGTCCTGGATCTCATTAGTGTATGTGTATATCACTGGGAGAAATTAAGTAGTGTTATTTCTTGTTCTTACTTCTACAGTTTTTAGTCTTTGCAAAGGAGACTTGAAGTCTCTAACTATGGCCCAGTTCTAGAATAAATACTTGTTGGAACTGTAGGCTAGGATCATCTCCAATATGCCACATACAACCAACAGATATTTTCCACATCAATCACATGTACATATGTGATGTTTTCAAATTTCTTGGATATATTTCTTCTTACTTACAGGAAATTCAGTACTTCCTGTTTTGATAATTTCTTTCTCAAATGTCAATCCAAACACTTTGAAAATATCCTCGCTTTCTCAGTAGATTCTGTACAAATTAGAACCATACATAAAGCATGCTCTCTATACCGAATGTTCCCCATGGGTTAGTGCTTGGATACATAGTTCCCATCTACTTTGGAAAGGGTTGGAAACACTGAGTGATAAGATTCCAGGAGGAGGAATTGTGATAGGGAGGGCAGGTTCTTACATATTTACTGTCCCTGGCATGTTCTACCATATTCTAACTACAAAAAAGATTAGAATGTTTAAAACTGGGAGGGAAGTAAATCCTCCTCCCTGTAAATTGCTCTTTCATGTGTTTTGTTTGGAACAGTGCAAAAGTAATGTTTATGATTGTTCTCATCTTGAGAGACCAACCTAGCAAGGTTCAGTATCACAGTGAACAGTTTCACAATCCTTCTTTGTGACCATGTGACTTGCATATTTCCGAGATCATTCCTACAGAAAATTCTTGGGCTGTCCAACTAATTTTTAACTTACTAAAGATTTCCAGCATTCCTGCACAAAATGAGAAGCCTTTCACATCTTTTGCTAGAAGGCTAGATGTAGACTAGGATGCCATGTTCAGGGCTGTGGATCAAACAGACTTGCTCATTGTTTGGATCTGAGAGCTGTACTTGCAACCTGGTGGAAGAAAGTCCTACTCTCTATATTTGAAATTATTTAGCTTTTCTGCAGCCATTTATATGTGACCAACAGTGCTCTACATGCTAAATTTAGATAATTTAATGTAGCTTTTCCTTTGGGCATGAGTATCTCCCTGTAATCATCGACAAAAAGTAGCCATGAGAATATAGTCAGAGAAATAAACAAAACACACACACACACACACACACACACACACACACACACACACACACACAAAACCATAGGGACTAGTGGGTCTGTGGTAATAATGAGTTGAGCTGTCAACATTCCCTAATAAATGGTGGGTATCATGGTTATCCAACCCTCATCTGTTACTACAATCACAACACATTACTGCTTCTCAATCGCACATGACTATGAAGAGGGTATGGTAAGTATATAGGAATTGGAAGGTTAACTGAACTAAGTATTGCTTGTGTCACCTGCTGTGAGGTTATCACAGGCAGATGCTTTTTAAGTCAGTCACGAACCTATCATCAATCTCAAAGAACTCATTGGTTACCAAGATGGCCTTGCATGAAATTAGTTTCTTAGCTAGTCTTTGGAGTTATATCTGGGGTACAAAGATAATTCATGTCACTGTAGAAAGAAAGCAAAAGTACTCACATTTAATTTTTTCCCATTAAAATATAAATAAATGTAGGTTGTTCACCAATCCACTTATAGCTAATTTTATAAAACTTAACTTATGCATGTTCTTAATTAAATAATACCTCTTTCTACCAATGTGATCAATATGTTACAAGGATCTGGGAAATTGGTAAAGAAAAACTCTTTGCAAATGAAACTGGAAGAGCATCATTCTATAGTGTACATGACTTCAATTTCTGTTTGGTGTGTATGTGTGTAGTAGTAGTGGTAATATTAGTAGTACTAGCTATAACATAAGATATATTTTTCAATTATTATTCAGATATCTCTAAAGAGAAGCACGTGTATCCAATCTGTGTCTACGTAGCTGTGTCTGCAAAGTGATTACCTAGAACAAATTTAAATAAGCTAAATTAAACCGTGAATCATAAAAATAGTGAGAAGTTCAAGAGGAAATTATTTCTGAATTCTTTAGCCTTTTCCGCATCTATAAATACTTTTATAAATATCATCTTAAAAAATGCTTCAAGAAGAATTAGTTCTTTTGAGGGTCAGCCAGGAAACATGCATTTGTGAAATGAGGAAGCAATTATTTGCTTCTTTATTTGCCTGGTTATGTGATGGGGGCTTAAATCAAATTCAAGAATCCCTGTCGAGGTATACTTCAAATTTCAATTACCATTGGCAGCTCATTAAGAATGTTGACAAAATTGAGAATGCATTTGTTTCTTGTATAGTATTGATAACTACAGAATACAGTATTGAAAACTTTATCATCTTTTTAGAGACAGAGAATGCAAATTACTTTCAAAAGGTAACAAGTGATGTTGGGCAGGGTCCAGATTTGGATTTCAATGACGTACTTTTCCTTGGACTATATTATCACTAGAAAGATAAATGAAGTCCGATGTATCAATGAATCAGAGGCTCTTCTGTCTGGATTTAAATCTATTAGTGGAGAGATGCATCGAAACAAAGATGAAAATATGATGTAGAAATATACTTAAAACCATTTATTTCTACACTACAAATGTTCTGGCTCTCAATGTTCTTAGGAGTTCTCAGTAGTCCATAAACTTTGCATAATTTCAATGCTCACAAAACTATGGTTTGGGGAATATTTGTAGAATACAATGGAAAATGAAGTGAAATAATAAGAAAACCCTCTTTATTGTTCTTACAAGTAATTAATAGGACATGAACACAAGGGTGGAGGGGCCTCAACAGATTCAACATTTCCTCTCCTGGATTAGGAATGACTGAAATACATAAAGACTGAGGTAGTTTTTATATTCAGGCTTAGGATATTTTCTTTTTCTTTGGTCTAGATTCTAGCTTTCTTTTTTATTAAATAATTTATTTTATAAAATATTATTATAGCTCACAAAATTAGTTACATAATAATATATAATGAACTCATTATTTTCTTTTTTTTTTCCTAAGAAGGACTGAGGCTTTCACATTTTGGCCTTCCTTCTTTTTGAGTTTCTTAAGGTCTGTGAGTTGTTTTTTGGGTATTCAGAGCTTTCTGGGGCTAGTATCTAATTATCAGTGACTGCATATGATGTGTGTTCATAGAGTGCTACTCAGGTATTAGAAACAATGACTTTACGAGGATATTTTCTAGGAGTTGTTAATCAGCAAAGATCCCAGGACAATATCACTGGTGCTGGTTGGCATTGCCTCTGCCCAGCAGAGGTAGATTGTAAGACTGTATTCCTAGGTAGAACTCTGTCAGCGGTTTTCTTCTTGATGGCTAGTTTTCATAATACTGGGAGGTGCTAGGCAGTCTGAGAGGGGAGAAAAGTAAACAGCTGTGGACCTGGCTAAGGACCCTGTTCACAACACAATACAAATATCAGCTATGCCATGCCCTGGAGTAGCAGTGGCTGGCTTTCTATGGGGCTAAGAGAAATTGTTCTTTGGTTGTATTTGAAGCCTGTTCCACAGGGGAAAATATTCATATGTGGTAAAGTAAACCTGATCAAAATCCTGTGGCTGGGATGTCATAGGTGTGATAAGCAAGGTACTATTGTTTATTTTTGACATGGACCTGCTGGACTCCTCAATCTACCTTCTATATGTTCTCGTTTATGTCCAAAGATTGGAATTGCTTTAGTCTAGTTGAGGAATACCAGAGACTGAAAGGGGGTGTTTATGTCATTCTCTCCAAGGCTCAGGGTACATTATGGAAGTGCAGGAGGATGAGTTAAGAGCCAGAGAAGGGGCAGACTGCTATGAATCATGTCTTCCCAACATGAGTTATCTCTGCACTTAAAGACTCACAACAGCTCTGTGTAATTGCACATAATCTGTACAATATTGAACTGGACAATGTCCAGTCATAGATGGCGGAGGGGTTCTTGAGGCTGGACCCTTCCCCAAAGAGCAATTTAAAGTTAATAGCTGCCAGGAGATGAACCATACACATACTTAATGTTCAGACCCCTGGTAAGATGCCCATGCTATTGCCAATAACTTCCACTCCCAATTATGCACAGGCAAGCTACCTTATTAATTTACAGTAGTCCCACTTCTTCCCCCCTCCCCTCTCTCTTTACTTCCCGTCCCCCCTCTCTCTGTCAAACACACACACACACACACACACACACACACACGCACGCACACACACACACACACACACACACACACACACACACACACACACACACTAAACATAGCTGGAATTCAGTGACGCATGAGAAACAAAACTGGAGGCAATGCAGGTGAATGTTATTAAAAAACCATAATATATTAATGTATATATACAGATACAAATGTATGTATACAAATACACAGT
The DNA here is from genome assembly GCF_963924665.1 of Micromys minutus. Lineage (NCBI taxonomy): Eukaryota > Metazoa > Chordata > Mammalia > Rodentia > Muridae > Micromys > Micromys minutus. Next base: position 8,138,362 of record NC_137984.1, read on the forward strand.
AAAACTGAATAAAATAGAATTGGTTTTATAGATATACATTAAAATAATGCAAGATTCATCAACTTGGAACAGAAGAGAAAACTTGATTTTAAACCCTGAATTCACACACTAATTCCACCAAAACTACAAGTGCATCTATCAGAAAAAAGACAAGACAATTACAAATCCCCCCCTGGAAGGGTATTGACTTATCAAGAGCACACAAGTTATTTTTAATCATTACAGCAGCTATTTTCTGGGGAATGGTTTTACAAACCCATAGAAAAAAATCTAAGCATAAATCTGTATAGTGAAGGGTTAAAAATGTGGATAAAGAAGAATCTGAGTCAATTGAGCACACCCTGGGCAGAGGTGATCATTTCTTTCTATTTTTAATTGCCATGTGCTCTCATGTGTGGGCAGTGTTTGGAAGATGGCAAAAAGTGATCTATGATTTCTCTTCCTATTTCAAGAGAATTATTCTGAACTCAGGGCACAAATCAGTTTGCTGTAGGGAAGAACACATCAGATTTTACTAAGCTTAGAGAAAAAAATGTTTTAGCCTGGCTTTTTCCTTGTTCTCTTCCTTCTAATAAAACATTTATTGCCTCTGAAACTAAGATACTCCAGAGTCGTAATAGATTAAAAATTTGCAGATTAAAACTAATCCCTGAAATTAACCCTTATATGAACTGTAATTTTTTTTCTTGCCAAGGACTTTAGATATATAACTAACTAGTTTCTGTGTTTGCAAGCTTATTACAGGTGGTTGTGATTATTTTAAAGTATCCCTGACAACTTGGACCTTGGCAACACATTTATCAAAATACATACAGCAATCTCCCTTTAGATTCTCTAAGAATGCATTATTTATACATTGACATGAAGTCATTCTTTTATCATCAAACAAACCAGTAAGTTTACTGATTAGTAATGCTATAAATATGCAGCTAGAATGCTTTGCCAATATTTTTTTAGAAATGTATGAACACAAATACGTCCTACATATGTGTAAAATATCTAGGACGTATTTGTGTTCATACTTGTTTACTAATGTTATTTTTGAGCAAATAGATAAAAATTTGAGAATAGCTATTAATTAAAACTTTATGCATAATTTCTGCCCATAATTCACAATTAGCTCAAACCAAGCTAAAAGGATCAAGGATGCCAATGAGGATACATCATAAAATGTCAAGTTAAACACCTGACTGTGAGCCTAACTTGCTTAGGGTTCAGGCCTTTGACTGTAAATATCAGATTCATAAAGGACAGTATGAGTCTTTCAACTTTATAAAGATGACACACAGGCTCTAACATTTTGAGAAAATTAAATCACTTAGTAACATTTATGAGGAAGCATGTATTTAAACATCACCCTGGACACTGATGGATCAGCTATGTGGAACTCAAAATGTCACACAGAATGCTTCACAGTGACAGTAAAGGTCTTTCTAAGGAAAAGACTCAAGTAATTTGTTAGGAGCAGTTTTTCAAAGTATGGGATATAGGAACAGTGGGATGAGCTTACTTTTAAAATACACTGTGGAAATAATGGGACTAATGGGATAGAGCCATTTGATTTGGTCTTCATCACCATTCTGTAAAAACATGGATCCCGTCTAAATTAAATTATTTCTCTACTGACACATTCAACAAAATCTTTATTTACCAAGTTTCAAAAAATGGAGTACTCAGAATCAAGACATTGGCACAGAATCTTAATGATGCGATTGCAGCATCCTTAACCCATGTGATGCAGGGGGCAGAGTCAGGAGGACACTCTGAAGTGTCACACAGCTAGGCTAACATATACCATGCAGTAGTAGGAGTAGACTGTGTATAACCTTGAAGCCTTGTGAGATTTTGCCTTACACAAAACACTAGAGGCAAGAAAGAAATTCTGAGAGTAGAAAAATATAGTCTTTTTCAGGGCAGAATACATTAATTGGTTATTCAGTACCAAGTGGTCAGTCCTGAAAACAATCTGCACATGTAACATTATATAAAAAACAAAGTATATTTATTTTAGTAAAAAAAAAAAAAAGAGGCCATGAATTTTTAAGATAGAAAGGAGGTCTATATGGGAAGTTTAAAGGGAGAAAAGAGAAGGGAGAGATGTAATTATATTATAATGTCAGCAAAAGCAAAAAGATTCAATGCTACATAATTAAAATAATTAAAAATAATAGAATACATTTTCATAATGAAATGAAGTAATATGTTTAAAGCAATTGTTTTATATATATATATTTGCCATTTATTAAATAAATTAAAAACTGCATATTAAAAGAGAATAGATTTCCTGCCTCAAAAAGATCGAAGTTAAAAAATCTTGACTATTCCTCTGACCCCTACACACTTGTATTATATATAGGCAGTCATATAAGCATGCAGTTGCATATTTAATTAATAATCAGGTTAATTATTCTTTGAGATCTGTGTCCTTATATAGGAAACAGAAAATAAAAGGTTCAAGTTAACTGCCTTAAAGTGGTTCTTTGAATATATTGAGAGTGACAACCTTTGTGTATACTTTAGCAATTAGGTATTATCTCTTTTGATTTCCAATGAAAATCTTCATTTTGAAATTGGCATAAAACTAGACTTCCAGCTCATATGGCTACTTTATTTGTACTTTATAAAAATCCATGCTATCATATTACATGCTTAGTAATATGCTGCTTTTTAGAGTGTATTTGCTCAATTGTTTGAGTATATGAATAATGTAAGTGATGATAGATTTATAAAGTGTCAATCGAAGCTACTGGGTCTACATCTTTGCATGTTATTGTTGATATGAGAGAATAACTACTCTCATCAGCACCATGGCTACTGGCTGACAAATTACTCTATAAATGTACAATTTTCTGAGTGGGAGATAAGGAATTGACTCAGAAAACATATTTTGGTCATTTGTGAGAGAATTAAATAAAGTCTTTCTACTAGAAAAAAATGAATAGAAAATCTATAGTCTTAATAAACAACTGTAGCTAGTACCATGTTACTTTTGTATTTTATGAAGAAATACCATGACCAAGGTAATTTATAGAAGAGTTTGTAAGGGGCTTATACTCCAAGAGATTAGAGTTCATAACCAGCATGTGAGGGTCCCAGGCAGGCATGCCTTGTGCTGGAACAGTAGCTGAGAGCCTACATCCTGATCCACATGCTTGATGCAAGAAAACTGACTGGGAAAGGCATGAACTTTCTAAACCTCAAAGCTACTTCCAGCTCCATTCTCAAACAAGACCTCAATTCTCAATCCTTCTCATACAGTTCTACAAACTACAGAGCAAGTATTCAAACTTATGAGCCTGCTAGGGGTTGGGAAGAGGGCATTTTCATTCAAACCACCATAGGAAGCTTGTCTGTTAATTGTAAAGAATAAATGAGAATGTGTATTTATTAATGCCACAGTAAAAACTTACTAGTCATTTCTATAGTCCTTGTTTAAAAAATTCTGTCCAGAGTCATAACATTGTAATGCCTTTGGTAATGACATGTTTCATCCATCAGCTGTGTCAACGATAAGCAGCTCTTATCTTAAAGAGACTAAGGTATAGGTCATTCTAGAGCCATTTTGAGTGGGAAACATATATTTCGATTATCCTAAATTTCATCTTCCAACGAGGAAGCAGTTTCAGGCAGTTTTATAGTTTCACAGTACATGAACTCAGGGCAGGTTTAAAATATGTTGGTGGATAAATCAGAGAGTCAGTCACATCAAGATGGGGGAAGACTTTCTCTAGGTCAAAGCTGCTACCTAATGACACTCTGCTTTTGGGTGTTGAAAGCTTGTGGTGTGCTAGTTAGTAGAGTGCAAAAGGGTTTTGGTCTATTAGTCACAGGTTAGCTCAAACATACATTCTGGACTGCCCAGGAATGCTAGAACCAGTCCAAGAAGAGGCAATTGCCCTCTGTACCTGCAATATTCCACTCTCTCCGCAGCCCTACAGATATAAAGTCAATCAATCTCAATAGACATAACTCCTTCCCAGGCATTCTCATTCAAAAGTGTTTAAAATATAAATGAACAAATAGCATAATTTGCATTTTAAACATCTACGGGAAATAGCACTAATTTGATTCTTAGATAGGATGTGTATTAATTGTCTTAGTTAGGATTATTGGTGTGATGAAACACCATGGCCAGAAAGGAAGCTTGGGAGAAAAGGGTTTATTTGACTTACGATTCCAGGTTGCTGTTCATCACTGAAGGAAGTATAAGCAGGAACTTAAGCAGAGCAGGATCCTGGAGACAGGAGCTGATGCAGAGGCCATGGAGAGCTGCTGCTTACTGGCTTGTGCAGCCTGACTTTTATAGCAGTCAATGGGTTAGTCCTACCCACAAATTGATCACTAACTGGGAAAATGCTTTACTGCTGGATCTCATGGAGGCATTTCCTCAGCTGAGGCTCCTTTCTCCCTGATGACACTAGCTTGTGTCAAGTTGAAAACTAAAACCATCCAGTACATCCAATGAAAAGTGTTTTTCTTTTTCAGTAAATGAAGTACAGTTTTGCCAGATAGGAAAGGAAAGGGCTTAAAACCCACCCTTCTACCCTTTCCATTTTGCAGTTCATCTACTTATTCATTTGACTTAAAATATTCTCATGGGTTGACACTCAAAAGAAACATGGCAGCTTGGCATTCTAGTACATCAGAATTTGAGGTTATTTAAAGATAGGCTTTTCAGTTGTAATCAGTTAAGATGAGGTTTCATAGGAGCCAGATATCCTACACATTCATGATAACACGAGTCACCTAGACCTTCTGTAAATACCTCTAGTTCTGGCTCAGAAACTAGTGATTTGACCTGGGACCACATTTTTATCATAGGAGATGCCTTCTCCTTTGGTTTTCCTTTGTATGTAAAACTCTAATATCAGTGGTTCACAGAGCACACAGCTCAACTCAACCATGTGTCTTGAGCTTTAGAAGTTATCATTATTATTATTGTTATTATTATTACTATTAATTATTATTATTATTATTGTTATTATTAGGCTTGGAAAAGTCTTCACTGGCAACTGCCCTGGAACATTCTTCAATGTAGCTCCTATCATTTAGTTGAACTCTGCCAAGGGAGAAAAGAAAGGTACAAAGAAACTCATGCGGGGCCATTCTGGCAAACCTAATAGGTCAATGCACTGACTCTGTGGAAGAGTCAACACTACCTTTTCCCTGTGGAGAGAATGGTTGCAAGTTAATATGTGTGCTTTGGCCCTTACTGCCCTTCACTCAGAACAAAGCTTCAGAGGACAATTGCTTTGCCAAGAAATAGTTCAGCTATAGGGCAAGGTAAATTGTACAGATTAGTTTGGACTGTAACATCTACCACGTTAGAGAGATGAAAGGTTCATATTGTTTTACTCTTAAACAGATGTGAAAAAAACAACTCCAATAGTGGTCCACTAACACTGTGAGAAGGAATCCAGTTACTTAGCAGAAGGGTCTGGAGAAGCTTCAGGGAAGGCTAAAATAATTTGAATAAGTTCCACTCATTTGCACCCAGAATGTAGCCAGAAAGTAGCAACAAAATCAAGGTAGTTTTAGTGAAAAGAATATACAAGTGTATGTTCGTTTGGGCATTTTAAAATATCTGGCAGACAAAGTAGTTTGACAAGAATGAGCACTTATAAAAATACACATCATTTATTACCCTCCAGATATATAATGGCCCTATATCATGGCTTGGGAGGAATGTTTAAGTTACAAAGCTACACTGGCCAGGAATAATGGTAAAACACTCGAATCCCAGCACCCAAGAGACCAAGGCAGGTCTATCTCTTTGAGTTCAAGGCTAGCCTGGTCTACATAAGAAGTGCCAGGTCACAGGTGAGAATCTGTCTCACAAAAGAAAACAAAACCATTGCCACCTCAGTATAAAGTTATTTCTGCAAAATCTTTCTATGCAAAACTAAAATTTCTGAACACAACTATCAATGACAGTTTTACAGAAGATATTTCCATATTGAGGTATATTTGAATGTCTTTTCCCCAGTTGGCTTTAACATATTTTTATTTAAATACATTGAATTGATTACACAAGTTACCCAGAACTCTCTATGGTAAAGAAGGTCAAAAGCCACTTGAACTTCAAGAATACACTGGGAAAATGAAAGAACACTGAGTGTTTTATATTACACTCACCGAATAGAAAATATAAACATAGGAATTTGTTTTATCTCCAAACAAAATGGGGTTTTCTATTCGTTTTTCTCTCTTTAACAGGTATTCCAGAACCCAGTGGTCTGTTTCATAATCATTTCCTGTGTATATTTTACTCTAATGTGTAATGATGTTATTTAAAGATGGATTCATAAAGGTGTCTTGCCCATTTCAATGGTCAATGTGTCACAACTCCCAGGTCAGGAAAATAGTACTTTAGCAACAGCACATGGTACAGTGCAGTGTGTCATCAGAGTAAAATGAATCCAAAAGAACTCAGCTAAGTGATGCCTGCTTCAGCTACTACAGAATTCACTGAGTTAAGGAGTTGTTTATTATGTCTTTCCAAAGTCAACTCATCTCCCTAAATTACACATCTTAGAGTAGCTCTGAACAACTGGTTTTTGTCTAGCACCCCCATTTCTATTTTAAAAAGCATACATTTGTTCATATTATCTCACATTCCCTGGCTCCTTCAAAATTCTTTCCTACCCAGCCAGCTTCCTATTCTTTCTCTTAAGATAAAACAAGACCCCAAGCCAAACAAACAGTTAAGCAAAAGAACCGCAAAACAAAATAAGAAAACATGGGTTTCATTTCATGCTGGCAAGCTACTCCTGAGCTCTGGAATGAGGTCTGTTAGACTCAGTGTCATTCCATTAAAGAAAACTGATTTTCTCTGCCCCACAAGTTATCAAATACAAATGGCTTCTTAGTTAGGGATGGGACTTTTTTCTTTGGGCTGGGATTCTTTCTGGCTTGAATTTGTGCAGGTCTTTGTTGTTTCTAATACAAGTACAAAATATGATATATACTACAGAGCAAGTTACATGACAGCCAGGGCTACACAGTGAAACCCTAGCTCAATCCTTCTACCCCCCCAAAGTTACTTCCATGGTAAAAGTGTAACAAGAACACAGTGATGTTTTATTTAGTTTACTAACGTTAGAGTTGGCATAATGGTAAAGTTTACACAAGGGTGAGTGGGGGACTCAGGTATGATGAGGAATTTCTGACTCATTTTGTTTTTTTATACAAACATGTAAACCAATGCACTCATATACCAACATACATGTGTGATGTGCTGAAATTAGCAAAGGATAGAATAAGCATGGCAAGTTAAATATAAAACAGGTTAATATTACATATTGGAATTTTACTACAAATATCTAAAATTCCATTATAAAAAGTCTTTTGCTTAAAATACTATTAGGTGAAAATCACTATTTACCAACTTCTCAAGTTAATATGCAATTATCACAGTTTGTTCCGTGACCAGATCTAAACAATAAATTAAACAGGTTTATATTTGTATTTATAATGTCAAATTCCCTTCAGTCTGGATACATACTCTGGCATTAAAAATGCTCACAGAAGCTCAAGAACATGGAAGACCAAAGGGCAGGGAACAAATTATTCACAGGAGAAAATACAGAGAAAAACTGTGGAGCAGAGACTGAATTAAAGGCCATCCAGAGACTGCACCTCCTGAATTCCAGCCCATATACAGTCACTAAACCCACACAATATTGCAGATGCCAAGAAGTACATGCTGACAGGAACCTAATAGAGTTTTTTCTACAAGAGCCTGGGAAATACAGAGTTGGATGCGCTTAACCAACTATTGGAGTGAGAACAGGGTCCCCAATGGAGTAGTTAGTAAAAGGGCTGAAGGAGCTGAAGCGGTTTACAAGCCCACAGGAAGAACAATGGTATCAACCAACCAGACCACCCAGAGCTCCCACAGACTAAATCACCAACCAAAGAGTACACATGGAGGGCTCCAGGGCTCCAGTTTCATATGTAGCAGAGGATGGCTTTATTGGGCAACAATAGGAGGCAAGGCCCTTGCTTCTGTGAAGGCTAGATGTCCCAGGGTAGGGGAATGCCAGGGCAGGAGGCAGGAGTGGGTGTATGCGTGAGGGAGCACTCTCATACATGCAGGGGGAGGGGGTGATGGGATATGGGGATTCCAAAGGGGGAACTGGGAAAGATGACAACATTTGAAATTCATGTAAAACTATTCAATAAAAGAAAGGGAAATGCTTCCAGAAGCACTTAGTTAATTTTAATGAGTGTCAATCTTAAACATTTTGACCATTTTTCTTTAATAGGTCCTTAAGGTTATATTTGGGGTCTTTAACACCTAGGTCAGTGTCTGGTACATAGCAGATGCTTGGTGAATATTGGTTTAATAAATAAATATTAATTTGTAAATGTAAGAAGGACACATCTGAGTAGCATTAAATGTTATGCAAGATATTTTAAAATTGGTATATTCTTTCTCTAATGGTTTTAAAAATCTCTATGGGATCATTATTTATTGTGTTACTAAATTGTATTACTTTTTTGTGAAGTATCTTGTGTGTCTTCCTATTGTGTAAGAAAATAATATTTTGTGGTGCTTTGGGTCAATAAAATTTTATCAGTGACCAAGAAACCTTTCACTTCCATGACTTGTCTTTATTCTGTAACTGACACAGGGTTTCAGAGCTTGATATGGATAAATTTGTGTTTAATCCTGATTTGGCTAATCGCTTTTATAAAAATAAGAATTGGAATTCAGTACTATGAATTACAACATTTTAAATAATGATTGAAAAATAGCAAGAGCAAGATATGTCATTGTTTTGAGTAGAAAAATGATCCATAATAAAAGAATAGGCAATCGCAATATCAATCTTTACTCTAAATACTCTTCTAATAACATGCGTTCTTAAAATCTAAACAAGGTCATTCTAAAATTCTTGTGGAAACATGAAAAAATAAATGTACATTGTTGAGTAAAGTCTACAAAAAAGAGGGCTGAAATCCATAACAACTATTTAACATGGTGCACAGGCAGGTTTCTGTAAGAGCACATAAAGTGTTTAAATAGGTCCACTATATAGAACACCACTTTGTGATTCAAGGAGCAATTTCAATAAGTAGCAAAACTGTGGATTATTAACAAAGTTGAAAAAGAAAGCTTCTGAAAAATATTGATAATATTGCTATCTCCTATCTTATTCTAGCATCTAAGACTTGAGTATAAAAATAACTCATTAATATTCTTGCAGAAGTTGTGAGCATTTACAATAATCTTGAAATAAACCTGTGTGTGAACTACTGGGAAATATGATTGCAGAACAAGGGTAAATGGGGGACTTGCATATTCATTTGCCTCTCTATAGAAATGTGAAGAGAACTTGAAAACTTCCTAGGGAACTTACAGTGAGTGGCTACAACACATTCATGAGGTGAGAGAGGTATCTCTCAGCATGTGTTCTTTTGTTACTTGAATATACAATACTTATTTCTGAAAATGAGCTAAACATAAGAAAACCCTGGAATAGCCTTAATGCTGCATGTAAAACTGCAAGTGTCAAAAAGACAACCCAAGCTAAAAAATGACCTCTTCTCCACATGTGACCCCGACTTCCAACCATCAGTGTGTTCACATCTACCACATCAGTCCTTTCAACTTAACTTATTTGTTATACCACCACTCAACTCCCACCTTCAAGGATGGTGTGATATTTCCAAATTCATACTGTCCCAGAGGTAGTCATGTGTGTGCATGTGTGCATATATGTGAGAGAGGGAGGGAGGGAACTAGAGAGGGAAGGAAGGAGAAAAGAGAGACAAGGAGGAAGAGAGACTGACTTGAGGAGCTCTAACTATGCAGGAGTGAAAGTTTTATGGTGGTGCAGGCGGGTCAAGGCAAGCTTGGACTCCAGAATCTATGTCAGAAACTTGGACTTGATTCAATGTAGGGAGGGATGGAAATCTATTTGCACCTTAGAAAGATTGTCTGATGAAGTGCAGAAGACAGAGTGAATGAAAGCGGCAAGGAACTACCTAGAAATAACAAGCATAGTTTTGGCTAGCTGCATGTGAAATAACCTATTGCCATACTACTGCAGATGACAAAATCAGCTTTGATGGGACCCTGTGATGATTAGAGTTAATTGTCAACTTGAAAGGATCTATAATTACCTAGAAAACAAGTCTCTTGGTCACCTGTGAACAATCATGTCCTCTCACATGCCTCCAAGGAATTCCATTGATTAGATCAATCTATGCAGGAGAATCACCCTTAATGTGGGTGGGACCATTCCCTGGGCAGTATAGAATGCATAGAGAGCGGAGTCCTGCTCACATGCTGCGTCCTGATTTTGAATGCCATATGACCAGCTGCTTCAAGCTCCTGCTATATCAACTTCTTTATCCGGATGGATATGTCCTTAAACTATGAATCAGAATAAACTTTTCCTATAAGTTTCTTTTGTTAGGGTCTTTTATCACAATAACAGGAAATAAATTATGACAGAGCCTTGATGGCATTTCTTCCCTAATTAGACGCAACTCATTGAAGCTAACATTGTCTGCATAGTAATGGAACGCATTAGCACAATTTTATATACTCAAAAACATGCAATAGTTTCTGAGCATAGGTAATACTATTATCTGCATTTGATGAATGTAGAAATTGTTTTAGCTTCCAGAACATGCCCAAGTGTACACAGCAAGTGATAGAGATGGTAGAGGATGCACAACATAGGTCCAGAGCCCTGCTCTGACCTTTGGGATTCAGTAGTTCCAGAGCCCTGCTCCCACCCTTGGGATTCAGTAGTTCCAGAGCCCTGCTCCCACCCTTGGGATTCAGTGGTCCTCTGTGGGCCAGGACAAGGCCAACTTTCAGTCTTTTCTGATCTCCTTACATACACAGTTCCACCTGCTGACCACACTCTATCTGCATTATCTACCAAAAGCTCAGCAAAGTTACAGCACAGCACTACCCTGTTTCTCCTTGACCAGTGTCTTCCAACTGCTCATACAGGGAGTTTTCTTCATGTGCTAAGCAACTTATCTATGTCGTCTGTGCTTACTGTAATAATAACGGTCCTTTAGACTCACATTCAACATTTAGATTGTACCCCTGCCCTATTTCCTTAGTAACCTTTATCTCCCCTTTTTTAAAACCAACTATTGAATTCAGCACTAAATTATTCAGTATGGTACACTGCGTTGACTTATTCTGCGCCCATAAGTCATATCTTTCCATTTTTTTTCCCAGAAAGAAGCTCTTTGTCTTATTTCTTTTTAACTTCTGCAGTTAATGCCAAGGTGAGTACAGACTCAAGATAGATGTCAGCATACATAACATACACATAATTGACAATCCTCTGGTCTCATGAGACTTAAACCATGGGAGAGGGAGCTTCCAGTTTGGTTTCATTTTGATTTGTCTGTGTCCTACAGGCAAAATGTGTGGTCTTTTGACAGAGTCTAAGCATCTACTTATGTTGAGTAATGAAGAACAGTTCTAATAGATGGTATGCTTTTGATGGCCCCAGAAGCCCATTTGGCCAGTCATCATAAGGAGGTAGCTAACCCTTGGTGCTAGGATTCTTATTTAATAGCCTATAATTTCTAAGACCATTTTTATATATGTATGCAAGGCAACTGTTCAGCATCAAACTTTTCATTTAAAATTTTTATTTTAATTACCTTAAAATGGAAGGGGTCCTTATGCTTTCTCAGAATTAATTCTTTGAGGGTTTCATACAGCATGTCTTGATCATACTCAAATTTGTATTGCAAACTTAATCTTTCCAAGTTTTCCAGATCAGCCCCCTCCCCCCTTCCCACCCTATTCTGTGTCTTATTTGTTTTGTAACCAGGCTTCATGAGCAGATTATGTTCCTCAAACAATCTTGTGTGTGCAACCTTTCACTGGAGAGCGATCAAATTATTAGGGTTTATACTCTCATCTTTCAGAAGCTAACATAGCCAGCAACTCCATGATAGGCTCTGCTATTGTTGTGGACAAGGGGAAGAAAGAGCATAGGAGGCAGAGGTGCTGAATACCATATGAAAACACTATCTCTGTTCATGGTTGGGAAGCCACACATATTAACTCAGCAGCTGGGACAGCATGTACAAACCCTGTTCACTTGTTTTGAAATCTGAAGTCTGTGTTTAATGACAGATACACGGTAGAAGAGATACCTGAAAAACTACCTTACTCACCTCACACTTCCTTTTTAATACAATGACTTGGCTGCATTTTCACAAATGAACAAATGACCAAAAATATCCAAAACAGTTCCTATTGTTTGTCAAATATACAGCTTTACAGTCATGAATACTACTGACTAACAGTGAAAGATAAAGTAATTGAAAAGTAATGTGCATATAATTATAATCTATTTTGGCTAGTAAGCAAAGATTTTAAAATTTGTCTTTGTGACATGTTTAGGATTTACTGTCAGAAGTATGAATTATTATCAGTTCTATGTATATTTACGTCATAGTCTACCACACCTTTCTTCTTTGGTCATTACGACTGTCTAGTGTATACATTCTCAATTCAAAATTGCCCTGATTCCATGTAAGGTCTGAATGGCTTTGTTTCTTTTAAATCTTTCTATCTTTCCTTGCTAGTTGTACTGATTTGCTGGGCAGTCAGACAGCATGTAGAGTATAGTACATGTGCAGTGGTGGTGACCAGCATCACATGTGGACAAAACTTTGGAAGTGCCATGTTTAGGAAACTTAACAGCAACAGCAGCAATACCAGAAACCCCATGCCATCATTCAACTATCACCTGAAATCTCAGAGAGTCACTATTAAGTGGCTGCTGGGTCCCAGCGGGTGACAAGAAAACAGTAAGAAAAATGAATAAAGCCCAACCCTGGAATCCACAATCTCTCATTGAGTGCTAAGTCAGCATGATGGGCAGTCTCTGAGTTGGCCTCTGCCAGATATTGTGTCTGCTCTCTCAGCATCCTTACCTGCCCAGTGATGTACACTTCAATCTTCTGCCTCACGAATAGCCAAGGGTACTTCTGATCACTGAGTGTTCTAGACTGAGAATCCAACCCAAGCTTCTCGCTTGGATCCAAGTTCCTCTCTGCGTTGTTGAGTTATCTACATACCACAGTGTCTCCACCCCATGTCACCCAACACACAGCATGTACTCAATGCAGCTTGAGTCATCGAATGACATTTTTGTGTTTCAATACCTTCCTAATTTTCTCTTTGACTTTAGCTTAAATTCTGTAATGGTGCATCACTTTTTTTAAAGTTACACATATCTGCCTTCCTAAATGATTGATATGGGCGTTTGTGAAGCTGGGGGTGGGGGAGATTATGTAAATGCACATCATTAGAAAGTCATATATATAGCTTACTTTTCCTTAATAGAATTATACCATCCCTATGCTACAGAACATTTCAGATACTTCAAATTCTATTTTGCTCTTATTTATTTTGAAAACAAAAATATAGACTTTAAAAAGCAGAAATGTATTCACTATAATTTTCTAGATTTAGTTGTTAGTTTGACTTATGTTTGGGAGCTTGGCATGAGAGGAAAAGGACAGGAAATATTGCTGACACGTAGTGACCGTTGAGTTTGGCTTTATAAACACTGCATGTCCTATCTAAAGAAAGGTATGCTTCCAACTGCTTCAACATGGTACTTCAAACAAAATCCCTTCCACCTGGTTTTACTGATTTCTAGAGGGGAAAAAAGTGCCAGACACTAATATCTCAAGTGGAACAACCATGACTACATATTATTGAGATTTCATATTAAAAGTGGCATTTTCATTAAAATCCTCTACTTAGCTGTGAAAAGCTATGATGATGTATTATCTCCTTCACACAAATGTGATGCAGAAAGTACCTAGGAGGTAATAACACAGTTTATGAAAAAAATTAAATATGATGGCTAGCCAAATGCAATTTTCACATTGGAAATTTTCCGTGGTGAGTCGCATATCCTGGAAAAAAGGGGTGCAGCTGAGGCATGGATAGAGGTAAAGGTTTGTGTGTTTCTGAAACTAAATATTTATCAATATTTCTGGAATCCAGTTGTTTCAGTAAAGCAACCTCTAATGCAAAAGGAGGGTAAGTGTGAAATTATTTTTATGGTGATTTCAAGTAAAAGTGAGTCACATACTGCCTTTTGCCATCTGCCCATGGGATATGGATTGATTCTGCCTCTTCCTTCTGAGATCCTTAGCAGGCAGAAGAAACTTCCAGGCTCCCCAAGACTCAGGATATGAACAAGCTTGAAGATATGATCAGGGCCTTGGAAGCCCTCATTTTAGGTTTCCATTTTAATACTCAGTGTCTGCCTGACACCAATATTCACCAGTTTTTCTCCCAATCATTTCAATCAACCATAAAAAAGACTCTTAGAAATGTCAAATTTCTTCTCTCATAAACAACCCCTCTCTTTTCTAAATATAGTAAAATCTGCCAGCCAGGGTTCTGTAGGTACATACACACATAGCAGGCACTATGATTACATTGTTTCAGTTAGATTTCTCCATTTCTACCCCTGGTTTCTCCTGCCAGCCTCTTAATTGTACATCAAGCTTTTACTTTATTCTGATTTAAAGCTACCACCACCACCACCACAACAACAACAACAAAACAAAGCAGTAACAACAACAACAACCTTACTTTCTAGTTCCCAGGTTCATTAGTTTCTCTGTTCCATGATGTGTTCTCATAGATTCTGTCCAAATGACCAAACAGTGCTTAGGGCTGGAAGTCATTTCATGGTTTGGTGGAACTGTCAGCTTTATCCTTTTCTGGACTGTAATCTCTGCATATGAGGTGGTGGTTTGAATTAGAACACCCCCTATAGGCTTAGTACTTGGTCACCAGTAGGTGGTTTTGTTTGGATAAGCTTGACAGATGTGACTTTGTTGGAGGTAGCACATTACTGGAGAACAAACTTGAACACAAAGGCACAGGGAATTGGTGCAAGCACCAATAGCTTATGCTCTAAGATCAACAATTGACAAATGGGACCTCATAAAATTGCAAAGCTATTATAAGGCAAAGGACATTGTCAATAGGACAAAATGGCAACCAACAATTTGAGAAAAGATCTTTATCAGTCCTAAATCTGAAGTTAGACTCCAGAGAATCAAATAACCCTATTAAAATGGGGTACAGAGCAAAAGAAAGAATTCTCAACTGAGGAATATTGAAAGCACCAAAAGAAATGTTCAACATCCTTTGTCTTAGGGAAATGCAAATCAAATCGACCCTGAGATTCTACCTCATACCCAGAGGAATGGACACAGAAATTGTAATTCACACAATGGAGTACCACTCAGCTATTAAAAGCAATGACCTCTTGAAATTCTTAGTCAAATGGATGGAACTAGAAAATATCCTCCTGAGTGAGGTAACCCAGTCAGGAAAGATCACACATGGTATGCACTCACTGACAAGTGGAGATTATCACCAAAGCTCAGAATACCCAAGATACAGTTCTGCAATCCACAGACCACATGAGGATCTAGAAGAAAGAAGGCCCAAGTGGGGATGCTTCAGTCCTTCTTAGAAGGCAGAACAAAATACTTACAGGAGGAAATATGGGGATAAAGTGTGGAACAGAGAATGGGGATCCAGCCCATCTATAGTCATCAAACCCAGACAATATCGCTGATGCCAAGACGTGCATGCTGACAGGAGCCTGATAGTGCTGACTCCTGTGGTGCTCTACAAGAGCCTGAGAAATACAGAGTCAGATGTGCTCCATGAACTATTGGGCTGAAAACAGAGTCTGCAATGGAGGAGTTAGAAAAAGGACTGTAGAAGCTGAAGGGGTTTGTAACCCCATAGAAGAACAACAGTATCAACCAACCAGACTCCCCAGAGCTCCCAGAGATTAAACTCAACTGAAGACTACACACGGAGGGACCTGTGGCTCCAGCCACATATGTTGCAGACAATGGCCTTTATAGGGCATCAATAGGAGGAGAGCCCCTTGGTTCTGTGAAGGCTAGATGTTCCAAGGTAGGAGAATGCCAGGGCAGTAAGGCAAAGTGGGGGTGTGAGATGGGGAGCACTCTCATAAAGGCAGGGGTAGGGACAATAGGATAAGGGAATTAAAAAGGGGAAACCGGGGAAGTAAATAATAGTTGAAATAAAAGTAAAAATATATTTATATTTTTTAAAATGGAGGAAAAAAAGAACATGAAGCCTCTCCCTCTTTCCAATTTGTTGTCTCTAATTCCTTCTTGTGGTTCAAGATGTGAGCTCTCAGCTTGTTTTTCTGAGAGTTTATCTGTTCCCTGCTATGACAGAGCCTTATACCTCTGGAACCATAAACCCAGTAAATTCTTACTTCTATAAGTTGCGTTGGTCATGCTGTTTTCCCATAGCAATAGAAGTGTAACTAACACCCACAATTTTATCCTTCTACCATGTTGCAAGCTTTTTGAGTACAGTGCATGCCACTAATCACAACATCTTCTTTAGTGTCTCAGATAGCGTTCCTATAGGAGCAATTTAATTACTGTTTATTGTGTCAATAAAATAGTTATCCGCACTATTTCACTTGGCAAGAAGACAGGCTCAAATAAGACTGAAGGTGTGAAAGATTTGGCAGGGTAAAGTTTTTATGGAAATAGAAGACTACATATTTGGAATCGTATACCAGACTTTCAATTAGAGTAGAATCTTTTCAGGTTATTCACAACTGACAACTCTGAAATGTGATTTGGCTTCTAGGAAAATTCTTTGGATGTAACATTAGCTTCATGAGAAATTGAGGTAACACATTAAGAGAATATTGGAAGAAAGGAAATGCCAAAAAAAGGGACAGCTTCTTCAGACCTGTCAAGACATCTTAATTTGTTTTCATGCAAAGAGACCTGATGAACTGCCACTAAATATCCACTTCCCTCCCTGTCATCATAAAGCCACTATACGATGTGCCAACTCAACTCACTCGGTAGCCAAAATTTTCATCAAGTCTGATAAGGCCACAGAAGAATGTATATGTTAAATTCTCACTGTTGTAGTAATCTATGACTGACTATATGATGCTCAAAAAAAAAAAAAAGTCCACAAAATAAGTGTATAGGATCCTCTTGAAGTTGGGTACACCTAGACCTTAAATCATTAATAATTCAAGAGCTAAGAAGATAACCTTGTGGCAATTCTTGGTATTTAAAAATCATTATGTTTAATCTTTACACACCAAGAAAACTGGGACTATTTCCATGTTAAGTTTTGTTTTACATGTACTTTATACTCATTGTAACTAGTAAGATTTCAATGTATACTATCAACCTTTTAAAAAAATCAAGTACTGACAAAAATATATTCATATAGTTTTATGCAAAAAATGCTTTAAAAATCTGTACATGTATCTCTGTTTTTTTAAATAAGGTTATAAAAAAAGACTATCTGTGGTAGAAAGCATAAAAATTGAGAGGTGGAGTCTCAGAGGCTGAAACCCACAGTCTGGCATGAAGGTCATTACCATTCTATAATCATTACCTCCTGAGTTATGATTTCATTTTCTTGTTAGGGACTGGGGTGGAGGTGTGGGTGGAGGGGCAGTGAGGGACTGTAACACTAAGCCTGGAATTATAGCACTTAAGTAACTCAGTGCTCAGATCTGGATTCTAGCTGTGCTGTCTTTAGACAGTCAGCCTTGAATCAACCTGGAACTATTTGAAAACACAGGATCTGAGGAACCACCATTCCTGATTTCCACAGTGGTTGTACCAGCTACATTATTAGGTGAGGATCCAACTATTCCACTCCTGGGCATATATCCAAAAGGACACATGCTCCACCATGTTCACAGCAGCCTTATTTATTATAGCCAGAAGTGGGAAAGAATCCAGATGTCCTTCAACAGAGGAATGGATAAAGAATTTATGGTACATTTACACAATGGGGTACTACTCAGCTATTAGAAACAATGACTTCTTGAAGTTCCTAGGCAAATGGATGGAAATCATCCTGAGTGAGGTAACCCAGTCACAAAAGAACACACATGGTATGTATTCACTGATAAACAGATACTATCTTCTAAAAGCTCAGAATACCCAGGAAACTATTCACAGACCTTATGAAACTCAAAAAGAAGAAAGGCCAAAATGTGAATGCCTCAGTCTTTCTTAGAAGGAAGAGCAAAACACTCACAGGAGGAAATACAAAGTCAAATAGAGGAGCAGAGAATGAAGAAAAGATCTACAGAGACTGCCCCACCTGGGGATCCACCTCATACGCAGATACCAAACCAAGGCACTATTGCAGATGCCAAGATGTACTTATTGGCAGAAGCCATATATGGATACCTCCTCAGAGGCTCTTCCAGAGTCATGCAGGTACAGCTGAGAATGCTTGCAGCTAAGCATTGTACTAAACATGGGGATATTAATGAAAGAGCTAGAGAAAGGATTGAAGGAGCTGTAAGGGTTTGAAACCTCATAGGACAAACATTATCAACTGACCAAAGCCTCCAAAACTCCCATTGAATAAAACAACAACCAATGAGCACACATGGAGAGACCCATGGCTCCAGTTACATATGTAGCAGAGGATGGAATTGTCTGGCATCAATGAAAGAAGAGGTCTTTGGTCCAGTGAAAGTGTGTTTTCCCAGTGTAGGGAAATAGCAAAGGGCTGAGGTGGAGAGGGTGATTGGGAGAGGGAGCATCTTCAAGGTAGCAAGTGAAGGCGGAGGAGGGATGGAAGGTGGGGAAAGGAGATAACAGTTGAAATGTAAATACAGAGAATATCCAATAAAAAAAAAAAGAAAAAAGAAGAAAACACAGGATCACAGTGGCTCAGCAAGAATTGGGATTTCAGCAAGTTCATGAGTTTAATATGATAGTGAGACACATTGTACAAGGAAAAGCAATAAATTTTTGCTTCTCATTTGGTCTGAAAACTAATAGAGTAGTGTGTGTGTGTGTGCGTGTGTGTGCGTGTGTGTGTGTGTGTGTGTGTGTGTGTGTGTTTGTGTGTGTGTGTGTGTGTGTGTGTGTGTATGTGTGTGTGTGTGTAGTCCCACATTCAATTAATCTAAAATGATATATAGAAATGTTACATGGAGGCCATGTGCCACTAGGAAGAGAGGAGATCCAGGGATGCAGGCCTGGTGAGACTGCACTGTGAGTAGCCAGGGCACAGAGAGGATTATGCCTGGTGCACAGAAAGCATGCCCCCTCCGATTGGTTCAGGAGAGCAGGATCTCTGCAGTAGAAACTCGGTTTCCACCCGGAAGGCCCTTGCATGCAGACCAAATGCTCAAGTCATTTGCCACCTAAAACAGCAGAGATCCAGGGACACAGGCCAGGTACATGGGAGAGAGGGGAACCAATCACTGACAACTAGACCATATGTAATCACAGAAAAGATGGCAAGAGGAAAGCGAAAGAACTTACCCAAGGAAAACCAAGTGAACCTGGCAACACCAGAACCCTGCTCCCCCATCACAGCAAACAGCGGAATGCCAAACACTCTGGAAAAGGAAGACTCAAACCCAAAGTCATACCTCAAGATGATGATAGAGATCTTTAAAGAAGAATGGGAGAGAAAGCATAAAGAAATAGAAGCTTTTAAGGAGGAAACATGAAAAACACTCAAAGAAATCAAAGAATGAGAGGAAAACAGAACCAAGGAGATGGAAAAATTGAAGAAGGAATTTAAAATGGAAATGGAAACAATAAAAAAAAAAAAACACTAAAAGAAACAATCCTGGAGGTAGAAAACCTAAAAAAGAAATCAGGAGTCACAGATGTAAACATCTCCAACAGACTACAAGAGATGGAAGAGAGAATCTCAGGGGCCAAAGACAACATTGAAAACATAGACAAATAGTCAGAGAAGATGCAAAAGTCAAAAAGATCCTAACCAAAAATGTCCAGAAGATCCAGGACACAATGAGAAGACCAAACCTAAGGATAATAGGAATAGAAGAGGGCAAAGAATATCAACTAAGAGGCACAGTAAATATCTTCAAGAAAATCATAAAAGAATGAGATGACCACGAGCATTAAAAATACCTACAGAACACCAAATATAGTGGACCAGGAAGGAAATACCTCCTGACACATAATAGTCAAAACGACAAGTGCCCAAAGCAAAGAAAGAATACTAAAAGCAGTAAAGGAAAAAGGTTATGTAGCATATAAAGGCAGAACAATCAGAATCACACCGATTTCTCAACAGAAACTATGAAAGTTAGAACAGCCTGGACAGACATCACGCAGACCCCAAGAAAACACAAGTGTCAGCCCAAGCTGCTTTACCCAGCAAAACTCTCAATTACCATAGATGGAGAGACCAAAATATTCCAGGACAAAACTCAATTTACATAATATCTGATAACAAACCCAGCACTACAATGAATTATAGGTGGAAAACCCAATAAAAGGTGGGAAACTAGATCCTAGTAAAAACAAGAAAATACCTAAACAAGAAAACCAAAAGAAGAAAGACACACAGGCACAATTCTACCTGTAAAAGCAAAAATAGCAGGAAACAGCAACCACTATTTCTTAATATCTGTTAAAATAAATGAACTCAATTCCCCAATAAAAAGACATAGGCTATCAGACTGGATACATAAACAGAATCCAGCATTTTGCTGCATACAGGAAACTCATCTCAGAGACAAAGAGACAGTATCTCAGAGTAAAAGTTGGGAAAAAAAACTTCCAAGCAAACAGCCTCCAGAAACAAGCTGGAGTGGCCATTCTAATATCAAATAAAGTAGATTTTCAACCAAAAGTTATCAAAAAAGATAAGAAAGGATGCTTTTTACTCATCACAGGGAAAATTTGTCAGGTGAAACTCTCAATCCTTAACATATATGCTCCAAATACAAGAGCACCCATATTCATAAAAGAAACCCTACTAAATCTCGGAAAATACATTGCACCCCATGCAATAATAGTGGTAGACCTCAACACCCCACTCTCATCAATGGAAAAAAAAACTGAACAAGGACGCAGTGAAACTAGCAGAGGTTATGAACCAAAATGAATTAATAGACATCTATAGAATATTTCATCCTAAATCAAAAGAATACATTTTCTCAGCACCTCATGGCAACTTCTCTAAAACTGACCATATAATTGGTCAGAAAACAAGTTTCAATAAATATAAGAGTATTGAAATACTCCCATGCATCCTCTCAGATCACCATGGTCTATGGCTGGTCTTTAACAACAACAAAGACAACAAAAAGCCCACATACACGTGGAAACTAGACAACGCTCTGTTAAACAATAGCAGGGTCAAAGAAGAAATAGAGAAAGAAATTAAGGATTTTCTAGAATTCAATGAAAACGAAAACACAACATACCCAAACCTATGAAATGCAATGAAAGAAGCACTGAGAGGAAAACTCATAGCTCTGAGTGCTTCCAAAAAGAAACTGGAGAGAGCATACACTAGCAACTTGACAGCACAGCTGAAAGCTCTAGAACAAAAAGCAGTCGATACACCCAAGAGGAATAGACTGCAAGAAATAGTCAAACTCAGAGCACAAATTGACCAAATAGAAACAGAAAGAACCATTCCAAGAATCAACAAAACCAAGATCTGGTTCCTTGAGAAAATTAATAAGATTGATAAACCCTTAGCCAGACTAAGTAGAGGGCAAAGAGAATATCCAAAGTAACAAAATCAGAAAGGAAAGTGGAGACATAACAACTGAAACTGAGGAAATTCAAGAAACCATCAGATCCTACTACAAAAGACTATACTCAACAAAGCTGGAAAATCTGGAGGAAATGGATGAATTCCTAGACAGATACCAGATACTAAAGTTAAACCAGGACCAGGTAAACCATCTTAATAATTCCATAACACCTAAAGAAATAGAAGCAGTCATCAAAAGCTCCCCAACCAAAAAAAAGCCCAGGTCCAGATGGGTTCAGTGTAGATTTCTCTCAGACATTTATTGATGACCTAATACCAACACTCTTCAAACGATTCCACAAAATAGCGTCAGATGGAACACTATCTAACTCATTTTCAAGGCCACAATAACCCTTGTTCCTAAACATCCCGAAGACCCTACAAGGAAAGAGAACTTCAGACCAATCTCACTTATGAACATTGATGCAAAAATACTCAACAAAATCCTTGCAAACCGAATCCAAGAACACATCAAAATGATCATTCACCATGACCAAGTAGGCTTCATCCCTGAGATGCAGGGATGGCTTAATATAAGGAAATCCATCAATGTAATCCACCATATAAACAAACTCAAAGAACAAAATCACATGGTCATCTCACTAGATGCTGAAAAAGCATTTGACAAAATTCAAAACCCCTTCATGTTAAAAGTGTTGGAAAGTACAGGAATCCAAGGTCCATACCTAAACACAATAAAAGCAATATACAGCAAAACAATAGCCAACATCAAACTTAATGGTGAGAAACTTGAATCATTCCTACTAAAATCAGCGTCTAGACAAAGCTGCCCACTCTCCCCCTAGCTATTATACATAGTACTGAAAATCCTAGTCTCAGCAATTAGACAGCAAAAGGAAATCAAAGGGAGAAAATTTCCTGAACAGAACACCAATGGCTCATGCTCTAAGGTCAAATATCAAGAAATAGGACTTAATGAGTTGCTAAGTTTCTGTAAGGCTAAGAACACTGTCAAGAAAACAAAATGGCAGCCAACAGATTGGGAAAAGATCTGTAACAACCCCACATCTGATAGAGGTTTAATATCCAAGGTATACAAAGAACTCAAGAAGGTAGACACCAGAGAATCAAACAACCCTATTAAACAACCAGGTACAGAGGTAAACAAAAAGTTCGAAATTGAGGAATATCGAATTGCTAAGAAGCACCTAAGGAAGTGCTCGACATCCTTAGTCATCAGGGAAATGCAAATCACAACTACCCTGAGATTCCACCTCACACCAGTCTGAATAGCTAAGATCAAAAATTCAGATGACAGCAGATGCTGGTGAGGATGTGGAGTAAGAACAACATTTCTCCACTGTTGGTGGGGTTGTAAACTGGTACAACTACTCTGGAAATCAGTCTGGCGATTCCTCAGAAAATTGGACATTGTACTACCTGAAGACCCAGTTATTCCACTTCTGGGCATTTACCCCAGAGAAGCTACAACATACAACAAAGACACATGCACCACAATGTTCATAGCAGCTCTATTTATAATAGCCAGAAGCTGGAAAGAACCCAGATGTCCTTCAGTAGATGAATGGATACAAAAATTGTGGTACATTTACACAATGGAATGATACTCAGCTATCAGAAACAATGACTTTATGAAATTCTTAAAAAATGTATACACCTAGAGAATATCATCCTGAGTGGGGCAACTTAATCACAAAAGAACAGATATAATATGCTCTCACTTGTAATTGGATACTGACCCCAGAAAACTCTGAAAACCCCAGAAACAACTCACTGACCATATCTAGTTCAAGAAAAACAGAGGACAAAAGAAAAAAGAAAAATTATTATGCTTAATCTTTACACACCAAGAAAACTTTGACTATTTCCAGGTTACATCTTGTTTATATGTACTTTATGCTCATTGTAACTCGTAAGATTTTAATGTATACTATCTAACCTTTAAAGTACTGACAAAAATGTATTCATATGCTTTTACACAAAAATGCTTTTAAAATCTGTACATTTGTCTCTGTTTTTTAAAATAAAGTTGCTCAATTAAAAAAAGAAAAGGAAGTAGACATATTACTGTCTAAAACTGCAAAAATAAAAACCAAAAAACCCCCAAAAACAAACAAAAAAACCCAAACAACCCCTCCCCAAAAAATAAAAAAGAAATGTTAGATGACATTTTTGAACTGAAATTATTTAAAATGTTAATTAAGATAGAAACAGGAAGAGAAATAAGAACTAGCTCTAAGAAATTTGTCATGATAGTCAATCAGATTAGTAATTTGATTTTCATTTACTTCTAAAATATTGTCATCTAGATACAGAATCATTGAAAATAATTTCTTACTTGTTTAGCAAACTCAAATGGCCATTATACCCCCTTGTTGCCTGATCCTTTCTACCCAATTATTGGTAATTGTGGATATTCTATTATCATGAAGTACAGAGGTAGCTAATGACTATTGCGTATAATTTCAACTGTGATTGTCAAGAAATACTTAAAATGTCAAGCATACTAGTTTCATATTGTTAGTAAAAACAATATTCCTTCAGAATAAAAAGTTCATGTGATTTTCCTACTTTCCTTTTGGTTAACTTTAATCTTTACTTATTTTTTAGCTGACAAAATATAAACATTGATTGTTATTTATGTTATTTATGTTTTTATAATGAATCATGCTATTCCCTCAATAAAACAACCCCAACAAAGTAAATAACCTTTCAAGAAAGACTCAAAAATATCTATTAGTAAGAGGATGATATCTTCTATATTTGGTTTTCATTTTCATCTAATCTCAGAAATGTTTTATAGTTTGAATCCCCAGAACAAGGGAGTATGTCGGGCAGCCTCTAGTTGTGAGTTTTGGGGCATGGTGGCAGGAAGTAAGCAATAGTGGCAACAGTCTCTCAAGAAAAGTGAACAGAAATATTAATGGAGTAAATATAGTTACAGAGTAAAAAGAAGGTAGACATACTGATTGGTCCTGTACCCATCTCCTCACCCCTCAGGTTAGCTAAAGACCCATGGCTCTAACTTTACTTGATAAATATAGTTCTCATTCTGTATCAAAGACGGTTACTTTTGAAACACTTTGTAGTTATTATGGACAAATCTCAACTGGTAAAACTGCATGGGACAAATGATGGTATGGCACTTAATAGATATACGTACAAAACAAGTTCTACACCAAAGGTTCATCATGGAAGTTGGAATGTGATGACTGTATGAGCCACAGTTCCAGGAATTCTGCTGTGGCACTGTGACTCCTGTAAATTTCAAGAAAGCTTAACCTATGATATCTCATGGAGTTCTGAATGGCAATACCAGTAGACTGCCATGTTATCATAGAAGTGTAAAACCTCACAGATGTCAACTCTAAGAAGAACTACTAGCATTCTAGCATTTAGGGGGTGGTGAGAGAGGGATGATTATGACTAATCTTCCCTAGGAATAACCCTCCTAATTGGGTGTCTAATAGTAACTGATCAGCCCTGAAATTATGTAAATACAATCAACATTAAATAGAGTCACCAGGTTGTATTTATATACTTATTTTATAAGTATTATAATATATATTATTATACATATGTAACAATAAAAATTAAGAAAATAGTAGATGAATTGTGAGAAGGTGTGAAGGTAGTGGAACTGGGAGGTGTTGGAGTGAAGAATGCTAAGAAAAAGCAATGTAATTATATTTCAATTAATATATTAAAATGTACTAAAATAAATAAAGAAATAAAAAAGACATAGGTAGTGTAAGAGATAATATATTCTAGCAAGAAAGCAGGAATATAAATTATATTCTTGTACATAGTGCTCAAACAATTCCCAAGAGTATAAGTGAAAGATAGCTCCAATTAGCACGAGCCCTTAAGTGTAGAAATTAGTTCATGTTATGTAGCAGATAGAGCCTGTGGGACACACTTCCTGTTCATTATCAGTCATTACATACCAACACTTAGTTTGAATGTTCATGATGAAACTTAGTTTCAGTTCATATTACCTGGAAGCCATGAGACATTTCCCCCCGAAATAATGCTTAAAATATATTTTCCATTATTGTTCTTCTTACAAAACTGTCATACATTGCTATCAGTTAAGGTTGTCAAACTCATCAATATTTACTCATCAGAAACTTTAATATGTTCTTAGCACCATATTAAGATAAATATTTTTTTTTGCATATTTCTAACTCAGCTCATTAAACATTAATACATTCTTGCTATAATAAAATAATGTTGGTTGTATTTCATTCTTCTTGAGAGTATATCAGTAGTGGTATTAGATGATATTTAATGAGGATGCTCATGAGATTCTAAAAACAGTTCATTATACTCATTTTCTCATATACTTAACAACCCTCTTGGTGAGTCTGTATTAATTATTTTATTGATGAAGACATAGGCCAACAAAGGATAAAATCCTTCCTAGACTCATTTGATTAGTGCTTGATTGGGACAGGAACCGTACTTAGACCATCCACTATTCACTATATGATACTTTTGTCTGCTCAAGATATTAGAGAAACTGAGTTTCAAGGACAAGAGACAATGTTCTCAGCACTTGGTTTTTTGTATGTATCTTCTTAAAGTTGCAAACTACATTTAACATATACTTACATGTCTAAAATAATATTGCTTAAACTATTGCAAGAGTTTATTTTTTAGCATAAAACTATATGAATATATTTTTGTCAGTACTTGATTTTTTAAAGGTTTAATAGTATGCATTGAAATCTTACTATTTACAATGATTATAAAGTATATGTAAAACAAAATGTAACATGAAAATAGTCAAAGTTTTCTTGGTCTGTAAAGATTTGAGTTATGATACAAAAAGTATTACATGGATTGTTATTGTAGAGAAAAACTACCATGAATACTAACGAAGTCTAAATGATAAATTTACTTAAAATCTAGGTGACAAACCAAAGCATCATAGCAAAAATCACAAACAAACATATTATATTGATTAGGAAGTATCTTCTTGGTTCTCAAAACTCTGACTTCTCTTATTACTAAATAAGTCTATTCTCTTAGAGATACCTCATATTGCACAATATTGAATGAATCTTAGTGGCATATGTTTATTGAAATTTGTTATAATCTATAAATTATTTATAGTTGTAAATGTGTGTGTGTGTGTGTGTGTGTTTGTAACTATCTGTAAGAATACTAGTTATTATGTTTTTCTGTCCTTTTCTGTCTTGGAATTGAGTGCATTATCTGTCACTTTACAGCAATTTGGCTACTAATTTACAAATTTTAGGATTCTTGTCATTGTAAAATATTGCTGTCCATCTGTATCTTATAGTCTGTGCATAAGTTTCTCATATTTTTGGTGAGGATAGGGATTCATTTAGCAAAGGTTCACTTGAAACTTGCTTATAACACCAAA
The DNA here is from genome assembly GCF_963924665.1 of Micromys minutus. Classification (NCBI taxonomy): domain Eukaryota; kingdom Metazoa; phylum Chordata; class Mammalia; order Rodentia; family Muridae; genus Micromys; species Micromys minutus. Next base: position 8,165,355 of record NC_137984.1, read on the forward strand.
ATACCTGTAGCTCTAGATCCTGTGGCCCCTCTCTCCAACTTGAACAGTTGGGGCTACAGACCACACCTGATATGTAAATCTCCCTCCCTGATAGGTAAAATAATTAAGTTGCCTTTAAAATAAATGAGGTATTTCTGGAAAGTATTTCCTGCCTCGAGGTTCAGCTCAATTTTAGATAAGATCTCCAGGATTTAGAAAACATTGACTCTTTTGAATAATATAGCAGTTTTAAAACATAGGCCCTAGCCCTTTGCCCGCATTTACAGGAAGATAAATATAAAAACAATTATGTTCTTACTAATGGCATTGAACTATGTTCCCTTTACTAAATACTGACATTTTCTATGCTCAGGGATTATAAAGAAGAATATATTCTAAATGAGATCTTCAGACTAATTAGCTTCCTGGTTGACACGTCCAGAGACAAGAAAAATAAATAGTGCAATAAGATTCATTTACATTTGCAGGAATGGTACTAACAGCACCACTACTTGGTATTTTTACAAGAGAAGAATCATATACAAAAGAACATATTTCTACTCATATACACTGGCTATTTGCATAAACATTTAGGTTATTTTTCACATTAAACCATCAGCTATTCACAGGATGACAAGAAAAAATTGAGCCATGAACAATGATTGTTAAAATAATAAATGTGTTGTGCTCTCTTGTTCCTATTTTGGAGGAAACACTATAACCTTTTGATACATGTGAGTTCTTTTGTTTAGAAATTACTTTCTTTGTCTTGTTTTCTTTATTTAACTATACTGCCATCTTGGTTTGTATTCTACAGGGGATCAGTTTGCATTGGTTAGAAGCCTCCAAGGATCTTGACTGACTCAAACACTGAATATTCCTTATGATCAGCACAAGGCAGTTGAAGTTCTGTGGGAGAAGGTCAAACTGAGGCCTGGGCTAAGCAACAGAGCCAGTATAAGTTGGCTTTAGAGTCACTATATAGTAGATTACTAAAACAACAACAACATCAACAAGAATAATCTCATAATTCTATGCACACACATTCAGTTACCTGCTATTGGAAGTATAAATGCAAGTTCTTTTGTGGCCTTATTGCAAGTTGTGGTTAAAGAATAAAGTATGATGACTGTCATATCTTTTTATAGCTAGTCTAATATCTAATATAAATTAGTATCATTCAATGGGAAGAAAGAGAAAACCAAAGGCTTCATTGCCATACCTATACAGCATCATACATGTCTTCCATGGTTCATTTGTCTTAATCACCAAGACTTTCAAACTGTACAGAGAGCAGAGATGGTGCATTAAAACTGATACATTTACAAATTTGGAATTTTCTTGAAAGTGAAAGTAATTGCCAAAGCAACAAATGTTATGACATCATCAACTCCACTCTCACCAGCTGCCCTAATCCAATAAGGAAATTTAAAACATCTCAGAAGTGCACAGTTAAACTGGGAGTTTAACAATCAAAGCATTTATACACAATTTATCTTCTTTCATGAAAATTCATTCTTTCAGTAGTTTTGTATAGGACATTTCTTTATATCATGTAATGTACTAGAGAATTAATATAGATTTATAATAAATTATGTTCTTTGCTTCCAAGAATTTCAGTATCTGATGTGAAGTCAGACCTGAAAATAACAGAGTTAAAACCACATCACATGTACTATCAGATATTTCAAGAAATAGGAGGAATGAACAGGTGCCTTGGAAGAAAGTACCTCTTTGCAATTACAGCCATCAGATCAGGGGAACTATCATGTACCAATGAAAAATCCTCTCAAAATAGTCATCACAACTCACAGTCTATGGAGATCCTAGGGGAATAACAAGCAGAAAACAGTTCTTTTGTGTTGCTTTCAAAATCCATTGTTTTCTATCTTAAAATCCATACTGTACCACTAAATCAAGCCAGCACCCTATTTCTCTAGACCCATACTTTCTAAATGAGACTGGAAATCATTATAAAGGTATATAGTTACACTGAGCAGATACAAACTCTTATCCTCACTGTGTAGGTCCTTCAGCGTTGGAAAGCAGTTAAAGATTTATTTAATGGTAATTCCTCAAACCAACAAATTGGAAATGGGTAGATGATAGATACTTTTTTCTTGAAAAATTGCAAACAGTACAACTTATTATGCCATTGGATATTTCCACCTTTGTTTATGCTCTAAGCAGCTATGATTACACAAAGTGTAAATAGCATATATTGCTTGTGTAAGGTTATGGCTTAATTTAATTATAGTAATTTACAGCTCCATTGCACAAGGTTGTTAAAAAAATGTGCTGCTTGCAATAGCCAGAACGTTGACACAAGCTAAAACTGTATATTTAAATTAAGCTACCTCATTAAATTTTAGGATGCCATTATTCCCTGCCTTATTATTATTATTATTATTATTATTATTATCATCATCATCATCATCATCATCATCATAGGTATGGTATTGTGGCCTCTGTGCCTCATACAGGAAAGCCCATGCCATATTGCCTATGCAGCCTACTGCATTAGTCACAGTTATTTTCTCAGCTCAAGTGACAAGCAATATAAGCATATATGGTGGTCAATGAGGAAATTTCCAGTGCATTACCCTATAGAGTCATTAACATCAAGAATATAAACAAACAGTCATATTTCTGAGCAGGAGAAGAGATTTGATGATGTGTTTTTTAGAGTGGGACAGAGCAGTGTTGAAGCATAAAGAGATGTCAGTTAGTGTGGGGAAGGAGTCCTGTATTTGGAGGCAAATGTTGGTTTCTGTGTGAGTTATTCAAGAATACTCTTTGTGCCCTAACACTCTTGAAGCATATTTTCTTTGAGTCCTCATTGTTCCAAAACTCCATAGGAACAAGTAATGAAGAGAATGGTTTTTTTGCCTTAGGAAAATATTGTACTTATATTTTATATAAATGAAATATTTCATTGCAAGTACTTACTGATGTGGATATTGGAAATGAGCAATACTACTGGTCAATAAATATCCCTCATGATTGTAAAATACAATATGATTTATGATTACATTTTTCAAGCTCATAGTAAATTAAATGATTGGAATTTTGAGACCATAAATGTTTTGGTGGTTCAGAAATTTTCTGGACAGATCTTTTCTTAAACCACTTGGCTGATCTTCCATACACTGATTAAGGCTGTTCTAGTAGATTCTAGCAGAATCTAGTAGATTCAAATACACTTTTGTATTTTAAATCTATTTTCAACATGCCAAAGGTGTTTGTAAAACAAGAAAACCACCATCTTTCTGATTAAAGACACAGTATGACACAATTTTAGGAAGACCTTTAAATACCTTTGAATAGCGTGAAATACCAAGATATTTCAGGGCTATAAGTATAAATTTCAAACACTTCAAATAAACAAACCCAACAATGTAGAAGGTAATTTTGCTTTTAAAATGTTATTATAATTTATCTCATTGAATTCTACAGTAGCAGCTTTTTAAATTCACAGGTTCTGGTGAGAGACTAAGTTTTTTCCTGGGGATGTCCTCCAAATTTGTGCTTAGTGTCACTCCTATCCACACTTCATGTTCAATCTATTTATTCCTTTATTAAAATGGATATAATCTAGGTGGCTCAGTAGGTAAACACATTTACTGTTGAAGCCAGATAAGCTGATTGGGCCTCCAAGATCCACATGGTGCAATGAGAGAACCAGCTCCTACAAGGTGTATCCTGACTCTAACATCCGTATACAAACATTATACTTGCTGCTCTTGCAACCAGGTTGCTTACAACCCCTGTCAGTCCAATTCCAAGGGATCTGACACTTTTCTGGCCTCTTGACAGCAGGCATGCACACGAGCTTGCACACACACACACACACACACACACACACACACACACACACAACCATCCATTGCCCCCCCCCACACCTTCTCCTATTGCCACCACTACCACCTTCATCACTACTATTATTATTACTACAATTACGACGATTAAATTTACTATGGTATGGGCATAGTTTTGGTTTTTGATTCTTTTTTTTTCTTTGATGTGTGAAAATGTTTTTACTCTGTATGACAGCTGCTCAAGATCTTCTGGCTTTTAGAGTCTCTGTTGAAAAGTCTGGTGTAATTTTGATTGGTCTGCCTTTATATGTTTCATGACCCCTTTTCCTTCCAACTTTTAATATCCTTTCTTTGTTCTGTGCATTTGGTATTTTGATTATTATGTGGTAGGAGAAATTTCTTTTCTCACCAGTCTATTTAGAGTTCTGTAGGCTTCTTATATGGGCATCTCTTTCTTTAGGTTAAGGGCAGTTTTCTTCTATAATTTTGTTGAATATGTTTACTGGCTCTTTCAGTTGGGAATCTTTGCTCTTTTCTATACCTAGGTTTGGTCCTCTCATTTTGTCCTAAATTTCCTGGATGTTTTGGATTAGAAGCCTTTTGCATTTTGCATTTTCTTTGACTGTTGTGTCAATGGTTTCTATGGTATCTTCTCCACCTGAGATTCTCTCTTCTATCTCAAGTATTCAGTTAGTGATGTTTGTGTCTATTATTCCTGATCACTTTCCTAGGTTTTCTATCCCAGGCTTGTCTCCCTTTGTGGTTTCTTCATTGTTTCTATTTCCAGTTTTAGATCCTGGATGGTTTTGTTCAATTCCTTCACTTGTTTGTTTGGTTTTTTTTTTTTTTTTTTCTTATATTTCTTTAAGAGATTTATGTGTGTCTTCTTTAAGGGCTTCTACATGTTTAACTGTATTGTCCTGTATTTCTTTAAGGGAGTTATATCTCTGGAAAATAAAAGGTAGAGCAGAATCAGATATGGGAGGAGATTGGGGAGATGTCCAGTGGATAAGGAAATTGAACAGAGTTATGTAGCAATGGGGGATGGGAAGCTGGGGGTAACCAACAGAAATTCCCAGAAGCCAAGAAAGCAAAAGGATCCTAGGACTCCATGGGGATGACTTTAGCTGAAATACCCAACAAAGGGGAGGTACAACTGTAGAGACCCCCTCAGGTAGCTATGCATGGCTCCCATTTGAAATGAAATGGAACCACCCACACTTTAAATCTCAAAAATTTTAACCCAGAAATGTTCCAGTCCAAAGGAAAGACAAGTACAAAAATAAAATGGAACAGAGACTGAAACAAGGAATATCCAGAGACTGCCCCAGCTAGGGATCCATCTCACCTGCAGACATCAACCCCCCACACTATTGCTGATGCCAAGAAGTGCTAGCCAACACTGATATGGCTGTCCCTTGAGAGGTTCTATCAGCACCTGACCAATAGAAATGCAGCCAAACATTAGACTGATTTCAGGAACCCTAATGGAAGAGCTAAGGGAAGAACTGGAGGAGTTGAAGGGGATTGCAATCCCACAGGAAGAACAATACCAACTAACTAAACCAGCCAGAGCTTCCAAGGCCTAAACCATCAACCAAAGAGTACACAGGAAGGGACTCATGGCTTCTGTCGCAGATGTAGTAGAGGATGGCCTTATCTGATATCAATGGGAAGGAAGGCCCTTGGTCCTATGAAGGCTTGAAATCCAAGTGTAGAGGGCTGCTAGAGCAGTGAATCTAAAATAAAAATGTGGGTTGAAGAGTATCCTTATAGAGGCAAAGGGGTGAGGGGATGGGATGTGGCAGTCTGTGGAGGGGTAACTAGGAAGGGAGATATCATTTGAAATGTAAAGGAGTAAAGTGATTAAAAAAACCAGAAGTTGTCACTCTTTACAGGTAACAGGCTTTATAGATAGCAAATGAAAGTGCATCCTACAAAAGCTATGAGAACCAATAAAATTAAGCACAATTAAGGATACAGAAAACTTTAACATATCTATTTTGTAATAGAATATATTTGAAAAAGGAATCAAGAAAGATATTCTATACATAACTAGAAAAAATAAAATAGAAACTCCTGTCCTATATTTTGTAGTAAACTATGAACAAATAGAGCTATCCAGAGAGAAAGATTGAAACAGGGGACCTTACATAGTTAGATATCGGAATATAATATAAAAGAGTCACAATCAAAACACCACATACAATAGCATATATTGTATAAACATAAAGAAACAGACTAACGTGATATAACAGGCTTCCCAGACAGCCTACAATCTGAAAGGATAAGTTCTTTCAATAAATGATACTGAATTGGTTACCTACATGCAAAAGAATGGAACAATTCTCCCATCACTCACTGATGACAAAGTTTAACCCAAGTGAATAAAAGACTAAACGTAAAAATGAAACAGACTGTGAGAATTACTTTAAAATATTGAAACAGGCAAATACTTTTTAGAAAAGGTTCAAAACACAGTGTAAGGGTCCAAAAATATTTGAAGGAAGACCCCAGACTCAGTATACAAGGATAAAAAGTGTTTGTTCTACAGAACAGCTAGCATGTGAGGTCAGCCATTTTTTGAAATGGTGACTCCAGACAAAGGCATGCAGTCCTTATAGGAAACCAGGGGAACTCTACTAGGATTAGGTAATCTAAAATTTCATTGGTGGTGGTAAGAGTTGCAGGAGGTCATTGGTCTACATTCCTATGTCATGCAATGAGATAGGGACGTCCAGCACAGATGACTCATCCTTAGATAAGTTATTTCTCCATTTTTGTGGTTTTCCTTAGAATGTTCATTGGGAGGGAGTTTTACAATCTTTTTTTTCAGTATTTTATGTTTTTTTTTTTTTTCTGGAACTGGTGTTTTATGGACTTCTTTTTGAAATAAGGTATTGTCTTTAAATGAAGACAAGTGGGGTTTATGTTGTCCTTTCAACAGGAAATAAAAGCAAAAGTACAAAAATATCACAAAACTCTTGATTTTTTACACAACCAACAAATGATCAATCGAGAAAAAATAACAATATACATGATGAGAGAAAATATTTTAAAAGTATGCATTAGACAAGTGGTTAATATTCAAAATATAAGAAATTAAAACTAAAAACCTAGATTATAGAAGAAGAACTCTAGTAGTAAGGCCAAGGTATGGTTCAGTCAAAATTTATTCTACAAAAAATGACTTGAGTTTGTTGGAAAACCCTGCTATTTGAGGTTGAAATCTACCATGTCTGAATAGCTCTTCTGAGGTCTGCACAAAATGGAGGATTTCTCCCTTCCAGCAGGGTTCCCCATTCTCTGAACTTGCTGGGGAGCCCACAAGCCACTTGAGGAAGGTGAAATAGCTCTTGACAAATTTGCAAGTTCAACTTTCTCTTTCCCGATAAGAACCTGTCCAGCAATAATCTAGGCAACCCAGAAGTTAAACCATATGTTTTATAGATAGCTAAACATATTATAGAAAAAAATTATATATTGTTCTGAGTAATTTTGTTAACTCCATAAAGAAGAGTCGAATAATCACCCTTTTGCTTGCTATTATGACATATGTATGTCTAGTGCCCAAAGTAGCCAGAAAAATGAAGTGTAGGGTAACTTGAAGCCAGAGTTACAGGTGGTTGGAAGCAATCTCATGTGGGTTTTGGGAATTAATCTCAAACCATCTGCAACAGCAGTAAGTGTTCTTAAGTTGTGTGTATGTGTGTGTGTGAGTGTGCATGTGTTCAAGCATGCATGTGTACCTGAATGCAGTGTTATATGTGAGAATATCCGAAGACAACTTGTGAGTATTGGTTCTCTCTTTGCTCAGTGTGCATCTTGGCGATAAAATAAGGTCATCGGGCTTGACAGTAAGTGCCTTTATCTGCTGAGCTATCACACCAGACAGATTATATTTATTTGATAAGCTGGTAAATGGAAGATTAAGCATGACATTGGGACAAGACTGACACTAGGCACAGATTTATAGGATATCTTCAAATAAATTATATTAAGTGCACTGTCTCACTAGAACTTGCAAATTTAAGGAGTTGGCATTATAGGACTCATTGAGTGAATTAAAATCATCAAGTCCAGGGAGAACTTCCATGTTATACATTTATGATGAAATTTTATTTGGATCATCATCAATTTTAAATCAATAAAGAAATCCTCACTTGTGCTCATCTCATGGCTATTTACTTGATTGACAGCTATAGCCTGCTCTGGTAATGGAGAGTTGAATATGATGTTGAAAGGAGATTCTCAAAGTGTAACCAATGTAGAAGTTTCCTTGAAGGGTTTGCTAAGCATAGACTACCAACTCTCACTCCAAAGCTTCTCACAGTTGCCTTTCTAAAATTGTCCCATGGAATGCTTTCCTGGTTTTGAGCCCAAGCTTTGGGAAATGCTAGTGTGTGTAAGAAATAGCCACAGAGAGACACGTCAGGAGTGTTGAGCCCTGCTTGATGTATGGCTCAAGACACAGGTAAAGGCCCAAATCTATGTCTGACAATCTAGCATATATGGTTATGTGTTACAGAATGCCATGTTTAGCTATACTCATTTATGGTTCACAAATATATCTGTATATGTATATATATATATATATATATATATATATATATATATATATATATATATATATATATATATATAGTAGCTATGTTGCAAAATTGTGACTTTCAAATCTTTACACTCTGAGCCATAACGAAAAGTAAAGTACGAAGCCAGAAACTAACCTCTGAGTTCTATAAAACTAGTAAAAGTTAACAAAAGATTTTTTTCTAAGATTTTAATAAAATTCTTTTCCTTATGATCACTAAGGTGTTTTCATTGGATATTGGAAGTTTATCTTCTATCTCCACAAAGAACTTGGAAGCCAGAAACTCTAGCTGAGGGAGAGAGATAACAATAAAAATGTCCCAATCAAACTGGCTGTCTGATAAAGTAGGGTTTAATTTAGGACTCAATTTGTCATCCTGGATCATTCCAAAGCTAAACATATTTTTACCAGGTACACACATCTTATTTCTTATTTATTTATTTATTTATTTGGTTGGCTTGTTCTTGAGTAAGCCTGCACCAATTTATAGTTCATAAATGGAAGTAAGACAAATTATCCTGTGTAACATCTGCTTTGAAATATAAATTTAGGAAGCGTGGTGGTTGAACCGAAATTGACGAAGGAAAAAAAAAAAGACTGAAATATATCACAGAAAAAGGGATTCAGTTATTACCAATATAAGTGATCTCCATCCAATAGTCTAAACCCTGAGTTCATACAACACAGGCTCTAAAGCCTTCCACACTCTGGCTCACAGGCATCTAGAATGCTTACATAACAAAGATATTGAAAAATTTTCTGAAGACTTGTTTCTCTTTTTATTTTTTATTTTTAAATTATTCCATTTGTTTACATCTCAAATGATATCCCACTTCCTGGTTACACCTCCACCAACCCCCTCCTATCTCACATCTGCCCTCCCTCAAGCCCTCTGCCTTGATGAGAGTGCTCTCCCACCCACTCACCCTCTCTTGCCACACCACTCCAGCATCCCCCTACACTCGGGCATCAAGCCTCCCCAGGACCAAGGGTTACCCCTGCTATTGCTATCAGTCAAGGCCATCCTCTGCTACATATGTATCTGGAGCCATGGATCCCTCCAGACACATCCCTTGCTTGGTTGTCTAGACTCTGGGAGAACTGAGTGGTCAGGCCAGCCTCTGTTGTTCTTCTAATGGGGATGCAATCCCCCTCCGATCCTCCAGTCTTTCTGCAGCTCCCCCACCAGGTTCCCTTACTTCTGACTGATGGTCACCCTAAGCATGCACATCTGCATTGGTCAGTTACTGGCCAGACTTCCTCAAACCGCCACATTAGGTTCCTGTCAGCAAGCACCTCCTGACCACAGTAACAGTATAGACACAGGTGGGGCAGTCTCTGTTTAGCCCTTCCTTCAGTCTCTGTTCCTTTTTTTTTGGGGGGGGGTGGGGGTGGCCCTCTTCTTTCTTTGGACAGGAACTGGGTTAAAATGTTGAGAACCCCACCCCTTGACCATCTCTATCTGCTACAGGAGGTCTCTATAGGATCTGTCTCCACCTTCTCTGCCCATTTCAGCTAAAGTCTTCCCTGTTGAGTTCTAGGGGCCTCACATTTCCCCAGTGTTTGATCCTATGGTGAATATCCACAGTTCCTCATCATCCCCCCCCCACATATTTTGTCTGATTTCCAGGCCCTCTGTACCTCTCTCACATCTCCAGATCCTGATGTGCTGCCACCCTTAGTTTGCCACCCCTCCTTTCTCCCTCCCCGGTACCCCTTTCTCCCCACCTCCATGCAGGACTGAAGCATCCACATCCCGGTCTTCCTTCCATCTATGCTCCATGTGTTCTGTGGGCCATATTACCGTTCTTTTGTTGTATAATTTTCGTTCAAGTTTCACCAGGGCCTGGTTATTTATAAACATACAAAAACTGATTCCTTTCTTTACATCAAGAAAAGCAAAGGAGAACAATAGCCCAGAGTTGCTCATGAACTTTGACCAATGACTCTAGACTTTGTTGACATATTCTTTGTTGAATTTGACCTAAGATTTTGAAATCCTTTACTAAAGGACAATTTCATAGGCTATAAACATTATCTACTCTCTGTCAAATAGTATTTTGCTATTTATTTCACGCTGGCCTCCAACTTCGAACTGTGTGGTCTCAATTTCCAGAAAGGGGTACACCATTAATTACACTTACTTTACTTTTAATGGCTAGTTCCATTTTAAAAATCATGGCATTGGTCATAAGACATTAAGCAGATGATCATTCCCATCTGTAGTTACTTAAACATTTCATCTATTATACTATATAAAATCACATATGTGCTAATATCAATACAATACACATACATATAACTTTATGTGACTATATACAATTGCAGTTTCTTTAAAATGTAAAGAACCAAGATTCTCATGTGGTTTCTAGCTCTGCTACTGCCAGGATTTTAAAATACGTTTTATGAAAATTAAATTGTGTGTGTAGTCTACAGTCTTATTCTTGTTTAATTGCTTATTTTTTCTGTTTTTCTACTATATCTATTGTTTTAACTAGTGATATAGCAATTGAAAACTCAGAGTTGTGATAAAATACTTTATCACTAAATATGAGATCTGTCTACTTTCTATTCTTTCAGACTCCGTTTGGCTTACAATCTTCATTTACCATTGTGTGAACCAGTTCCCATAATATTTGGATATGATTAGTAACGTACATTTTATGTATACAAATGTAAGACACATTTTCTTTACTTCCTATTCTGATATGTTTAGGACATATAGAAATGGTGTTGCCAAATATTCATCAAAACTTAATAAATATACTGGAAAAAAGACTCTGTAGTGAAGTTATTTTTTAGGATTTCTTATTATGATTGACATTTGAATGCTTTATTTGCTCAAAAGTAGGGTTGATCATGAATGTTATTAGCAAAGTATCTATAAACATACTATGAATATGAAGCATTTACATATGAAACACCATACACATTGACAGCATGAGATTTCACATCAGAGATACAGTGGTATATCCACACATATGCAAAATGGAATTACTTCTTGCAATGACAACTGGTATTTTCTTTTAGTTTATGCTTCAGTACAGGATTAAAGAGAGAAGTTTTCCCAAGCTTTGGAGACCTTTTATTCCCCCTCCAATACACAAAATATGAAGGTGGTAGAAATATTATAAAAAAGCTGAGCATTTTAGACATTGTATACTTATTGAACCATAAAGAAATTTTACTGCAGTTTGGGGTAAAATGTTTTCAGGGCCAAGAGAAGAGTCATTTCAAGTAAACACTGGTAATTTCCAATCACTATCACTTTCAATTAGACTCAGAGAATGTGGAATGAACCCAGCATTTGTAGGAATTTCTATAGTTAGAAGTCAGCATCTCCTAATGGCTCATTTTAAAGACATTATAACTCAGCCAGTTTAATTAGCTTTAGGAAGAGACATCTTATCTCTCTCTTTTTTTAAATCTGCTTTTTGACACATAAAAGCATTTATTTGAAACTGCTTTTTAATTTTTTTTTCTGCCAGTAATTTTGCCTTCTTTTCATTATCATCCCTATGCAGTCTGGACATTGTTTCCTGATCACTTCCCACGCCTTCGACAGGAGAGGTACAGTATGTCTGCTTCTGTACATAGGCTCTGCGGGGGCCTTAAGTATGGTGGCTACAGAAGTTCTCCTCCCTGTACCTCTTTAGAAACATATAGCCACTATTTAAGGGGAATAAAAGTCCACTATATTTTGCATCCAAAGATCTTAAAAGTTTATCAGTTTAAATGAGTGTCTAGCAATTTGCCTAGAGGAAAAGTAAATTGCACCAAAACTTTAGATTTGGCTATGACTTTCTTTAATATAAGAGCTTGGGGGAAAGAATCTTTAAGATATGTCATCAAATATGAAATAAGAAATGTCTTGTGCTCTAAATTCTGATACAGATAAAAGTTTTGTGTCATGCATTTGAAAAAATATAATTAAGAACAATGGCCATACTTACAGGCTGATGGTGATAAGGATGTGGTGAATGAAAGTGAATTGTAACTTTCTGTTTGACAATGGAAGATGGAGATTTAACTATTGTTAGATAGACACATGAATCCAACAAAATAGCTAGTTACTTTGAAGAGGATAAAATAAGTTTTGAGCTGGCAGAGACATTTTCGAGTTCATATCACTGATTCGTTCGAAATGACATGTAATCTGTGACCCAGAACTATTTCTAGGGCCACTTATTGCCAGGTCAAAATGGAAGAAATATTTCTCCCTCATACCTCAGAGTCTCAGAGTGCATGACTCAATGCTTTTTATTAAATTAATTTTGTGTTTAATTTTGTGTTGGTGTGTGTGTGTGTGTGTGTGTGTGTGTGTGTGTGTGTGACTTATACTTGACCATAGGGGCCTTTGCATTCTAGAATAAGACATTTCATCTTCTGGAACTGGAGAGGAGGCCATTGTGGGGCTACTGACCTAGATGCAGGGGGCTGTAGTCAGTTCTCTGTAAGACCATCAAGTGATCTTCACTGAGCCATTTCTCTATGTCTCATAATTCTTAAATCTTCTTCTTTGGAGTGGCCACCATAAAGAAAACAGTAGTAACTCTAACCTGCTTGGAACTGTCATTGTCCCAAATTAAGAATTGAGCTTTGTCTTTTCTCTGTGCACATGTAAGAAAGAATAGCCTTGACTGAAATTCAGGAATCTTAAATCTACAGTAGCATAATTCTTCATGTCCAACATAACTCCTATTCAAAGTTCAGAGAATCTGCAAATGCCCCCTTTCTGGTTGCAGACAGCCTTATTTTAGGTATAGATACAACTTGACTTGGTTGAATATTTACAAAAGTATAGAATGAACCATTGTTTTAAATTTCCTGTATTTGGTTATTGAGGTTTGAAATTTATCAGTGATAATAATTCCAAATTCTGTGAATTAATTTCTAGTTTTACTGTTTTCCACTAACATATCATATGAGCACAAGCATGCTGAAGCTATTACAGAAGACTGAAAATACACAGGATTAACCAGAATGCAGGCCTCAAATTCCCATTCCTATCACAAGGTAAGGGGAGCAGTAGTAGTGATGGGGGTAATATAAAATGAAACATCAGCATAAGAAGTAAAAGAAGTGTACAATTGTGGTTAGAAATTAATGCTAATGCTAGTAACCAGTGGGAAAAGCAAAGTTTGAATCTGCTGTCAGCCTCTATATGAACCTGTCTTCTTCCTCCCTTCCCCATTCATCATGGGGCTTTTCTAAAACCTTGACATAAAGGGGCTGGTATTGATCTTCATTTTGCTTTGACTTCTCCCAGCTAAATACTCTTCACTGTGTCCTCCACAGAGTCACCATCTTAATAGATACTTTAATTTTTGGAATGACATATCTCACAATATATTGAATGACCCTTCATCCCCCAAAGAAAAATAAAAGCAACAAACAAACAAGCAAAATGATCTTCATTAAATGCTAACACTGGATCAGTGCTTAGTTAGTGTGCATGAACAATGCCTATGCATTACACAGATGTAAAGAGCCCCTAACAGATGCTCACATGGGCTGCCAAATTCTGCACTTCATTCAATTGAAAGTTTCCTTTCCCTGCAATGTGTCAATGTCTTCACACTGGGTATATATGATTCCATCCAAAGAAAGAAATGATTGTTATTGGCAACTACTTTGTTTCTTTATTGTCTTGAGTTTGCTCCCCAAAAATATTCTGTTTTTCAGTATCTTAATCTGAATCCAGTCTGTTATTGCTGTTTTCATCTTTTTGATGCCTTCTGCTTTAGCAAGGAGATACTCATATCTCTTGTATGTCCCAATTAAAGATACAATAACTATATTTGTGACTGCTTCATAAGATCTTATACTATGTCCTACATATGATTCTTTAACAAATAAAACTAAAATGGAACAAGTAAGTACATGTCTCTTCCTCGGAGAGGCTCTACCCAGCAGTCAACTCAGAACGATAGTTATCCACAGCCAAACAGTGGTTGGACCTTGAGGACTGTTCTGGAAGAATGGAAAGGATTGAGGGTCCAGAATGGGGTAGGAACTCCACAGGGAGACCAACAGTGTCAACTCATCGGGACCCTTGGGCCTCTCCGAGGTTGAACCACCAACCAAAGAACATACACTGGCTGGGCCTAGGTCTATTCGCACCTCTGTAGCAGATGTGTAGCTTGGTCTTCATGTGGGTTCCAAACAATTGGAGGCTATTGCAAAGCTGTTGCCTGTCAGGTCGATGTGTTCTTCTGGCTGTGCTGTCTTGTCTGGCCTCAGTGGGAGACAATGTGCCTTGCCTCACAGAGACTCAATGTGGCAGGGTGGGGACACAGGGGGAAGCACACCTGCTCAGAGGAGATAAGGAAGGGGGATGGGCTGAAGGATCGTGGGAGGGGGTAACTGGAAGGGGAGCAGCAAGCAGGATAAAAAGTGAATAAGTAAATTGATGATGATGATGATGATGATAAAACATGTTTCTACCAGAATTCCTTTTTAACTCCTGACAGAATATTGATCACTGTTACAAACAGCTCAATAATAAACCAGTTGCTCTATAGATGGGAAAATGCATATTTTCTTTCATGTATTTATGTAGTCAGTCATTTAGACTTTCTTAGGGATATATTGAATAAAATTTCATCTAATTGTTGTTAAAACTGCTTTACTTGTGTAATTTTAGCTTCTGTAGTGTCTAGTCAGTAACCCTAACATCATGTGCACATTTTAAATTTTTCTGACTTTTGGAAGTTAACAAATTTCTCAGGTCATCTATGTGCATTCTTTACTGCAACATAGTAAGCTATTTCTTGAAAAGCCCCCTGGTTCCTTTTAGTTAAGAACAACATTATAGAATGGGGTCTGTAGGGTGAGCACTCTATTTGGTTTTTGATTTGAGAAACAGAACAGTGTCTTAAACTGTGTTGTTGTCTGTTTTAAACACCGTGACTAAGATACAGTTCATTTAATGGTATTTCCTTCTCCCTGCTAATGTGCAGAACACTCAACACAGCTGCTCAAAGCCAGGCTTCAGAAGAAAGTTCCTTTTCTTCTTTCAAGAGAAGGTCAGTCATTCTGAACGAAGCATAAACATGGTGTCCAGAGGAGGAGAGAGGTGTTTCTTTTTTATTAATTATTTTATTTATTTCCATTCCAAATGTTGCCTCTCTCCAGGTACCTCCTCACAGAGTTCGTGCCCACCTTCCTCCCTTTTGTCTCTGAGAAGGTATCCTCCAATAACCCCCACCTCCCACTCATCAAGTGTCTATAGAATTAGGCAGGAGAGAGATGCTTCTTGACTAGAGCACTTCCCTAAGTCTGCTTATCCTTAGCCCACAGTTTAATGATTATTGTCCAAAGGCACAATTTTATAATAACTTGTAAGTTTGATAAGGCTTCATTCAAGGCCCGAAAGTTCTTTGTGGAGGATACTAATTGTCATTGAGGGAGAGAGAGGAGAGAGAGAGAGAGGGAGAGAGAGAGAGAGAGAGAGAGAGAGAGAGAGAGTTTCATAGGAAAGAGAAGAGGAAAGGGGTAAATGTGAGGGGAAGAGTGGAGGAGGACTAATATTGGGGGATTAGGCAGAGGGAGCATGTTTGGGAAGAAGCAAACATGTAGGTCCAAGCTAGGTTATGAACAGCTATCTAACAGACTCTAGGTCTTCACAGGTGGTGCTACAGAGCACTGAAAGGACCACAAACACCCCCAGAATCAGAGAAATAAGTGATCTGCCCAGTGACAAATTGGAACAGGTGGCAAGTTTCCATCCTGCTCCACAGTGTCCAAGCATGGGATAAGCACCTAGAATAAGCCAGAGATCTATTGTGGGTCCATAAAAGGCAGCTCACACTGAAAATTAGATTGGCATACAGGGTGCGAAGCATACATTTTTAACTTCTTTGAGGTTTTGGACTGAACTGTGCTCATAACACCTATTTCATTCTCTTTCCTTTGATAGAGGATTAGCTCAAACCCATCATCCCTCAGAAAAGTTTTATAGGAAATGCATTTTATGTCTTTAGAATATCTCAGAGGGAGAAATAATTCATAGTTAACAGAGCCTTGCCGTTTTCTTGGGATTATGTGCTTGCAGTTGGAAGTCTAAGGTTCCGTGCTTGTAAATAACTTTCAGCTTAAAGGGTGACCCGATTAAGTCAGTTGGTTCAGGTGGCTGAGGAGGGGATTGTGAAGGTGCTGAATAATTATGGCGGACAGAATCCAGAATTCCTCTATGTCCTCTATCAATTGACAGAACAACGGGATGGGGCTGTTATGTGCCATTTTAAATAAACAGTACAGACACACTTAGTCCCCATCTCACAAGATTGACATGGCAATTTTGTGGCACAGGAATGGTGCTCCAACTTCAGTAAAACGAGATGACAGGTATGTGACAGTGAATCCCACCATAAGCTGCTAGCGCCAAGTGTACGTCCTTTATGGCTATGGTCCATGCAGTTTTGATTTATGAAAGGAATCTCTTGTCTGGTCAAAATGAAGTCTGGAGATATTTTATATTTAACTGATTTCTAACTCTGGTATTTGAAAATTTTGATTCTATACGTTTTTTTATTATTCTGATTGCTTTGGCAGACAGTTATGCCTTACCGATGTCTGTCAAAGACAGACTCTACTTCTGCTGTCGTCACATGCATACACAACCACACCCACTTAAAGGGACGGGTTTAACTGCCTGAAGCTGCCTTAAGGAACAGGAAGCCTTGAAAATGTGAAGTGAAATGCTTAAAAAAAATGTGACAAGCAGGCAGATGCTCGTCAAAACACTGCTTAGAAATGGGCTCAGGATTTTCCTTCTAAGATGTAAATACCTGGATGTTTACTTATGGCCAATGTTTTTTATACCTTGATAATTTGAAGGGAATTATAGTCTCATGATGAAAAAAACTATTTTATCATACACACACTCATGCATGCAGTGCTAAGAAGCTATTAGCAGCCATCTTCACATGTAGAAATTTAAAAAAAAAAATCTTTCATAAAACAGTCTGCAAAGCCCTTTAAAAATTAGCAGTTTACAATTTTCAATATGTATTTATTTAGGGGAAAAAAGCAAATTCTGTCACAAAAATCTTGTGATATTTTGGGGGAAGAAATGAATTTTAAAGTGTGTTCAGTCTACTCTACTCAAGGAAAGCAGTGGCAGAGCCTTCGAGTCAGAAAGATGACTCCTCATAACCTGCTCAAAATTATCTCCAGCACCACCTGCCATTATTAATATGCAGAAAAAGAAGAGCACTTGAGTTCCGGTGCAGTAAAGGAGACCTGTGACACCTGGATGCTCTTATCCCAGTGACATCCATGCCTCCTGTCCTTTCTGGATTGTCACAGAATCACTTAAGAGAGCTGCGATTTAGTGTGAATGCTTCTTAAGAACATTTCATCTGCACGTACATTGGAAGTCCATCTGCATCGGAAGAAAATACACAGGCCCTTTTTATTTCTATCTTTAGTTTCTGTTAAAATTTTAAGCTTAAGCATCTTGTCTGGCTTCGGGAAAGGTGCTATGATGTTTCAGAAAGTGAGGCTGTGCTGCAGGGAGAGTTCCAACTCCTTACCAGCTAGAGCTGGGCAGTGCAACTGCCTGGTACTGAGAATGTCCATCCAGAGAGGAGAAGGGATGGTTCCGGTTAGTGTTAGAGTAAATTGCAGTGCATCCTGTTCTAATTTAATGCTTGCTGACCTCATCAAACTTACCTAACTAGCAACCCAATTCTTACCTGAGAAACCTGTTTATGGCCTTTCAAATAAATCACCTGGGGTTAAATCCAGAATGCTTGGCTTGAGACCATTGAGTCATGTTCAGCTTTGTCAAAAGAACCCTGGATCTTTGTCAGAAGAATCATTGCAGGGCTGTGGAAAATCTTGTAGATAAACAGAATACACAGTACAGAGCCCAAAAATCCTGACACTGATACACTGTCAGCACGAAGTTAACAATCATTACACTGACCAGGTTTAAGAAATATTTGAATTTATTTGCTTTTCATCTGGAATATTTGGCTGTTTAAAAAAACTTTGTTACATTTATGTAAAACTAGAAAAACCTGAACCTGACAGACATGAGAGGGATATCCTTGACCTCTTTGACACAGGAAAATTTTTTTGAGCAGAACGTCATTAACAAGGGCACTATGATCAACTGTTCATAACCAGGACCTCATGAAACTCAAACTTTTGTATGGCAAAGAAAACTGTCAACAGGACAAAGCATCAGGATACAGAATGGAATTGTCTTTTTTTTTTTTTTAAATCAGCTGCACATCTGATAGAAGGTTACTCTTGAAAATATATCAAGAGCTCAAAAATAAAGGCAATCTGAATGAAATTAACAAATAATGGGGATACATAGCCTTAACTGGCCATATCTTATCATCTAATGAAGCTTCCAGTACCAGGATTGTGTTACATCTAATTAAGTTGTTGGCCTAAGGAGTCATATAAAAATTCCCAAACAACCTAGGTTGTCACCAAGACTATAAGTTTCTTATCACTAAATGAGAGCAAGTACCCACTGCATAAAAAATCACCTACATAACTTATTAACCCTGGAGAAATTGAGCTGGTGCTTACACAGAGCCTTCACCCTACCGTTCCAGTGAATTTGATACAGGGAGGTATTCTGCATGCTCCAAAAGGAAAACCAAACACCAAGATAGTCACAAGCCATTTGACCTAAAATGATGCCCTGGCTGTAAGATACACTAAGGCATTGGTGGCACAAAACTTGTGAAAATAACCAATCAATATCTGATTTGATGTAAGGCCCTCTCCATGTGATAGAACCCATAGCTAACACTGCTCAGAAAAGCAAGAACCAGACTAGAGAGTCTAGGAATGTAAGGTAAAACCATATACTACTTGTCTGCAAAAGAAAGTAGCAACTAAAGGACTTTTAGTGACATTTTGCTGAACTCATAGATCAGTGCCATGCTCAGTCATCATCAGAGAAGCTTCCTCCAGTACAGAGTGGAAATAAACTCACTGTGCAGAGAAGTTGTAACACTCAGTCCTCAGTGAGATGTATCCATCACCTCCCCCACACAGGGATTACAGAACCCTACAGAAGAGGAGGCTGAATAATGTAAGAGCCATGTGCGGTAAAGGACACACAGAAAACAAGAATCTCTAAACATGATCAGAACTCATACAAACCCACAGAGCCCGAGGCATCATGGACAGTGCTGGTATGGGTCTATACCAGGTTCTCTGCCTATAAACCATGGCTTCCAAATTAGTGTTTTTCTAGGACTTTTGACTGTGAGAATGAGTGGGTGTCTAATTCTTGTACCTTCTCTTAAATTCTTTTCCTTCTCTTGGTTTATTTTATCCAACACTTATGTGACAATTATTGTTTTAGCTGATAGAACAACAAAGGACTATGTTCTTAAACCAAAGAACTCCAAAATACAAATTTTCTTAAATAATGAACTGTGTTTCAAGTTTTAATGGGAACATTCACATTATTTCTACACTAAGGTTAAGCTCTTTTATCTACTGAACCCACGGAGACCACACTATCAGTCTCACCATGTATTCTCTTTCCTCCCCAGGATGGTCTAGAATTCTAGTGAGCATTCTGGAACTTGGTGTTGTATGCAGGAAAGATGACATGATGAACCCAAACTGAACAGTCATTAATAAAGGAAGTGTTCCTTGGGTTTTATCATTTTATCTTATTAAATTACACTATTTAAAAACTGTATCAAAATACTTATAATATACACTTGGAAATCCCTTAAGACGCCCTCTCAAGTCTCTCTCAAATAATCATTAGATCAATTTTTGGAGAATATAATGAATTATTTCAATGCGACATCTCTCAGATAGGAAGAATTTCCCATCTAATTTCTGGCTTATTTAGATGTTTTATTTAGATGTTCATAAACATAAGAATAATGAAAAGAAATTTGAGGATCATTGTCATTACGTAGTGATGACTTCAACAAATTCAATATAAACAAAAAACTCATTAAGAAAAACTCATGAGGAGAGGAACAGAAGAAAAATAGTAGTCATAAATGTTCAATAAAATATCCCAGGTATAAAAGTTTGTTGCATTTTAATTACTTGTCCTTTGTTGATGTTGATGTTTAAAACAAATTTTATGGAAGTAGAAAAGTAGAATAAATCAAGTCATACAAAAGCATATGTAGGAATTTCCCTTGTATCAATATTTACTTATATGCTTGAAAAGTCCCCACTGAGTTCCTCTGTATCTTTTGAGAATTCAAAAAAATGTTTTAAGGAAAGATTTTTCTCAATACTGCACACCATTGCTTTATTGTCAGTCTGAGATGAAGCCTTTTAATTTATTCTTTCAGTAAACCATTTAGATTCTGAAAACACATAATGCATGATCATTTTCCAAATATTTTAATAAAGCAGCTGATGTGCTACAAAGAATTGTGTTATAAAAATTGAATCTCTCTCTCTCTCTCTCTCTCTCTCTCTCTCTCACACACACACACACACACACACACACACACACACACAGACATATCATTCTCTACATTTAAGCATCTATATATTTACTAATGAAGTAACAGTTCATTGAAATGTTTCAGAAAGTTTGACTATAGTGATATTCATTCCAGGATCCATACTGACCAGTAACTTGACTAGTAGATTCTAGTTCATCAGCCTCTCTTTTAAATAATAGATATTATATGAAAAACAAAAACTACTAATTTATGGAGGTAACAGGTGAGTTCAAATGAACTCAAATGAAGATCCATACAGACAGGCTCCCACTGGCTTGTCCTAGTTTTTTAAATATTATTCTAACAGTTTTAAATAGGATAACATTAACATGCAAACAAGTTCAGCTTCTTTTAGGTCTGGAACTTAACATATTTCGATTCCCCTAATTATAGAAACAATAATTGTCTGCATGACTTTTCTCTAATCAGAGAAAAGATTTTCTGTTTCTATGAATGTGTTTAGCATTTTGACCTAAATTGTCTCTCCCAATTTCAATGATGAGAACATCTGGAAGGAATTAATGACACCTGCCTGGTCTGTCATTTCACCCAAATTTTGTCTAGATTCCTGCACAGCCCCGCTTAGAAGCCACACTCATCCTCCCTCCACACCATAGCCCTCCAGTTTAATTTCAATAGACAAAGGGGATCGTTTCAACAACCTGCTTAACTTCTTTGTGTTTAGCTCGCTTTCTACACTTCTCCCTCCTTTCCACCCACATTTCAAGCTGGCTTCTAATTTCAAGCTACCTCAGTAATATGCTCTTGGTTTTTATTTACACTCGCTGTCATCAGTGAACTATCCTGTTCTTACTGGAAATTTCCTCTGTCTCCATTTGTAAGTTCTCATCTGGTTAACTACAGGACTTCATGTACACTTCTTAGTAAATTTGGCTGACTCTCTAACTAGTTCAAATACTGCTTCTTTGGTGGGAATCCCTTGGTACTAAAAATGCACTGAACTATGGAGTCGCTGATGTTTTATTTTAAAATGATACACTTATTTTTATTTAATAATAATTTAATTTCATTTTTAAGACAAAGAGAAATCATTAGAAATCTATTGGCCAATCAACTTTAATATCTTTTTTCCCCTCCAAAGCAATAATTTCAGGACTAAATTTTCTTTCTTCTAGCTGGGTACGATATCATGGACCACGCAGGAGAAGCATTCCCATCTTAGTGGTGAGCAATAGCTTTCGAATTGGACTTAAGGACCACTGAACAAGGGCAAAATCATCTCTGGTACTGGAAGCCTTGCCAAGCGCCTGGAGCTAGTGAGATCGTAAATCTTGGAGAAGAACTTACAACTGCTACTTTACTGAACTGCCATGGTCTCTATCTATATTCTAAGATTTATCTTTGTAACCACAGATTACTATATGCCCCAGCCCTCACAAAACCAAAACCGAAACAACAAACAAGAACAGCTCTTTTCAACAGACAGGAGCCATTGCAAAAAAAAAAAAAAAAAAAAAAAATCCCAACTGCTAGGTTATCATCCTTTGGTTCTGGGCCCAACACTGGGGAGAGAGAGCCTGAACAGATTACCCCCAGTACATAGGCATGGCCCACAGTGGGGGAATGGAGCCACCCGCCCCTCTCAAAAATTTTGATCCAGAATTGTCTCTGTCTAAAGGAAATGAGGGGACAAAAATGGAGCAGAGACTGAAGGAAAGACCATTTAGAGACTGGTCCAACTTGGGGTCCATTCCATCTGCAGACACTCAACCTTGACATTATTGCTGAAGCCACATTGTGCTTACAGACAGGAGCCTCGCATGGCTCTTCTCTGAGAGTCTCTACCAGTACCTGACTGAGACAGAGACAGACACTTGCAGCCAAGCATTGGATTGAACCAGGGTTCCCTTATAGAAGAGTGAGGGGAAGGACTGAAGAAGCTGAAAGGGAAAACAACTCTATAGGAAGAACAGCAACATCAACTAACAGGGTCCTAATGAGCTCCCAGGGACTGAGCCACCAACAAAAGAGGCTGGTCTGTGGCCCCTGCTTCCTACATAGCAGAAGACTGCCTCATCTGGCCTTGGTGAGAAGGAGTGTACTAGGTCCTGTAGAGGTTTGATGCCCCTAAAAAGGGGGATGTTAGAGGGTGAGGTAGGAGTGGTTGGTTGGGTGGGGAAATACCTTCTAAGAGGCTAACGGAGGTTTTCGGTGGGGGGCTCATGGAGAGAGGATGAAGAATGGGGATAAAATTTGAAATGTATATAAATAACAATGAATAATAATATAAAAACCTGATTAAAAGGCAGAGAACAATGATTATTTGGTGCCCAACCCCAACTAATATACTAGCATTTACTTTGGGGACTTTGAAGAAGGGTAATATGATCATTGAGAATATACAGAAGGATTGTACCGAGCAGACACTTTATCTGTGTACCATACTAGGCCGTAGGTGTAAAGGCCATTCCTAGGTGAAGGAAGCACATTTCACTCCTCTCTCCCTTTTAAGGTTTGACTTCATTTTCTGTTGTGAATTTCTGAGATACTTATGGTGAAAAATTATCCCCATAAAACTGACAAAGTAAGATCCAAAAGGATGTTCTTGCTGGGAGAATGAAGTGTGGATTTTCTATTTTTAAACAAAGTGCTGTGCAATTTCAAATGCATCTATGAGCAGGTACACAGTATTAGAAAACTCTAGGAAATAAGTTTAATAACTTGGGTTATGTGCATTGATTATCTAAGCAACAATGAAAATGTAGTTTGAATTAGTACTGTAGAGATTATTTTTAAGTTCTTAAATATGACTACATTGAATATACATATATGTATATAAATGTATATTCACATGTGTACATGTATCACTTCCTTATATTTTGGCAGCAACTGCAAAACTTACCATCTGGTCTTAGAAAATGTACCGAAAACCTGATAGATAAACATGTACTAAAAGATTACTCAATTAATAATTGTTTAGAACTCCTTAAAAAGATAAAGTATTTTCTTTCACTGAAGGATCATAAAATTATCTTGGTGGTGGTCTATAAATAAGTGCATTTTATCGAGAGAATCTTAGCCACTGCCACCGGAAGGCCCTGCTGAGTAGAGTTATTTTTAGAGGCTAGTTCAGTTTTATGTTGCTTTAGCTTTCTTTCTTTTTTTTTAAATTTTCTTTTAAAATGATTCATTTAATTTATTTTGATTGTACTTTCCCCTCCCCAGGTTCATCCTTAAAACTGTCCCTCATCCAATTCCACACTCTTTCTGAAAACAATAAGAGTTATTGTTAAAAGTTACAAAAGTTGTAAGCTTTTATAACTGCTAAAAAATAAAGGGGAAAAAAGAATTCATCTAAGGGAATAGTATGTAATCAAGGGGGAAACATTCAATTAACTATGCAGAATGCCTCCACTTCAATGTATTATGTATAATTTAGATCAACATAAAATAATGATTCCTTGAGGCTTTGTTAAACAAGCCCGGTGTTACTTGTCTCTCCTACCCCCTCCTTCTATATTGAACTGTTTCCCTCCTCAGTTGAAAAACCCTCCTTCTTACTGCATTTCTCATTGCTCATCAGCTGCTATATCGGGCTTCTTTCTATCCTCAACCTCCTACCTGTGATCCTTTTATACTTTCTTGGTTTATGTGGCTTATATTCCTTGTCATATACTCACATCTCAAGACTTCTAGCTAGGAATCACCTATGAGAGAGAATATGTAGGATTTGTATTTCTGGGTCTTGGTTACTTCCCTCAATATCATCTTTTCTTGGTCTTTATATTTACCTGAAAACTTAATTATTTATTTGTTTTCTTTACAATTGACTAGCATTCCATTATATATGCAATACATTGGGGAAAAAACTTTATTAGTTGTCTGTAAATTTTACATCACACACCCCAATCCCACTCATCTCTCCTCCCTTGTACTGGCCTCTGCCCTTGCAACTTTCCCCCTTACAGCAGAAAATCTCATTGTGGAGGCTGTAGCATGTACCGCTGTGTCTTACTCACTTGTCCATACTTCTTTGCTCGTTCAAGGTAGGTCCATATCGCTGAAGATACTCTACACTTAAAGACACAGGACTTAGATGATTCAGGCTGAATCTGACATGAAAGTCTCCTTTTTGTGATAACTTTTATAGTTACAGAAAATTGTATGCAAGCTGCCAAGAGAGGGGAAGCAACTAAACGGTCCTATTGAGCTGTTACCCCCATAATAGTGAGAATGGTCACTGTGGAAGATATGTCTAAAGGTACAACATATGGCACTCACATGCCAGTAGCAACCAAAAGCTGTCTAATTGGTCCTTAGAACCCCTGAACAGGCAGGAAATCATGCTTAACACTAGAAACCAAGCCAAGCTTTTGGGGTTAGGGATGTCATGGATCTTAGAAAATCTACTACAACCACTTTGTAGACCAGCCCAGGTCCCTAGAACATTCTAAAATGTATTCTTGTACTAACTGATAAGAGTAGTCACCACAGCGCATCAAACAAGCCTGTTAGTGAAAATCCAGAACTGGACATGATGTGGAGATCAATGGATTGTGGCTGTATGGATAACCCAATGGCTACATCTATATTACAGGTTCTGTATATGTGACTAAAGAAAAGTGTGGAAGAGGGACCAGAAAGCACGAAAAAAATGTAACCATCAGAGTACCAGGAAGTCTGATGTAAAGCAGTCTCTTCTAGAAGTGGCCACAAACAAGTCCAGACATGGCAACCTCGAAGGGCATATTATTGTGGAAAGGAAGTATTGGAACATTATTGGGCCTTACCTACAGACAAAGACCTACAGTCAACTAATGACTCTAAGGAGAAGAATGACTGCCTACCAAGGACCAGAAGTTATATAAATACAGTATAAATGGAATCAGCAATAGAGGGAGATTATAAATAAACAAATACATATAATCATGTATATATTATATACATATGCATGTAACAATTATAGTCAAAGAAAAAGGTGCTTATTACTTGAGAATGTAGAGGTATGGAAGACTTTAAGGGAGGATAGATGGACAGGAGTGGAAAGAGGAAAGGGAGGATGGAAAGTAATATAATTCTATTTCTAGTAAAATATTTAAAGTGAAAAAAGTTACATAACTGAAAACTGAAAAAAATTATTCGTAGTACCCCAGAGAACAAGTGGGATTTCAATAGTACTATTTTAGTCTGTGGAAATGTAGGTCTCTGGCGTTATGGAATGTGGGCAATCATGGAGGGCTGAATTGGCTACAGTAGGCAAAATATGCGAATAACAAGATAAAAGTTAAAACACCTCAGAAGACACTCAGTATCTTTCATAGGAATTGTGTTTGAAGTATCTTCATCCGAGTCTTTATGTTTTCTCCTACTTTTAGTGCAAATATTAGCGTAAGGCTTTTACTGCCAATATTAGCATGCTTCTTTGCTGCAGTACAATTCCAGGTCAAGACCCAAGCTTAATTTCTTCTCATTAATTTATTTATTTATTCACAAAGTAAAAATTCTAACAGCCACTTGGGTCACATAGGTGACACTGGTATGTGCTTTGTACTCTTTTCAGCATCTAGTGGACTTGAATGTTGAATGCCAATCATGGATAGAGTTATTCTGTTTGCATTTCGTATTTCAAAGTCAGTCCAACCAAAGTCCAAACATATGTATTCTGTGAACACAAACCAAAGAGTGTCAATTGATTTACAGCAGTGTGTAAGAATAGTTTGATATAGTCCAGACCAAAACAATTTAACAAAGGCCATCCATACTTCCGAATCATCTTTCATCTTCGATTTAGAGAAGTTCACTTATGATAGAAAACAACTTTGCAGTGATATTCAGTTATGCTAAATTAGAACACATGGCTTTATGTATTGTAAGGTGAGCATTAAATAACGTGCAGATGGCAACTGACACTCATTGTGTGTCATTTGACATTTATTGGACTGTTAATAGATACATGTAAAATTTATCAGTATAGGAATTCTTCATGTGTGTGTAAAGTAGATATATTGAGTATTTCCCTTTGAAATAAACAATTGGCTTGCATGCAAAAATTGTGTGAAGTATTTAACACTAACTCTTGGCATATCATTTACCAAATTATATAGCCAGAGTTTTATACATTTTCTAAAGTGTAGAATATAGTGTTAATATGAGTATTAACTTTTAAAAAACATCCTAGTTAATTGCTGGGGGAATCTCCTAAATCATAATGATAAAATTTTATAGACTTTGTAATTTATTTGTTTAATTCTAATGAGGTGGGATGACAGGAAATCCCTATTATAAGTTTAATTTTTATTGAAAAATGTACCGTATATTGGATTTATATGACATGGCCATTTTAACTGTTAAGGTACCAACTTAATAATAAATGCATATAACATCATATTTTGAGTAGCTAGGACCTTATAATTCCATTTATCCTAACAATACTTTTCATTTAATTGTGGTAATAAACTTATAATGAATAGGTTCTGTTAAACTAAGCTTAGTCACAAAGAAAAAGAAGCATAAAAAGATTACAGAACCTTCCTCCCTAAGGTCACTTGGCGGTAAGTAACAAATATGTAATTTTGTTTCTTTCTAGTCTAACTTGGTTGAACTCTGATCAATTAAATTTCTAACAGTATTATCACAGTAAATAAACGTAAAATTATTAAAACATGATGCTTTGCAGGTTTAGCATTTGAAAGGTTTATTGCTATACTGAATTTCAGAAATAGTATTATCATCAATAAGCAATCTCTTTGTAATTGGTTATTTTCATAATTATTATAAAGATACAAATTTTACAGTAGATGATTTTGTAAATATACACAGAACATTTTGTAAATAGACAACAGCCCTGAGTTCTGACATGTGAGAATCATCTGGGAAGGCACCACTGGCCAAAAATATATTGCAGATAAAAAATGCTGTATAGGGTCAATAGTTTTATTTAGGTATGATAATACAACACTTGAAGTTCATTGTCAGATGTAATTAATATGGTAATAAAATAGGCTTAAAACCAAGAAAAATGAATCATGGGGGACACAAAACTTTAGTGAAATACTGCATTTCATTTTCAGATAAAAGTCCTGTGTGATATGAGTATTAAAATGTCATAATATATGCTATAAAGGAGGGTGGACATTTGAACAGACTGCAATCTTGGTAGTCCCAGGTCACATCAGAAATTCTGTTGTCTTCTATGCCTCTGTCATGTGTTTACTTTTACACTCTTCTGACATTGTGGAAGGCAGTATGTGTTCACGTTCAGGCTACATATTTGAAAACAGGAAAAGTGCTACCTCTTACAATTGTGTCAGTGTTCTCTTGTGTTCTGGAACCAGGGGATTTCCTCACTACACAGCACACAAGAAAATAGATTGACTCCTGAGTTACTGAACATTGGTTGAGCAGTATGTACCAAGTTGTAATGCATTACGTGGGATTTTCCTACTGATTATGTGTCCATTATAAATAAAACATATCCAGTAAAAAGAAAAAATAATACAAAAGCCTGGTTTCATGAAGATTAAATCATATCTTCTCGTTTGTAAACAATTTTCTTAAAATATGAAATACATACTGATATGCAAGGCTTTGCTAATATTGATATTCTTCTTCTGGAAAGAATACTTCCAGGGAGCAGAAATCTTCAATGCATCAGACATGAAAATGTGAAGACTTATGAGACCTGAGTGAGGTACTTTTTTTTTTTTTTCATTTTCAAAAAAATTGCTGGATATTTTCTTTTCAAATCTGATCACATTTTTTGGTTTTCCCTCTGGAATGTCTCATCCCATCCCTCTCCCCCTGCTTCTAGAGATTGTTCTTCCACCCATCCACCCACTCCTTCCTGCCTCCCTGCCCTGACATTCCCCCACACTGGGGCATTGAGCCTTCAGAGGGCCAAAGGCCTCTCACTCATTTTAAATTGTTGATTTCCATGAAAGCTTTTCATGGATATTTTTACTTGATTGGTAGATTTTGCCACACTTCACTGGTTTTTCTAATTTCCTTTTTTTTTCTTGGTTTTTCTTTTTCTGAGTTAAAATGAATCTCTTTGGCTTAGAAGAGATTCATATGTCATAGAAGGTTATGCCATTAAAAGATTCTGTATGTCATAGAAGAATTATCACTGAATGCTTGCTATGACCAGGTCTTCTGTTACATGTCATATTGAATGTTTTTGTGAGTCTCCCCTGAAAGATCTATTTTACTTCTTGCTTCCAGGCTTGTTCCTGAGAAGGAAGGCTGCAGGATACTGTCAAGGTCCCAGATGTGATGGATCAATGGTACAGCAGGGATCCCAGTGTCATTACAAATTGAAAGGACAACAGGGAAAAAGATTAGCTCATTTCAATTAAGCTGAAATGTGTACAAGGGTTGATGACCTTCGTAACAACTCAACACTATCATTTCAAAGCCAAATGGCTGCTTTTTAAAAACATTTATTTTGCCATCATCCTGCTACTGCTTGATCAAGAAGCTTACATCTCATGTTAGATTCTTCTGTCCATAGTGCATTTTCGCTGGGTGTGCCATTCTCTCACTGAGAATCACAAAATATCAACATGTTATGGTGAGCTGTGAGTGACCTTCTTTTATGAAATAATAGTAAGGCAAATTTATCATAGAATAAAAATGAGGTTGACAGACAAGGCTTTGTGCTATGAACTGGGACTCTTAATCCAACTCTTAATTATTGTAGAGTATGTCTACATGATAGAGAATTTACCAATGAAAAACTCAAGCCTATGACAGTATTGACTTATCTCTATCTATCTATCTTTCTATCTATCTATCTACTTATCTATCTATCTATCTATCTATCTATCTATCTATCTATCTATCTATCTATCTACCTATCTATCTATCTATCTATCTATCTATCTATCTATCTATCTATCATTTGTATATTTCTGTCTAGCTATCATCATCTATCTAATCTACATATGTGTGTGTTTCTATATTATATCATGTGTTTAACAAGTTTGGAATATAGAAATATACCAGTAGGATTGAAGAAAGAATAAATCTAGATCATCTGTCATATTTCCACCTTAAGCAACACTTTAGGATGGAAAGAGAATAAACTTATAGTTCATTGCAATTTTTACCATGCAAGTACAAGACTGGCAGCAACCAAAATGCCCTTCCAGATTAATACTGTGAGAATTTAATTTGTTAAGGGCTTTGAGAAAAAAGTGAAAGGCGCCATTCAAATAAGACCAATGTTAACTTTGTTTCTTCTTCCTAGCTGGGGATGCCTCAGTGCCTTAAATAATAAGTGCTCCGTCACAGAATTGTGTCTCCAGCTACAGCCATACTTTCAGTACAGGTCACAACCATTGGCATCATAGTTCTTTTCGACATTTTTTTTTTTTATTGAAATTGGTTAGGACCAAAATATAAGAAACTTGACTGTAATGTTTAATCATCTTGGACAAATAATAATATTTTAAATGAGATTAGTAAAACAAAATCAATACTTAATAATAACTTTATATGAAAATATTGATATGTATGTATATATGTATGTATGTACGTATGAATTTTATAGTTAGGTACTATGGTAAGCTGGGGAAGGGGTGTCAGTTTTAGGCAAAGGAGTTGATTGACAAGGAGTAAGGGGAAACATTGTTTTATCTCTTGAATTATTTAGATGGATAGAAAGAATAGGGAGTAGTTCCTTAGGGCTAGACGTTGAGGGTAACTGGTTTCTGTCTCTAAAACACTACAATATTCAAAGGTAAAGGAGGTTTCTCCAGCTACAGAGAACTGTGTTCATGTGTATGCACATTCCTGGCAGATGCAGCAACATACATTGGTAGTAATGGTGCCAACAAGCACTTTTTCATTACAAATCTGTTGAACTATTTTATGGTACTCAATGATGAGTTAGTCTTTAAGCTTAAAGTAAATAGATTAAATACATAATAGATTAAATTGATTAAAATAGATTAAAAACATAATTTTATTTATGTTATCCCATTCATTTACATCTCATATTTACTACAGAATTTAAATTTTTTGAATGCTGTGTGATTCAGACTTAATATAATACAGAGAGGTTCAATTGACTCAGTTTACATGTCTGGGAATCCTAACTCATCTACAGCATTTTTGTTTTGACAGCCATCAATCATTGAATCCACAGTTCAGTGTGAAGTTGTTCTGCACAGCGGAATATAAAATGCTCAAGGTTTTTTCTCTGTGATTCATTTTATTTCTGGTTAGTGAATTTCAGTCACAGTATTTTGTGATCCCTGAAAGTCAAAATATCCATATTCTATATTTCAATAATGTAGTTCTTAGTAGCAATAGACAAAAATGCACATGTATGATTTTACTGAAAATTTTCTTAGTCAATTTCTCTTCTTTAGACTCCTGAGGAATATTTTGAAAATTTGATATGAGCAAAAGACTTGGATAATAAAGTTTCAGATGATTACTCTATCATTATTCTAGGCTTTTGACTGTAGCCTAATAATGGGAGAGAATTTACTTAGTGTGCTTGGTTCCTGGGATCAATTCCCTAGGACTGCTAAATGAATAAAAATTATAATTATGATATTAGTAGAGTCAGGCAAGCTGAATTATAGTAAAATAGCATTCCAGGTTGTATATTTATGACTAATTTTGGTCATGAGCTGCCCAACATGGGTTCTGGAACTGATTTAGGGACCTCTGCAAAAGCAATACACATCTTTCTAGCCCCATTTTCATATACTTTGCTAAGGGCCAATATTGAAAGTGGTAAATATGGTTCAAAAACTCAGATTAGCTAGAAATTAGATGATAGATGCAACCTTTTATCCCCATATCAAAGACTCCCTGTGGATGCAGGAAATTACAGATAGTACTGAGCCCAATACAGTATATAGAATGTTTTCTTCTATATATGCTAGCTAACGCATGTGATTACATTACATATGCTTTAGATAAAGTATAATTCATAAATTATCCATAGAAGGATAGAGATTAAAGTTATAGTATATAGGATATAATAACAAATATAAAATCATTAATAAAATTTATGGCATGTTCATTCTCAAGCATTACATAATTACATTCAAAGAAAACACATTTTCATTTCTTCCTTTTATATTCAGATAACCAGCATCATTACTCTTGTGATGTGGAGCCAACAGTAATTGCAGTGAGGATCATTTAAGCATTAACACCAAGTTCCCTCTAAGAATGAAAACATTCACCAAATGCACCATGTTACTAAGAATGCTAGCAAGTCACATTTTATAAATTGTATGTCGATGTATGTATATTTTAAACCAAAGTTGACTCTGAGTCACCAAAGTCGTAAAAGGTGAAACTGTGTAGCAAAGAAATATGTTCTGTCTCCCATATCTCTTTGCTTTCCTACCATTCTCTGATGTTTTTGTTGTAAATTTTGTAAATTTAATTTCAGATGTCATAATGTACCTTTTTTGGGGGAGTGTGGGTGGGTGTGGGATGGAACCATTAAAGTTTCAGTATTTGCTACAGTTTTTCTGTCATTTTGTTAGAATTCTGTACTACTCAATTGCACATACAAGGGATGTCATCGATTTTTAACATGTTAATTACATTTGCATGTGGTTGTGAGAGGATAACACAGAGGAGTTGGTTTGCTCTCCACTGTGTGTCTGGGTATTGAACCCAGGTCATGGTCTTACCCCAAGTATCTTTATTCACTGAGAGTCTTGCTGGCTTTCAGCATTTTCTTGGGTGATATAACTGTCCACTCATTACTTTTGCTTCTCTTTCCTGTATTTCTAATTATTTATCTTATTTCTTCTTAATCTCAGTTAAGAGAGAGACTAAGCACAACAGGATGAAAAAGAAATAGAAATTATCCAAGAGCATTAAATGAAAGGATTTAGGCTAGCAGAAGCAAAGAGAAGTAATCCAGAAAGCCGATGACTGGGTCATCCGCGCATATTCTTAGCAATTAAGTGTTCATGCTACCTTCAGTGTTTTTTTTTTTTTAGCTATGCTAATCCATGAAATATTGTGTTAATTTGCCCTTTACTATTATTTATTAATCTATCAAGGACAGGTAGTATTTATCATTATTTCTTCTACAACTTCTGGTACACAGCTTGAATGAAACAAGCTGCCTTTTATATGTTGATGGCAACCTAGTTATTCTTAACTGTCAAAGGAGAGTTACCAAGAATCTTAAAAGTTTTGATGATGCAATTATTATTTTATTGTTTCTAATTGTAAGATGAATTTGAGTTTAGACACATAATTACTTAAACATGTACAAATATAAATTTAAGTATTCAGAAAATTAAAAAATATTGCAGAAGAAAAAATAGGCAGGTGACAAAGTTTCTTCGAGGCAGGTGAGAGGAAGGTAAACTTAGTATACATTAAAAAGACAGATGGAAAAGGGGATAACATTTGAAATGTAAATACATAAACTATCCAATAAAAAAGAAGACAGTCTGATGTTAAACTAACAGTTTAAAATGTAGAAGTTTAGACAAATGAAAATTATTGAAGGACTTGTCCCTAAATATTATTAGAACTAAGAGCAAAGGAAAAGGACTTTTCATTGTATATTTGTATCTATATATGCACACATGCTTGACCATAGAACTCCAATATCTTTTACAATTATTTTATGCTTAAACGGGGGACACAAACATGAGTGGAAAAAGAATTTGGATGAATTTGATATTAGGAGAGAGAGGGTAGATATAAAAATATTGATTGGAATTGTCAAAGAGTTATATAACAGAGAGACTTTTAATTAAGAAACTTATAGGGAATGAACCTCAGTTAGATGAAAACTGATCTCTTTCTGCTGGAGGTGGGCTCTACAAGTTTCCTCTCCCCACTGTAGGGCATTTCATCTAAGGTCCCTCCATTTGAGTCCTGAGGGTCTCCTACCTCCCAGGTCTCTGGTATAGTCTATAGGGTCCCCCACCTCCTACCTTCTGAGGTTGCCTGTTTCCATTCTTTCTGCTGGCCCTCAAGGCTTCAGTCCTGGTTTCCCTGCCCAATACCTGATCATGTTTTCATCTTCCATTCCCTGCCCCTTTTCCCACACAGGTCCTTCCTTCTCTTCACCCTCATATAATTGCTTCCTTCTCCCTCCCAAGGACTGAGGCATCCTTACTTGGACCCTTCAGCTTGTTAATCTTTTGAGTTCTGTGTATTTTATCCTAGGTATTCTGTTCATTTTTTTTCTAATATCCACTTATTAGTGAGTGCATACCATGCATGTCCTTTTGGGTCTGAGTTACCTCATTCAAGATGATATTTTCTAGTTTCATCCATTTGTCTGTTAAGATCAGTATGCCTTTACTCTACCTCAGTAGTATTTCATTGTGTAAATGACCCACATTTTCTCTGAACATCAAGTGAGGGATGGGGTTGCCATCCCACAGTCAAAAACTATGACCCATAATCGTTCCTGTCTGAAAGAACTACAGGAACAAAAATGGAGAAGAGTCTGAGAAAAAGGAGGTCCACTGACAGGCCCAATTGGGATCCAGTTCAAAAAGATGCCCCAAGGCCTGACACTATTACTGAGGCTATGGAGTGCTCACAAATGTGGTCTATCATGATTTCCCCCCAAAGAATCCAACAAGCACCTAAAAGAATCTTATGCAGATATTTACACCCAACCAATGGACAGAGGCTGTTACCCCCTGTGGTTGAATTAGGGAGAAGCTGGAAGAAGCTGAGGAGGAGAGCGAACATGTAGAAGGCCCAGCAGTCTCAACTAACCTCGATCCTGGAGATCTCAAACACTGGACCACCAAACAGGCAGCATACAGCAACTGATATGAGGCCCCCAGCACATATACATCAGAGAACGGCTGGGTCTGGACTCAGTTAGAGAAGATAAGTGGAATGTGGTGTTTTTATATATGCTTGTTTCAGGGAGTGGCACTGTTAGAAGGTGTGGTCTTGTTGAAGGAAGTGTGTCACTGTGGAGGTGGACTTGAAGATCTTCCTCCTAACTGCCTGAGGATGTAGTCTGTTCCTAGCTTCCTTCAGATGAAGATGTAGAATTCTCAGCTCTGCCTATACTATGCCTGCCTGGATGCTGCCACGTTCCTGCCTAGATGATAATGAACTGAACCTCTGAACCTGTAATCCAGCCCCAATTAAATGCTGTCTTTTACAAAAAAAAAAAAAAAAAAAAAAAAAAAGCACCTAACCCCCAAGAGACTGAAGGCTAGAGGGGTTAGACAGAAGGTTAGAGGGGGTGTGTTAGGGTCGGAGGTGAAGGGGAGGGGATATCCTCATGGAGACAGGCATATGATAAACAGCCATTATGAGCAATTAAAGCATTCAACTTATTGATTAATGGAAATGAGTAAGCATTATGAAAGAAACAGGGACATTTATAAACTAGGAGAATATGTGATTAAACTATTCTAATGTCTATTATAAAGTATGACAGGAAATAAGGAAAAAGCATAGTGCATAACCACATATGTACCAGTCTGGCAGCCACTGTTAAATAAACAATGACAACAGACACTTTAAAGCTGTCACACAAATGAGGGAGATTCTTCAAAACAGAAAACAGAAAATAAAATACAGCTAAACATTAATTGGACAAGATACACATAAGCAAAGTTACCTATACCAAAAAGATGAAAATAATTGCATCAATCAAATGGAAGTTGATGAAGCAATATTAACACTAGGGTAAATAAATGTCAAGAAACAGGATATTCAAGTTGAATCTTCTCATTTAATAAAAGCATAGATCATAAGGCAAATTTATGGAGCAATGGATGTTGTAAGGAAAATGATTCAGAACACAGATAAAAAGATCATCACTTAGCTGTCAGAATGTCTGGTCTTATTCCCTTTCAGCTGTCATTGGTGATTACTACTCAGCTTATAATCATGACAGCACAGGATTTTAACATGACACTTATTCACAAAATTTTCCAGGTAGTATATGGAAGATTTCCTGTCTTATAATCTTTTGATATCATGTCACATTTTAACATAAATGTCTAAGACAAGTCATTGTTAATATGCCAATTGTTCTTCTTTAGGGCATATGTAGGCTGAGAAGCCAGGTAGTCACTTTTTACTTTTATGTTTTGTGACCCTCATCAGGCCTTTGAACCTGCAGACATGGAAATATATCAGGTAATCAGTTCCATCTGGTCCAGTTGATTTATCTGCTCACTCCTTTTCAGGCAGCCATTCTTTTTCTATTTCACTTGAGGAAATGACAGAAGTATTTAGAAAAATAATGTAATTAGAAAATACATTCTAAAGTATTTAGAAAAATAATGGTCATTTATACATTATTTTTATACAAATAATGGCTAGATATGGAAAATACCTCTTGTGTTGCTGGTCAAGAGAACAGAAGAGACTCACTCAAGCTATGAAGCCTACTGATCCTGCCCTTGGTTGCCCAAAGGAGTAGATGATAAGTTAATATTGCTAAAGACCTGAGTGCCTCCTACCTGAAGGCTAGCTTTTATAGTACTGGAAGGCCTCATTGGGCATCAATGAGATGAGAGGCCGTCGGTCCTCTGAAGGCTCACTGCCCCAGTGTAGGGGAATGCCAGGGCAGGGAGGCAGGTGTGGGTAGGTGAAGAACTCTCATAGAAGTAGGGGTGGGGGAGAGATAGGGGGTTTTCAGAAGGGAAACCTGGAAAGGAAATAACATTTGAAATGTAAGTACAGAAAATATTTAATAAGAAAACAAGCTGCTGTGTTAGGAAAGTAATAGATATTATCTACCCAGCTGTGGTACATAAAATATACAATGACCTCAAGGCAAAATATCTTCAAAGGTTCAATGGTGGCATGCATATCTTCATGATAACTGGCAACTAACTGATTGAAATTAAGGCCAGCTCAGTAGGAATATAATCACTTTTGCCACTGGAAATCTAGCCAACTAACCATGACAAATGAGATCATAGATCTTAGAGGAGAACCTACTTCTGCCACTTTCCTAAGCAATCATGAGTTGTAACTGCATCCTAAGGCCTCATCCTCATACCCACAGAGAGTTGTCACTTTCATTCCCCATGAAAGAAGTTTTCCTTTTTCAGCCAATAGGAAACAGTACAAAATATCACAAAGGGTCTAAATATAAAGAACAAATTCTCAAGGAGTATCTAGAAATCACGAATCCATCTAAAATACAAACCCTATAGCCCACATTCAGAGAACCTCTGAGAAGAGGGGTCAAGACAGGTTGTAAGAGTCACAGGCCCAGGAGGTCTCCTGACACTCTATCTTCTTGATATAATAATGAAGCTACAGCTATGAAATCTCAACATAGATGACATTAGTTAGCATGCAACATAGATAGGGAAAATCTCACAGGGTCCTACTTTTAGATGAAGATCTACAGACAAATGCTGATTGTGAAGAGAAGTGGGTAGAGTTAGTCTTCCCCAGGGATATAACCATTAACTGGTTATACAATACCAGTGGTCAGCCCTAAATGCAGATATCCAAGTGACACTAAATGAACTCAACAGGTTTTATTTATACATGTATTAATGTATATGTATGTATGTATGTATGTATGTATGTATGTATGTATGTATGTATACATGTATATACACACCTATGTATAAAAATAATTAAATAAAAAAGGCTATACAATTGAGAGTGTCTGAAGTGCCAGTAAGGTCAGACAGAGACAAGTTTAGAAAGGGGAAAATACAATTTTATTTTAAGTAAAAATAGAGTAAAAATTTAAAGCATAGAAAAGTAATGAAAGTTCAGGATAGGTTATTAACAGAGACATCACCTACTGTAAATGTAAATGTCATTTCATCTCCTCACATGAAGTAATGTGTTGAGATCTGTGCTAATTCACAGCTGAGGGTGAATCTAGAACATTATTTTCTCTGTTCTAACTATGCCTAGGCATAGGGCTGAAGGCTTCTAGGCTCCACACCATCTAATCTACTACGAGACCACACCTTGAAGGCTTCAGCATCTAGCCTCCAGCTACAAACCTAGGCCTAGACGTTTTAGCCTCTGAGACTTACTTCTGAATAAACTTACCCTTTCTAGTTCTTTCTGAACTCTGGCTGGCTGGTTCAACTTACCTGTTCTGGTTCGAATTCCTCTCTAAGATGACTGATTCAAACTTGCTTCTCTCAGCTTCTGACTGAATTGTTCTTTGTGGAAAGATTGTCTTTAAATTCCACAAACTGAACTGCTCTAAACTCAAGATTATATTTATATATGTATTAATATGCATATATGTAGGTATGTATATGTATATATGTGTATACTTTATACACACATATGTATAAAAATAATAAAGTAAATGAGGCCATACATCAGTTCTGATATGAACTGAACTCAGCACACTGATTTTCTCTGCCTTACTACCCTCTCTTTCCTGTCTGTTCTTTTGAGAGTTGGGCATATATTGTCTTTGACTCATTCTGTCAAATCTTTTCTCTAACTTGTCACTTTGTCTTCCCCTCAATTAGACATCATTGTTTTATATTAAAGATGTGTAATGTACCTGCATTCCAAATGAATATGGAATTCCTTGCCAGAGTAGTTATCTTGCTATAGAGCAATTTTTTTTTAAAATTACCTTACAATCTGTCTACTTGACAGCCCTGAACTCTAGTCAGGATCACCAGCATTTAGAAGTAGCCTCACTGGGGCATCCATCACATATGCAGCCACCAAATCCAAGCACTATAGCTGATGCCAAGAAGTACTTACTGGCAGGAACCAGACAGAGATGCCTCCTCAGGGACTATGTCAGAGTCATATAGATACAGCTGACCATGCTTGCAGCTAACCATTGGACTGAACTCAGGGACCCCAGTGAGGGTGCTAAAGAAAGGACTGAAGGTGCTAAAATGGGTTACAACCTCATGGGCATAAAAACATTATCAACCAACCAAATCCTTCAAAACGCCCATGGATTAAAATACCAACCTTTGTGAACACATTGAGAGACCTATTGATCCAGTTGCATATGCAGCTGAAAGATAGCAGTGTCTGCCATCAATGTGAGAAGAGGCATTTGGTTCAGAGAGGGCATGTTTTCCCAATGAAGGGGAATGACAAGGCAGCGGGTTGGAGAGAGTGACTAGGAGCAAGTGCACCTTTCTGAAGTCAACTGGAAGGGGTGGAGGATGGGAGCAGAGTTGGGGAAAGGGATAACATCTGAAATGTAAATACAGAGTATCTAATAAAAAATGAAATGAAGAGAAACTTTTTTTTCCTGTAATAGTTGACATGTTTTAGCAAGAAAATGAATCACTGTTGGCTTCAGTTATTCTATTCTGGGCTAGTCTCAGATTCCATACATGCTCCTAGGAGGCAGTTGTGAGGGTCAAGGTCATAAATGCATTTCACTTCTTCAGGTTTGAAAATGGATGACTGAGTTCCATGAAAATATTTACATTAATAGAACATTGTGACACCTAGATATATGCCTCAAATAGGATACCCCAATTCATCTACAGTTTTCCTTAAATATCATTATGGTACTAGGTTATGTTTGCTTTTCTTATATGTTTTTTTTTTTTTGTGCACAGTTATATTGACTACAACTAGAATTCAAGCCCCACAAATAATGAAACACGATAGGACTACATGTCTAGATCTGTACAGGAAGCTGTATTCTCTCACTGGAATATTTTCTTTGCACATAGGGACATGCAGACATACAGCAGAGGCAAAGTTTCACCTAATATCCATTCAATTTCCTTTAGACAATACCCTCCATTGGTGTTCTTTAGCAGTGTTCAAAACACTGGGGATGTCTCACTTCTTACAAATCAGAGTCTGAAAATATGTCAAGCTGCTACAATTATTTATTTAGATTTGCCTTGGTCATTTTATAGCCTTCCTTAAAATAGTTGATTCTTAAAATAGCTTTATAGATTGGTTCCTTAATCATATGGCTTATATGCTTTTTGTAATGACTCCATAACTGTCTCACAAATTGCACACCTTACTTTTGCAATAAACATCTACAGAAATGCACATAGTAAATCTGCATAAGTCACACTAAATTCAGAGCTCTGAAAATAGATTCTGTTTAAGCAAATGTAAGATGAGGAGAACTCATGTCCCAATTTAGTGGCTATAATAAGAAAAAAGAGAAATATATTTAATTGTAAAATACAGGTTATAATAAGTCAAATAATAAATACTTTTTCATTGTAAAGTAGATCATTTTTTTCTAAAAGGGAACAATCTTGATGCCTTTAGCAACTTGGAATATTATAATTTATGCAATTACCTGCATAAGTTAGTGGATAATAAATTTTTATGTAGATTTTGTTCTATAACTTAAAAAGTAATTTTGATCTGGGTATCCTACATAGGTACTAGTGCCTATAAAGAAAGCATCTAGTCTCAGGTATCTTGCATGGCTTAAATGATAGAAATAGCTACAAAAATGGAACATGCAATTATATAGGGCATTGAAACACTTGTGATTATTGGCAATGCTTCTTAACTGTGTTTGATCATGATTTATAGAGCAAACAAGACTAAACCCCAGAATTTCAGATGTTTCTAGAACATTAGAGAAGAAAAAATACTTGGAAATATGTACTTGGGTGTTTTACAATTATAGTCCCTAAAATATACTATTTTTGTGAGATTGTTTGAGGGGGAACCCCATATAATTGGGTACTCTCAGGAAATAGTATATAAGACTTGTAGATTTATAGCAAATCGGTGGTAATGGCTTTGAGAAGACTTAGAGTAAGCAAACATTCATTCATAGTATTTGTTTAGCATTCTTTAATGCAGCACTTTTGTAACAAACTTCATTTCATTTTCTCACACAAACAATTCACAGCCAGTGATTCTGAGAAAACAATTTCAGAAATGACAGAGAGATTGATTCTCAGCTTTGCAGCTGAGAGACTGATGCCTAAAATTTCAAAATACATTACCAAAGCTTTGAATTAACTAACTACTGGCTGAGAATGATTTAGAAAATCATTGCATATTTTTTTTACTTGCTATACATTCTACTATTCAGTCATCCTTACTCACATTTATAAAGAGGATTCATAAGTGACCCTGGCCTGTCACGTAACACGTACACATTACCAGTCATTTACTGTGAACTTCCTCTGCCCTGGAATTGATTCTAAATGTTTTAACAATATAAAACAAAGTAAAGTTTCATTTGATATATTTTATAAAATATCAGTATTTAATTTGTTTTATGTAGATTTTCTATTCTGATAAACCAACATCGCCATAAGCAATTTGGGGAGTAAAAAAGGTTCATTTCAAGGTTACAAACCACAGCCCTAAAAAGTGAAGGCGAAGGCTTGCAAAGTGATTACTGTTACCTCATGAGCCATTTCTCATGCTTAAACCAGAGATTTGATAGGCTTAAATGATAAAAAATATATTAAAATGGCAGCATTTACACACCAATGTGTATGTACTTCACAATAGTCAGGTCTTGTGTTGGAACTAAATTCTGTGTTTATGGGATTCTGAATTGGCATAGTGTTATATAGTTGTACAGGCACATCGACAATAGATAGATAAATAGATGATGATAGATAGATAGATATATAGACAGATACATGATAGATAGATAGATGGATGGATAGATAGATAAACATGTGTAGTTAGATTTTTTTTTGCAGTTATTTTCACTAACAAAAACCAGAAAGAAAAAAAGTAAAATAAATAAATAAATAATGATTACTATGTGCCAGTGTTTGTGTGTGTAACAGAAAGATTTATCTGTACAATTGACAGTAACACTGCCATATTTTTAAGGGAAACAAGTCAGAGACACACGCAGATATAAGATGTTTTGTTTAGGAATTTTACTTTTCATTTTTTTGAATAGTCTCTGTTCTGAAACAGGGTCTCTTTAGTATTCCAAGTCGGCTCCAGATTTGAATCCTCATGGCTCAGTCTCTAGGATTATAAATGTGTGATTCTTTTTTTACACTGCTAATTAGAGACAGGTGTGTGTGTGTGTGTGTGTGTGTGTGTGTGTCCAAAGCAAGAATAACCCTGCTACTTAATATAATGGTAGCTCCTGCCTGTTGTTCTGTCTTCAGTCCCCTCCTCTCAAGCTGAACTCAAAGATTTTCAAACCTCACAGCAGGCTGTCCTGGAGACTCTCTCCTCACTGAAATTTAGGAGACAAAGATTTACTTTACTCTCTGATTGTCAAGGTAGCATCAGAAGGTTGCTGGCCATTTGTTTGATTATATATTTATTATATGTTTATTTATATATTTATGTAGGATATGCAACGATTAAAGTTTTCACTCTAACATGCTTTTAATCTTGAGGGTTTGGGTTAGCAGATGACAGGAATTACTTCATCTCTCTTACTTGTTCTTTGCTTTTATTTTTATAGCAAACACTACTTTTGTAAAGAAGAAATATGAATACTTTCTATACACACAGAAACAAAAAAAGTACTGATGTTTCATGGTATCATAGGCAGCTTCAAGATATATTTCCTTGGTAAACAGTTTACTGCTGTCAAAAGATTTGCTGAGGCATAAACAACTCATTTTCAACTTGTTTGCTTTTGCTAAGTGTTCGATATTATTCCAAAAATGAGACAGCTTGTTTCCTACATCTGCTATGGCTTCAGTTCTGCTTCGGGTTTTGTCTCATGTTGTTCTTTTTATTTTTATCTTTCCTGGTTTTTGTTTGTTTTCTTTTGCTGTTGTTATTTTTCCCATGGAAGGAAAGGCCTAATGATGCTGACCAGGCTGGCCTTGAACTCCCTGTTAACCAAACTGCCCTTAATACACAGGAATTTGCCTGGCTTTGACTCAGGAGTGCTGGGAGTAAATGGCATATCACTATGTCTAAGTCAAAGTCTCTTTTCTAACCACATTTTTCTGAAACCAAAATAGAATGAAGTTCCATCTCATGCAGATCTGTTGATAACTTTAAAGGGATACTTTTTAGACAATAAGAACATTAATGCTTTAAATAGCTGAACAGTACTCCATTGTATAAATCTGCCACATTTTCTGTATCCATTGCTCTGTTGAAGCACATCTGGGTTCTTTCCAGCTTCTGGCTATTATAAATAAGGCTGCTATACACATGGTGGAGCATGTGTCCTTATTATATGTTGGAACATCTCTGGGGTATGTGACCAGAAGTGGAATAACTGGGTCTTCAGGTAGGACTATGTCCAATTTTCTGAAGAAGCACCAGACTGATTTCCAGAGTACTTGTACTAGCTTGCAATCCCACCAGCTATAAAAGTGTTCATTTTTCTTCACATCCTTGCCAGTATCTGTGTCACTTGATATATTTTTCTTTTTCTTTTTTTTAATCTTAGCCAATCTTACTTGTGTGAGTTTGAATGTCAGGGTTGTTTAGATTTGCATTTCTCTGAGGACTAAAGGTGCTGAACTTTTCTCTTTCTTATCATTTTTATTGGTATTCTCTGTATTTACATTTCAAATGTTATCTCCTTTCTTCCCCACTCCAATACCCCTCCCCTTGCTGCCATGAAGTTTCTCCCTCTCTCAACCACCCTCTCCCAACTCAGCACCTTAGCATTTCCTACACTGGAAAAGTGAGCCTTCACTAGACCAAAGGCTTCTCCTCTCATTGATTCCAGAAAATGCCATTCTCTGCCACATATTTAGCTAGAGCTATAGGTCTCTCTATGTGTACTCTTGATTGGTGTTTTAGTCCCTGTGAGTTCTCAACCAATTCTCAGTTGAGAATTTTCTCTTTAGCTCTGTACCCCATTTTTAAATAAGATTATTTGGTTCTATGAAGTCTAATTTCTTGAGTTCTTTGTATATTAAGGCTATTAGCCCTCTATCAAATGGAAAGCTGGTAAATATGTTATCCCAGACTGTGGGTTGCCATTGTGTCCTATTGAAGTGTCCTTTGTCTTATGGAAGCATTTTAATTTTAATAGGTCCCATTTGTTGCTTCTTGATCTTAGGGCATAAGCCATTGCTGTTTTGTTTAGGAAAATTTTTTCCCTATGTTCAAGGTTTTCACACACTCTCTTCTATTAGATTCAGTGTATCTGGTTTTACGTGTAGGTCCTTGATCCCCTTGGACTAGTGCTTTGTACAATGTGATAAGAATGGGTCAATTTCCTCTACTCAAAAGATAAAGAGGCTGAGACAGAAATTAAGGAAATGAAACATTCACAATAGTCACTAATATAAAATATCTTGGTGTGACTCTAACCAAGCAAGTGAAAGATCTGTATAACAAGAACTTCAAGTTTCTGAAGACAAAAAATTAAAAAAGACATTAGAAGATGAAAATATCTCCCATGCTCATGGATTGGCAGGATTAATATAATAAAAATGGTCATCTTGTCAAAAGCAGTCTAGAGATTTAATTCAATCTACATCAAAATTCCAACTCAAATCTTCAAAGAGTTAGAAAGATAAATTCTCAAATTCATTTGGAATAACAACATCATCAACAACAACAAAAAACACAATAGTAAAAACTATTCTCAACAATAAAAAATATTCTGGGGAATTCATCATCCCTGACTTCAAGCTGTATCACAGAGCAATTGTGATAAAAACTGTATGGTACTGGTATAAAGACAGGAAGTTAGATAAATGGAATAGAATTGAAAACCCAGAATGAACCCACACAGCTATAGTCTCTTGATCCCTGACAAAGAAGCTAAAATTATCTAGTGGATAAAAGAAAGCATTTTCAACAAATGGTGCTGGTCAAAATTTAGCTGTCAGTATATAGAAGAATGCAAATTGATCCATTCTTATTGTCTTGTACAGAGCTCAAGTCTAAGTGGATAAAGGACCTCCCC
Source organism: Micromys minutus (assembly GCF_963924665.1). Lineage (NCBI taxonomy): Eukaryota > Metazoa > Chordata > Mammalia > Rodentia > Muridae > Micromys > Micromys minutus. The sequence continues at coordinate 8,209,929 of NC_137984.1, forward strand.
ATAAAACCAGATGCACTGATAGTAATAGAGAAGAAAGTGAGGGAGTCGCTTGAACAAATGGGCTCTGAGGAAAATTTCCTGAACAGAACACCCGTGACTTATGCTCTAGTATCAATAATAGATAACTGGAACCTCATAAAATTGCCATACTTTTGTAAGGTACAGAACACTCTCATTAGGACCAAATGGCAACCAACAGAATGAAAAAATATCTTTTCCAATTCTACAACTAATAGAGGGATAACAGCCATTATAAATCAAAGAACTCAAAAAGTTAGACTACAGAGAACCAAATAACCCTATTAAAAATGGGGGGCAGAGCTAAGCAAAGAATTCTCAACTGAGGAATATTGAATGGCTGCGAATCACCTAATGAAATGTTGAATAACCTTAGTCATCAGGGAAATGCATATCAAAACAACCTTGATCATCTACCTCAAACCAGTCACAATGGCTAAGATAAAAAACTCAGGTGACAGCAGACACTGGCAAGGATGAGGAGAAAGAGAACACTAGTCCATTGTTGGTGGAATTGTAAGCTGGTATCATCACTCTGGAAATCAGTCAGGTGGTTTCTCAGAAAACTGGACTTAGTAGTACCTCAGTACCCATCTATACACTCCTAGGCATATACCAAAAAATGCACCAACATATAACAAGGACATATGTTCAACAATGTTCATAGCAGCCTTATTTATAATAGACAGAAGCTGGAAAAAAAAAGATGCCCTTCTACAGAGGAATGGATACAGAAAATGTGGTACATTTACACAATGGAGTACTACTCAACTATTAAAAACAATAACCTCATAAAATTCTTAGGCAGATGGATGGAACTAGAAAATATCATCCTGAGTGAGGTAACACAATCACAAAAAAACCACACAGAGTATGTACTCACTAATAAGTGGATATTAGCTCTAAGGCCCAAAATACCCAAGATACAATTCACAGACTACATGACGGTCAAGAAGAAGAATGACAAAACTGCATATTCTTCAGTCCGTTTTAGAAAAGGGAATGAAAATATATTCAGGAGGAAAGACAGAGACAAAGTTTGAAGCAGAGACTGAAGCAAATAGTATCTAGAGACTGCTCCACCTGGAGATTCAGCCCATATACAGTCACCAAACACAGACAATATTGCTGATACCAAGAAGTACATGCTAACAGAATCCTGACCTAGCTGTCTCCTTAGAGACTATGCCAGAGCATAACAAATACAGAGGTGGATGCTCACAGCCAATCATTGAACTGCAAAGAGAGTCCTCAATGGAGGAGTTAGAGAAAGAATTGAAGGAGCTGAAGGGGTTTGCAACCCTATAAGAACAAAAATACTAACCAACTGAAGCTCCTAGGAACAAAACCGCTATCCAAAGAATACACATGGATGGACCTATTGCTCCAGCTGCATATGTAGCAGAGGATGGTCTTTTGGGGTATCAGTGGGAGGAGAAGGCTTTGGCCCTGCTAAGGCTTGTTGTCCTAGTGTAGGGTAATGTCAGGGTGAGGAGGTAGTAGGAGGTGAGTTGGTGTGTGAACACCCTGTTAGAAGCAGGGAAAGGGCGTTGGGTTAGGGGGCTTATGGAAGGGAAACATGGAAACGAGATAACAATTGAAATATAAATAAAAAATATCTTAGAACATGGGTCAATTTGCATTCTTCTACATGTTGACTTCCACCGAAACCAGCACCATTTGTAGAATATGCTGTCTTTCCCCCCATTAGATAGTTTTAGCTTCTTTGTCAAAGTTTAAGTAATCATAGGTATATGGGTTCATTTCTGAGTCTTCAATTCTATTCCATTGATCTGCCTTACTGTCTCTGTACCAATACCATGTGGGTTTCATCACTATTCCTCTGTAATAGTGCTTGAGGTCATGGATACCAATTTCCCCAGAAGTCTCTTATTATTGCATTATTGAGAGTAGTTTTCACTATCCTGGGTTTTTGTTTTTTTGTTTGTTTGTTTTTCCAAATGAATTTGAGAACTGCTTTCTTTCTCCCTGTGAACAATTGTGTTGAAATTTTGATGGGGATTGCATTGAATCTGTAGATTGCTTTTGGTAAGATGGCCATTTTTCCTATGTTAGTTCTGTTGATCCATGCATATGGCAGGTCTTTCCCTCTTCTGAGGTTTTTGATTTCTTTCTTTAGAGAATTGAAGTTCTTGTCATACAGTCTTTTACTTGCTTTGTTTGAGTCATACCTAATGTATTTTATATTATTTGTTACTATTGTGAAGAAATTCCCTAATTTCTTTCTCAGCCTGTTTATCTTTTGAGTAGAGGAAGGCTCCTGATTTGTTTGTGTTAATTTTATATTCAACCACTTTGCTGAAGTTGTTTTTCTGCTGAAAGAGTTCTCTCGTGTAATTTTGGGTCACTTATACATACTATTATGTCATCTGCAAATAGTGATATTTTGATTTCTTCCTTTATAAATCACATGGTTTTGACCTCCATTATTATCTACTTGCTCTGGCTAGGACTTCCATTACTATATTGAATATGTAGAGAGAGTGTGGACAGCCTTGACTAGTCCTGGATTTTTGTGTGATTGCTTCAAGTTTCTATTTAGTTTGATGTTGGCTACTGGGTTGCTGTATATTGCTTTTCCTATGTTTAGGTCTAGGTTTTGAATTCATGATCTTTCCAAGACTTTCAACATGAAGGGGTGTTGAATTTTGTCAAATGATTTCACAGCATCTATAGTGGATTACTTTGATGAATTTTTGTATATTAAACTGCATATCTGGCATGAATCCTACTTGATCATGATATTTTCGGACAAATGGATGGTACTAGAACATATTATCCTGAGGGGTGTAACACAGTGATGAAAGTACACACATGGTATGTCCTCACTGATAAGTGGAGATGAGGAAAAAAGCTCGGAATATGCATGATACAACTTACAGACCATATGAAGATCAAAAAGAAGGAAGACCAAAGTGTGGATGCCTTTGTCCTATTTAGAAGGGGGAACAAGATAATCATGGGAGGTAGAGTGTGGTTCAGACTTTGGAGGAATAGAGGAGGGGGAGAAGAAAAAAGAGGGCAGGATCAGGTGTGGGAGGTGATGGGAGAGACACAGAGAGTCAGGAAATTGAACAGAAGTGTATAGAAATGGGGATGAGAACTGCGGGTAGTCAACAGATGCCAGAATGCAAGAGCTTCCCAGGACCCAGTAATACTCGGGGCTTTTTGTTGACCTATATAATATTCATTTATTCCAATTAATATAAAAAGTATCACTTATAAATTGAATAAAGACTAACATCTTTGTGTTTTAGGATTATGTGAGAACTTAGCACTTGAAATAATATCTAATGTATAAGACACTGTTTGCCCATGTGTCTCATGCCTTGTAGTATTACTTGTACTGATGCTACCTAAGTCCAGGCCAAAAAAAAAAAACTCTCCAGTGAATAAAGCATATTTTAAGAATGAAAGCTGTATACAAATCACTTCTACAATGATCATTATCCACAGGAAATACCGACTGCAATTTTGTGTTCTACTCTAGCGCATGCCATGGTAATGGCTATCTCTGTTTGCCAGCTCGACTATATCTAGATTCAACTACAATCCAGAATTAGAGGTCATACCTTGGTCCACACCTTGAGGCTGGAAGACTCAAGTTTCTGACCTGTATCTTGGCATGGAAACTCTGAGGCATAGTCTAGACCATAGGCCCAGGCAAGGTAGTACATACATTAATCCCAGGAGACTGAGGCACAGAGATCTCTGAGTTCATGGTCAGCCTGGAACAAAGCAAGTCCCAGATCTAGATATGGTGCTACACACCATTCTGGGCCACACCTTCCGCTGGAAGTGTACATAGGGACATTGGAAGAAGGGAGACTCACTCTTTTTGATTGCTTGCTTACTTGCTGGCACATCTGTTGGAAACTAGTTCTACAGAAAACTAGCTCAAACAATTAGCTTCATGGGAGGGAGCAACTACCAGAATCTTGGACTTCCCACGTACAGCTGTCCATTGTTGGGTTAGTTGGTTAGTCATCACAATAAATTTCCGCAATGTAGAGAAATATCCTGTAAGTTCTGTGACTCTAGAGAACCCCGACTAATAAGGCCACACACACACAGAAAAGGACATAAACCAGTAATAAAACTTAACTTAGAAAAAAATCTTCATCATAGTTATTGGACAGCAAATTTTCAGATTGAAAATAATTCAGCTCATTCTCAACTGGGAGACCCACTGCCATCCTCAGCTCTCTTCTGGTGAATGTACTTTTACCCACTTAATGTCAGCATTTTCTCTTATATAAAGCTGAAGGACTATACCTTTTCCTTTTATTCTGATAGGCCTGGATGCATTGGTGAATGACTTCTCACAGTCTATCTCCTGTTTTGGGGGAGCCCTTAGTATTTATCCCTGAGCTTGTTTTGTCATTTGTTCTTGATGCTTAGCACTCTCGAAACACTTGTGATCACTATCATGACACACAGTCTCAGCATCATTCACAGAGCAATCACTTTGTTTCCATCAGTTCTGCAAAGAGCTCTCAATATAACCAATCAACAAAGATTGTTTGCCTCTTTTAGTAAAGTCTGGAAGAGGAATGCAGGCTACCCAAAGGGACACTTGGGAAACATTTCTATAAACTATTTCATCACATTTTATCCTCATCATGCAAACCTTCTTTGTGGATCCTACATAGAACTTAAGAGAGGTGTGTTTGTGTGCAAATTGTTTGTTATGAAGGACATCGTCTTATTCCCCTTAGGCCATTCACTTGGGGGCAGCCAGCTGGTTAACAACTAAAAGCCTTCTATCTGTGCATGAGGTATAACAACTGAGAGACAAGGGGCAAATATGTTAGGAGAAGAATGAGGACAGAAGCTGAGATGCATATATATGTGTATGCATATGTCATATATGAATATGCTTATATGCTGTATATGTATATATCTGTTAATATATCAGTAAGGCACACCATTTTATAGAATCGTTAGATATTAATGATTTTTTTCATATGGTGACCAAATAATATTTATTACATAATATTATAGAAAATTACCCTAAACTTTACTTTTTAACTACCAAGAAGTGCTCTTCAGGCTGTCTCTGTTCTTACTGAACAGAGACTAAGAGCCAGTTAAGCTTAACTGCGATAAATTATGTGCTTTATATTCAATATTTTGGAGAGTGACTGACTAGCAGGTAAAAAGAGAACCCAGGCCCCTGAACAAATTATGGCTAAAAATGTAAGGTTAAGTCTCATATGATCCTAGGTTACAGAGGGTAGTGTTTTATCTATGATTACTATGTCCTAATTTACATACACAATTAGTTTTGTGACAGTGCATGAAATTATCAGCATTAATACGACTAACAAGGTATTTTATTATAGTATTCTCTGAATTTTTATTCCTAGCATAGAACCACTGACATGACATGAACTTCAAAACATAAAACTCAAAAGGTTAAGTCACTCTAAGTGGTACACAATTTCTATCATAGACATAAGAAATCTGGTGGAGTATTCTAAATTAACATCCCCCTAATCCATATTATCATTTCTTGGATACTGGTATGATGTTTTTCTTTTATATCCTTATCAGAAGATTTAGATATAATTTGGAATTTGTAAATTTAAAATTTTTGCTAATCAGTCATTATTGTGTATAACAGCATTCGTATTTTACTAATTCTAAAATCTTACTTACAAAGTGAAAGAAGAGAAAATAAACTCAACAGCACTAATGTATTACTGAGAGTGGGAAGTTAATATGGACTTTATTCCCTCGTACTTTTTTTGTTATGTACATGTGCAGGCTTATGTCACTTTGTAATGCAATAATCTAGTCAATAAACTAAGGATTGTAAAAAGAGCAATTCAGCATATAGTCTCTGTAAAACAAAAACTATTGTGAACTTAAGTTAATCCATATACTAAAGTGCAGCAGTATTATTTTCCTCAAATTGTGTGCATGTGGATTAATGTAAGTACATGTTCAGCATCATAGGGATTTCTTGGTTACTCATTCTCTTGAGTAGAATCAAGTGTCCTTCTGTGTGTCTTCTAATTAGCGATAGATTAAGGTCTGTTTCCTTAGATGCTAAGATCATAATGCCAAATTGCATTCTGGTCCCATTTGTTTTGAATACTTTTACCATTCATTCACTCCAAGGTGGCATCTATTTTTGAACATAATGAGAACTTCTTGTAGGTAATAGAAGATTTTGCTTCTTTTTTAACCAATACTTATTTATTGGATATATTTTATTCACATTTCAAATGATATCCATTTTCTTGGTTTTACCTCCATATCCCCTACCCCTGCTTCTATGAGGGTGCTCAGCCCCCCCCACACCCTCTCTCCCTTCCTGCCCTGACATTCCCCAACACTGGGCCTTGGAAGTATCATGGGCTTCTACTCCCATTGATACCCAACAAGGCCATCCTCTGCTACAGGAGCAGCTGGAGCCATTGGCCCATCTACATGTACTCTTTGAATAGTGGTTTAATCCCTGGGAGCTCTGGTTGGTTGGTATTGCTGTACTTATGGGGTTGCAAATCCCTTCAACTCCTTCAATTCTTTTTCAAACTTTTCCATTAAGGACCCCCTTTTCAGTTCTATGATTGGCTGCAAGCATCTGCCTCTGTATTTGTCATGCTCTGGCAGGGCCTCTCAGGAGACAATAAATCAGGCTCCTGTCAGCATGCACTTCTTGGCATGAGCAATATTGTCTGGATTTGGTGGCTGTATATGGGCTGGATTCCCAGGTGGGGCAGTCTCTGGATAGCCTTTCCTTTAGTCTCCACTCCAAACTTTATCTCCGTATTTCCTCCTGTGAACATATTTTTGTTTCCTCTTCTAAAACGGACTGAAGCATCTGCACTTTGGTCATTCTTCTTTTTGAGCTTCATGTGGTCTGTGAATTAATTGTATCTTGGGTATTTTGAGCTTTTGGTCTAATATCCACTTATCAGTGAGTGCATATTCTTTGTAAATTTTAGGATTGGGTTACCTCACTCAGAATGACACTTTCTAGTTCCATCTATTTGCCTTAGAATTTCATGTAGTCGTTGTTTCTAGTAGTGGAGTAGTACTCCATTGTGTAAATGTACCACATTTTCTATATCCATTCCTCTGTTGAAGGTCATCTGGGTTCTTTCTAGCTTCTGCTTATTATAAATAAGGCTGCTATGAATATATGTTTTGTTTCTAGTTACATTTAATTAAGCTTTGTCTTTTCACTAGGAAGTTGAGGGCATTAATATTATTTAAAAATATTTGCTGATTGTTAAATTGTTTCTGTGTGTTTTGTTAGTTCTCTTGTGCATTTTATCAATAATTGTATGTTCTTTTGTTTATTTCTAAAGTCTCTTCATTTTTTTCATATTCTTGTTGGTCTAAGTATTCATTACAATACTGGCTTGATGGGTATAAATTCTTCTGCTCTATTCATATCATAGAAATATGATATTTTAACTATGACAGCTTTGCTGGGTTTAGTAATCTTAGTTAGCATTAGAGGTCTTTTAGAACTTGAGTATCAATTCTCCCAGAATTCTCTGGGTTTTAATTTTTTTGGGGGGGGGATAAGTTGTTATTCTAATGGGTTTTTTTATATGTGACATGTAAATTTTTTTTGATAAATTTCATTAACCTGTCTTTGTTATGTATATCTACTGATTAATTATTGTATGTTGTGAGGTGTTTCTTTTCTGGTCATATCTGCCTGGTGTTCATTTTGCTTCTTATACATGTATGACTATGTATTCTTTAATTTGCAAGGATTATCTTTCAGAACTGTTGAAGATCATGTCTATATCATTGGTCTATGATTCTTTCCTGCATTCTCTATAACTTGAAAATTTGGTGTTTTTATTTTGTTCCCAAGTTTTTCTATGCCATGACCCTTACTATCCCCTTAGGTGACAGTGACCTCTCTTGTTAAATGCACCACAAACTTTGTTTGTATAACCAAGAGGAACTGATGTGAAATTTATTTGGGAGCCTTTTGCTTAAGGACTAGCTCCCATGCATCTGAGGTTGCTTTGTCAGTTGCCAAGAAAGGAAAGCAACAAATAGTACTGCTAAGCTACAAGGGCTATGAACCATTCAATGATCAGCTCAGCAACATACCCCAACACTTCAACAGTGACAGTTAACATCTAGGGGTAACTGACAGCTATCTAATTGAACAAGAGCACTCTCAATAGTGGAGAATGAAGAACTCATGCCTGCTGTGCTAAATCTAGCTAAGTAACTGTATCTGGTGAAACTGTAGATCCCATATGATAATCTCCTAAGGAACTTTAATTTCTAAATGTATTCTAATATCTGATCTATTAACCCAAATTGTAACCCTCATCCATTATCAAAAAACAAACAAACAAACACACACCCAGAGATTCTTTTGAGGACTGTGGAGATTATTACAGAAACTTACAATTGGTCAAAACATAGTAACAACAGATTTGTGATGCTAAGCACAAATGCATTCAACTATTATTCAAATAGTATAATACTTAGAGTACATTTTGAAAAATAGAGAAATAAGATTGAACCAGAGGATCAGGCTTGTTCTGCAAGACAATATCTTCTATATATTATAGGATAGGGAAGCTGCACCCATGAAATGTCAAAAATATGGTTACCTAAACAAGACTATATAATGCCAATATCAGTTGATAGGTTAATATTGATTGAAGAGAACTCTTGCTAAGCTTCACAGCTAGGTAAAGAGCTGCAGACAATTAACGGTTGCTGACAAAGCAAGAATCCTACTTCTCCAGTTTCTAGAGCCCTGTGGTCAGGTTATCTAAACCCAGAGGTCAGCTACATGTTGACCTCTCTCTCTCTCTCTCTCTCTCTCTCTCTCTCTCTCTCTCTCTCTCTCTCTCTCTCTCTCTCTCCTTCTCTCTCTCTTTGCCTCTTTCTCTGTGTATAAAAATAATACAAAAAGATTTTGAGAGTGATGTTACATGGGGACAGGAACAGTTGGATGGGGAGAGGGAGGAATAAATATAGAAATAAATATAGAAAGATTTCAGGACTTGTCCAGTTAATTAATGTTACCATATCCATGACTGGTGGATTTAAAGAGACAGAGCAGTCACCAATACCACCGATACCAAGAAAGCCTTTAGAATCAACTAACCTGGGGCCATAAGGACTTATTGAGACAGAATACCAATTAGAGAACATACATGGGATATACCTAGCCCCACTTCACATATGTAGCAGATGTGTGGCTTGGTCTTCTTCCTATGGCGCCTCTAACTGCAGGAGCAGGAGCTGTCTGTGATATTGTGTGTGCCTTTGGATTTCTTTCTTCTAACTGGGGTCTTATCTATTCTCAACAGGAGAAAATGCACCTAGGCTTAATGTAACTTGATATGCCAAAGTAGGTTGATATCTGTGGGAAGCTTCCCCTTCTCTGAGGAGAAAGGGAAGGTGACAGGAGGAGGGGAGATGAGAGGTAGAGACTAGGAGGAGAAGAGGGAGAAAAAGCTGTGACCTGGATGCAAAGCCAATAAATTAGTTACAATCCTGACATGAGTACTACAGAACTGCCATTATTCTTCTGACAAGATTCACTTTCTGAATACAGGTTTGTGATATCAAATGATTATTAGAATCATTTTGATGACATTGTCTCCAAACTGCTTATTCAGTCACATTCAATGACTTCTACAATGTATGTTTTTCTATAACATAACTTATGTTTCTATCTGTTATCTGGTGAGCACTCCTAACTCATGAATATCTGTGAAAACGGGAAGCTAGAAAAATCAAGCCTCATTCCATTTGGATTCTGACTACCCTTCTGAGGCTAGAGAAATATAACTTCTATTAATGAGTCACCCATCTTATACATCTACACAAAATATGTAGCTTTTCTTTGGGAATATAATTAGTTTTCTTCATGACTTTTAAAGACGAGCAGCGAGTTCATTATACGATAATGTTCTATTTCAAACATCTGCAGTGGTATGTTAGGAGGAAACACTGTAGAGAAGAAAAATCGATGGACTCAAAATAAAATGAAAAAATAAATATGAATCTACTATGGCCCTACAAATAATGTGGTTGACTTTTCTTTCAATGAATATAGATAAGTGTTTCCATGTGGAAGAATATAGAATAATCATGATAAGATTATTTACAGAAAAGTGTGCCTGGCCTGAAGGTTTCCAATATTTTAACTGATTTTTTTCTCATTTCTCATTTCACTGATGCATTTAAGTGATCTCTTTACTTTTTTTCATACCTGTATAGCTAGGTTAAATACTTCCTTTTTGCATTGTTACTTACTTTGTTTCATAAGTAACAGATTTATAAACCATAAGCAGTTTGAATCACCTATATTTTATTTGAACTATTTGGAAGTAAGAAAATAGTGAAACAGAGATAGCAAACTGTTAGTTGAGAGAAATAAACTTGTATTTTACAAATTTTCAATTATGTGTGCAATGCTAAAATGTAAAGTATATGTTGATAATGTGAAGAATGTCTATTTTAAATGCTTCCCAGAATCAGAATCAATAAGTTTTAAAGGGTAATGGCTCTTTTTACATCCAATTGTAGAGAATTTATTTTTGACACCAAAATCTCATGCTGTTACAAAACTGAGAGGTGAAATTACAACCGTAGGTTTTATATTATTTATAAAATTATTTTGTTACATGATAATATTTTATGAATTACTCATGTTCAAAATAATACATTGAATTGTAAATTCTTGGCTATCAAATACTTACTGTACTTATTTGTACATTGAAGAAGTTAATTTTCTGATTAACATAAATGACAATCATAATGCACTTTGATTTGGATATTTTAACATCTCTTTCTAAACACCAGTAAGGGACATCCTTTCTACCTACATTTAGGCCTTAAGATAGGCTCTCTGGATGGGTATAAACCAAATACAATCAGCACCCAAATTCACTTCGATGAGATCACATCAGCCTGTCACCATGAACCCATAATGGCAGTTGGGATTTCCTCTTCAGAAGGAGCAGGGATGATAAAAACAGGAGATAGATCTGGCCAGGCAGTTTAGAGTAGAAAGACTCTAAAGAAAAACAATCAATTTCTTGACTAAAATCCAGAAATATCCTTAAGTATTCTTGGCTGCTTCATTCTTGCCAAAGATCAAAGATGCTCATAGTGTTTGAAAATACCAGAGAAAATACAGGGACAAAGAGAAGAGCAGAGATTTCATTACAAGTAAAAACCATCCAGAGACTGCCCCACCTGGGGATCCATTCCATATGCAGCCACAAACCCAGTTACTACTGTTGAGGCCAAGAAGTGCTTGCTGAAGGGAGCCTGATGTGGATGTCTCTTGCGAGGCTCTGCCAGAACCTTACTGACACAGATGAAGATGCTTGCAGCTGACCATAGGTTTGAGCACTGGGACTCCAATAGAGAAGTTAGAGAACGAACTGAAGGACCTGGAGGAATGTGCAACCCCATAGTAAGAACAACAATATCAACTAACCAGACACACACACCCCCGCCTCCCCGAGCTCCAGGGACTAAACCACAGCCATATATGTATATATGCAACAGAAGATGCCATTGACTGGCATCAATAGGAGGAGAAGCTTTTTTTTTTTTTCCCCTAGTGTAGAAGAATGCCATGGTGGTGAAGAGGCAGTGGGTTGGTGGGAAGGGGAACATCCTCCTAGTAGCAGGGAAAGTAGGTATGGGAGAGGTGGGAATTGGGAAAGGGAATAACACTTGAAATATAAATACATAAAATATCCAATTCAAAAGAAAGTAATATCAGTGGTAATGGACTTCTAATGATGCTTTGAGACTTGCTAATTCATGATATCTACACATCAGATTTCATTTATAGACAGACAAAAAGTATAAAAAACAGAATTCTGGTCTTCTTCCTAAACAATATTAGGGTTTTCTCTTTAAGAAGGTGGCATTATAAAGTAGTGATGATGTTTTATCAAAAGAAAATTTTCCCTTGTTCAAAAGGGTAAATCCCTGGCTTAGGTGCAAATCTCAGTGATGCCAGACCAATCTTCTGACCAAGACTGGAAGTGTGGGCTCACCTTAAAATGGAAGAATGAATAAATTTGTCCTAGAGATCTGAGTAAGGATTGTTGAGTCAAATAGCACTAAACATTCTTTTCCATATCTATTGCAGTTTTTTACCACAAGATAGGAAGAAAAACAAGATCAAACACTTTAATGAGCTTGTAAAAAAGAATATTTAAAAATAAGGGGTGTTTTATAAGAAATATTGAATATGAGTTTTTTTCTATTAAATATTATTTAATATGCTTGGAGCAAGGATTTAAAGTTTTAAAAGATTTATCTATTTTATTTATATGAGTACATTGTCAATGTTTTTCAAAAACACCAGAAGAGGGCATTATATCCCACTACACATGGTTGTGAGCCACCATGTGGTTCCTGGGAATTGAATCAGGACTTCCAGAAAAGCGGTCAGTGCTCTTAACTGATGAGCCATCTCCCAAGCCCAGTTTGAATCATTTTATCTCTCCCACCTTGTTTTATGTAAATTTTAAATTCCTGTACCTGGTAAAACAAAACATATTATACAAAGTCCTTATATTAAAAACACATTGCTATTAAAATCCCAGAAATATAATGGCCTGAAGCAACAACCTTTTGTCCTAGGAATAGTGAAACCATTGCTTTTCCTGTTAATTTCTTGTATGTTGTTTTTTTAAAAAGACTAATTAATACCATAAGATGAAGAGGCTGGTCCTCAGCCAATGGGGAACAGACATACTTACCACCTGAGGTAGAATAACTGTGTTTTCTCTCCTGAGTACCCTTTTAAACAATAATAAGCTTTTGTCTTGCCTAGATAATAAAACAAACAAAAGAACTAAGAATTTTATACTTTAATAAGGGGATACTACAAAAAGAAAATATAAACACACTCACAACAATCATACACACAATGTTTTTCATTCACCCAAGATTTTCCATGTAATATAATAGGATAAAAATTTTAAAAATAAATAAGTGATTTATTTTATTAATACTTGTTAGAACTAGATAATTGGAATCAGATAGTTAGCATCAACTATCAGGTGGAGAGGATTATAAGTTCTATCATATTTTGAGAAATCTAATAAGGAAGGATGCATATGAAAAGAAAAGTAATAAAAATTATGCAGTGGATAGTTGAAAATACTGTTGTGTCTTCCCTTTCAAAGATGAAAATCTTCTCTTCAGTAACAGTCAAAAAAATCCAAAATTAATATTGCAAGCTGAAGATCCATCCTAGAGAGTATCATTTACTGATTGCATGCATTTAAAGTCAAATCTACTCAATTTTAATTAATATAGTCTTTGGCTCTTAAAAATCAAACAAATCAAGTTAAACATTCTAACCAAAAAAAACAAGTATAGAGCAAGCCTTGTCCTTATGGTCCACTCACAGCTCATATCTAATTATCAGGTTTTGATATGATCTACAGTTCAGTGCTTCCTTATTTAACTATTCCAAACTGTCATGACTTTGTCAGCAGTTATTACAGCTGTACTATGTTGAATGTCTTCAGTAGAACCGAGAATTATTTACACACTGGAAATTTGATACACTTGTTTGAGTGTATGTGTGCATGCTTGTATCATTTTCTTGACATTATTTCTTGACATTTTGATACAATATATGGACCCTACAATCATTTTAACCCCACAATAGTCAATTTTCTTTGTCATCAATGTGTGAACATCCTCCAACTTGAAAGATGACCTGGTTACTTTTGAACATATGGTTTTCTCCTGTCTCTATTTTGGGACATGTTTAGGTTGGCACTTGGGTCTCAACAGCTTTCTGTCATAAAATATTGACCACTGATAACTAGAAGGCATTCGGGTCAACTGTGGTCCTTTGTTTGCCTCTAAAGATTCTTGCTCAGACAGTTTTTTCTATCTCATATAGTTCTTTTCTAAAAGGTGCCATTAGAAAACACAAAGCCATTGAACACTGAATCATATTTTATTAGAAATATTAAAAATACAACTTAGGTAAAGATGTTCTTTGGAATGAAAATTACCAATAAAATGCCTCTCTGTGTTTTATATTAATGTTGTACCTCTTGTCTGATTTCTGTGAAGTTCTTTGTAGGTCTAATCTAACTGTAAGCCTATTCGCTAAGAATTATTTAAATGCCAAGAAGCACCCAAATAAATGTTCCTCAGGGATCAGGGAATTCCAAATCAAAATGACCCTGAGATTCTACCTTGCACCAATTAGAATGTTAAGGTCAAAACCTCAGGTGACAGCAGATGCTGGCAAGGATGTGGAGAAAGAGGAACACTCCTCCATTGCTGGTGGGGTTGCAAGCTGGTACACCCACTCTGGAAATCAATTTAGAGATCACTCAGAAAATTAGAAATAGGTCTACCTAAAGACCCAGCAATACCACTCTTGGGAATATACCCAAAAGATGCCCCACCATGCTATATGTTCATGGCAGCCTTGTTTGTGACAGCCAGAAATTGAAAACAACCCAGATGTCCCACCAGAGAAAAATGGGTACAGAAAATGTGGTTCATTTATGCAATGGAATACTACTCAGCTATTAAGAACAGAGACATACTCAGTTTTGCAGGCAAATGGATGAAACTAGAAAATATCCTCCTGAGTGAGGTAACTCAGGCCCAAAGGACATGTATGGTATGCAGTCGCTAATAAGTGGATATTAGACATAGAAAAATTACAAAATACCCAAGATACACTCCACAGAACTAAAAGAGTTCAATAAGCTGAAGGGCCCAGGTGAGGAAACCTCAGTCCCACATGGAAGGGAGAAGAAAGCAATCACAAGGCACCAGGGCAGGAGGCAGTAGGGGAGAAAGGGGTTTGGCAGTGGAAACGTTATCTGGTATTGGGTGGGGGAAAAGAACTGAAGTCCTGATGGCCAGCAGAACAAATGAAATCAGACAACCTCAGGAAGTAGGAGGTTGGGGGGAACCACTAGAATGTACTAGAGACCTAGGAGGTTAAAGACTCTCAGAACTCAATGGGAGGGACCTTAGATGAAATGTGTTACAGAGCAGAGAGGGAACGTTTAGAGCTCATCTTTGGCAGAAAGACATGGCATCAAGTGAGGGATGGGGTTGCCATCCCATAGTCAAAACTCTGACCCATAATTGTTCCTGTCTGAAAGAACTACAGGAATGGAAATGAAGAGAAGTCTGAGGAAAAGAAGGTCCAGTGGCATACCCAAATTTAAATCTAGCTCAAGAGGAGGCCCCAGAGCCTGACACTCACAAAAAGGGACCTATCATGACTGCCCTTGGAAAGACCCAACAAGCAGTTGAAAGAGTTAGATGCAAATATTTGTACCAAACCGATGGGAAGAAGTTGCTGGCACCTGTGGTTGAATTAGGGAAAACATGTAAGAAACTGAGAAGGAGGCCCACCACCTTCTAGGAGGACCAGCAGTTTCAATTAACCTGGACCTCCCATATTTCTCAGACACTGGACCAACTACATGACAGCATAAACTGGGTGATATGAGGCCCCCAACACATATACAGCAGAGGACTGCTGTGTCTGGTTTGAGTCAGAGCAGATGGAACTAATACTCAAGAGACTGGAGGCCTCAGGGGGTATAGAGTTCTGGTGGGTTTGAGACACATGGAAACAAGGGTGTGGGGAGGAGATTTGGAATGTGAAACAGACAATGAGTGGCCAGGGAAGAGAACACAATATTGAGTATAACAACAAACAAATAAACAAATAAAAACCTGCCTGGCTCCTTTTCTTTGTACTCATTACTGAGAAGCTGACAACTACTCAATAGCCATAACAAAGGCCCTTAATAAAGGTGTACACTTCAAGCATGAGTAGAGTGCCAGAGAGAATACCTGCTTACTCTTGACAGAAAACAGCATCTATGACTGGATTGAAACTAGTGAAGAGAGCAACCAAACCACTTGAAAAAAAATGATTATACTTCACAGAATGAAGTGGAAATAGAGGGTCATTGTGTTAATATGTGACAGTAGGTAAAGGATGGACTGAATGAGTTTCTGTTACATCTCTGATAACTCATTGGCATCTAAAAATTTATATACCTGGAGAGCTTCTGGAGTTACTATACCCTGGTATATATAAGGCAATTAGGCAGAAGTCAAACCCTGGGATGGCAGAATACTTGAAAGCTTTTCAGGCATTTAAGATCCTATGACCTGTACTTGTGTCATCTGTAGAACACCAATGTTCTTCAGTCACTGCATAATTCCTTACCTTCACAAAGGAAAACGATTTTCAAATGTGTATTTTCCAATTTTATAACTTAATATTGAATCCTTTCTTTGTTATAATATAATAATACAATCTTATAAAAATCTTTCCCAGATTTTTAAATGTTGAACTACTTTTAAATGCTACAAGAATAAATGATAAGAAAAAATTAGTTCTATTTGAATAAAAAATAAACCTCAAAACACACATTGAACCCTATACAATAATGTGGAAGACTTCAATATCCCACTCTAACCAATAGACAGGTTACTGAAACAGAAACTAAACAGAGACACAGTGAAACTAATAAAGGATATGAGCCAAATTGATTTAACAAGAATCTATAGAGCATTATATCCTAAAAGAGAAAAATATAACTTCTTCTTACAACCTCACAGTACCTTCTTCAAAACTAACCACAAGATGAATCACAAAATAAGCCTTAACAGATACAAGTAGATTGAAATAATTCCATGCATCCTATCAGATCACCATGAATTAAGCTTAGACTTCAATAACAACAAAAACAATAGAAAACCCATATACCCACAAAAACTGAGCAACTCTTTACTCAGTGGTAACTTGGTCAGGGAAGAAATAAATAAATTATAGACTTCTTAGAATTCAATGGACAAATGGGAGCAATCCCCCTCCTGAGCCATGGGTCCACAGACCAACAGAAGAGACAAGCTTCAGACAGAGACAAGATCACTTAATATCACAGATAACATGATGGCAAGAGGCAAGTTCAAGAACTTAAGAAACAGAAACCAAGACAACCTGGCAACATCAGAACCCACTTCTCCCACCACAGGAAACAGTGGACATCCCAACAAACATGCAAAACAAGATTTGTACTTAAAATCATACTTCATGATGATGATGGAGGGCCTCAAGAACCACATGAATAACTCCCTTAAATAATTAAAAGAGAACCAAGAGGACACATGTAAACAAGTAGAAGCCTTTAAAGAGGGAACACAAAAATCACTTAGTCACAGGAAAACAGAACTAAACAGGCGAAGAAATTGAAAACAGAAATAGAGACAATAAACAAATTACAAAAGGAGACAACTCTGGAGATAGAAAACCTAGAATAGAGATCAGGAGTCATCGAGCAAGCATCACCAACAGAATACAAGACATGGAAGAGAGATTCTCAGGTGCAGAAGATATCATAAAAACTATTGACACATCAGTCTGAGAAAACACAAAAATTAAAAAGCTCTTTACCCAAAATATCTAGGAAATCCTGGACACAAGAGAAGACCAAGGCTAAGGATAATAAATGTAGAAGATAGTGAGGACTCCCAACTAAAAGGTTCAGTACATATCTTCAACAAAATCATAAAAGAAAACTTTTCCACCCTTAAGAAAGAGTTCACCATGAACATACAAGAAGCCTACAGAACTCTGAATAGATTGGAACAAAAAAGAAATTTCTCACAAAATATAATAGTCAAAACACCAAGCATTCAAAACAAAGAAAGAATCTTAAAAGCAGTAAGGGATAAAGGACAAGTAAGATATAAAGGCAGATTAATCAGAATTAAACCAGACTTCTCAACAAAAACTATAAAAGCTAGAAGATCCTGGACAGACATTTGTATAAAAGAATACAGATGCCAGTCCAGGTTACTATATCCAGTAAAACCTCAATTATCCTTGATGGAGAACCCAAGATATTTCAGGACAAGACCAAATTTACACAGTATCTGTCCACAAACCCATCCCTACAAAGGATAATAGATGGAAGACTCCAACACAAGGATAGAAACTACACTACAGGAAAAGCAATAAATAATCTTCATGCAATAAACCCAAAAGAATAAAACTACACAAACATAATTCCACCTCAAAAAACCAGAATAAGATGAAACAATGACTATTTAATATCTCTTCACATCAATGGACACAATCAGCCAATAAAAATATATAGACTATCAGAATGGATATGTAAACAGGATCCAACTTTTTGTTGCATGCAGGAAACTCAGTAACAAATAGAGACTACCTATAGTAAAAGACTTATAAAAACATTTTCAAGCACTTTGTTCCAAGAAACAATAGTATCAATTCTAATATAGAGTAAAGTTTGAACTAAAAGTTAACAAACAAAATAAGAAAGGAAATTTTTTATCTACCAAAATATATATCAAGTTGAACTCTCAACCCTGAACATCTATTACCAAGAACAAAAGCATCCACATTCATAAAAGAAACTCTAATAAAGCTCAAAGCATATATCACACCATACAGAATTATAGGGGGAGACTTCAAAACCCCATCCTCATCAATGGACAGATCATGGAAACAGAAACTGAACAGAGACACATTGAAACTATAAGAAGTTATGAACCAATGGATTTAACAGACATCTATAAACAGACATCATCCTAAAACAAAACATATACCTTCTTCTCAGCACCTCATGGTACCTTCTCCAAAACTGACCATATAGTTGGTCACAAAACAGGCCTCAAAAGATACAAGAAGAGAAAAATAACGTCATAAAGCCTATATGATCACTACGGACTAAGGCTGGTGGTCAATAACAACAATAACAAAGAGTCTCACATATACATGGAAGCTGAACAATGTTTTATTCAATGATAAATTGGTCAAAGCAGAAATAAAGAAAGTAATTAAGAAATTTTTTTAGAATTTAATGAATATGAAGGTACAGTATACCTAAACTTATGGGATACAATGAAAGAAGTACTAAGAGAAAAACTCATAGTTCTGAGTGTCTCCAAAAATAAACTGGAGATAACATACACTAGCAGCTTGACAGCACACCTGAATGCTCAGAACAAAAACAGACACACATAAGAGGAGTAGATGGCAGGAAATAATTACATTCAGAGCTTAAATCAGTCAAGTAGAAGCAAAAAGAACTACACAAATCATCAACAGAACTAGGAGCTGGTTCTTTGAGATAATCAACAAGATCAATTAACCCTTAGCCAGACTAACTAGAAAGCAGAGACAGAATATCCAATTAAAAAGGAGAGACATAACAACAGAAACTGAGGAAATTCAAGAAATTATCAGATTATATTACAAAAGCCTATACTCAACAAAACTATAAAATGTAGAGAAAATGGGCAAATTTCTAGACAGATACTAGGTACCAAAGTTATATCAGGATCAGATAAATTATTGAAATACTCCCATAACCCCTAAAGAAATAGGAGTCATCCAAAACCTCCCATACTTTAAAAAAATAAAAAAGATGGGTTCAGTCCTAAATTCTATCAGACCTTTACCAATACTCTCCAAACTACTCCACAAAATAGAAATAGAGGAAAACTACCCAATTTATTCTTTGAAGCCACAATCATGCTCATTCATAAATCACCCAAAGACCCTACAAAGAAAGAGAACTTTAGAACAATTTCCCCCATGAACATTGATGCAAAAATATTCAGTAAATTTCTTGCAAACTGAAAACTGAACCCAAGATTACACCAAAGTGATCATTCACCATGGTAAACTATAAATGCAAGGATGGTTCAATACATGGATCTATCAATGTCAAACACTACATAAACAAACTCAAAGAAACAAAAACACATAAACATTTCTCTAGGTACTGAGAAAGCATTTGACAAAATTCAATACCCCTTCATGTTAAAAGCAGGAATTCCAGGCTCATACTTAAACATAGTAAAAAGCAATATACAGCAAACCAATAACCAACATCAAACTAAATGGTGAGAAGCTTGAAGCAATCCCACTAAAATCAGGTACTAGACAAGGCTGCCCACTGCCTCCTTACCTATTCAGTATACTACTGGAAGTACTAGCCAGAGCCATCGGACAGCAAAAAGAGGTCAAGGGGATAGAAATTGTAAAGGAATAATTCAAATATCACTATTTGCAGATGATATGACAGTATACATAAGTGACCACAAAAATTCCACCAGGGAACTTTTACAGCTGTTAAGCATCTTCAGCAAAGTGGCTGAATATAAAATTAACTCAAACAAACCAGTAGCCTTCCTCTACTTAAAGGACAAACATGCTGAGAAAGAAATTTGAGATTCAAAACCCTTGACAATAGCCACAAAGAATATAAAATTTCCTAGAGAGACCCTAACCAAGTAAGTGAAGGATCTGTATGACAAGAACTTCAAGTTTCTGTAGAAAGAAATTGAAGATGACCTCAGAAGATAGAAAGATCTCCCATGCTCATGGATTGGAAGGATCAACATTATAAAAATAACTATCTTGACTAAGGCAATCTACAGATTCAGTGCAATACATATCAAACTTCCAACATCCAACTCAATTCTTCATAGAATTAGAAAGAGTAATTTGCAAATTCATTTGGAATAATAAAGATCCCAGGAAGCAAAAAACATTCTCAACAATAAAAAACAAACAAACAAACAAAAAAAGACAAAACAAAACAAAACAAAAACTTCTGGGGGAAATCACTATCCTTGATCTGCAGCTGCATTACAAATCAATTGTGATTAAAAAAAAAACCTGCATGGTATCAGTGCAGAGACAGGCAGGTAGTTCAATGGAACAGAATTGAGGATCCAGAAATAGACCCAAAAACCTATGGTCATTTGATCTTATTCAAAGGAGCTAAAAACATTCAATGGTAAAAAGACAGCCTCTTCAATAAATGGTGTTGGTTCAACTGGCAGTCAGCATGCAGAAAAATGCAAATCCATCCTTTCTTATATCCTGTACAAAGCTCAAGTACAAGTGGATCAAAGATCTCCACATAAAACCAGGTACACTGAAACTAATAGAACAGATAGTGGGGAAGATGTTAGAACACATAGGTACAGTGAAAAATTTCCTGAACAGAACACCAATGGCTTATGCTCTAAGATCAAGAATTGTCAAATGGAACCTCATGAAATTGCAAAGCTTCTTGTAAGGCAAAGGACACTGTCAAAAGGACAAAATAGCAACCAACAGACTGGGAAAAGATCTTTACCAGTCCCACATCTGTTAGATGTCTAATATCCAATATATACAACGAACTCAAGAAGTTAGAGTCTAGAGAATCAAATAATTCTATTAAAAATTGGGTTCAGAGTTAAACAAATAATTCTCAACAGAGATATAGCAAATGGCTGAGAAGCACTTGAGAAATGATCAACATCCCTAGTCAACAGGGAAATGCAAATTAAAACAACCCTGAGATTTCACCTCACACCAGTCAGAATGGCTAAGATCAAAAACTCAGGTGTCAGCAGATGGTATTAAGGATGTGGAGAAAGGAACACTCCTTTATTGTTAGTGGGGCTGTAAGCTGGTACAACCACTCTGGAAACCAGTCTGGCAGTTCTACAGAAAATTTGACATAGTACTACCTGAAGACCCAGCTATACCACTTATGGGCATATACCCAAAATATGCTCCAACATATTATAAGGACACATGCTCCACAACTTTCATAGCAGCCTTATTTATAATAGCCAGAAGCTAGAAAGAATCCAAATGTCTTTCAATAGAGGAGTAAATTTAAAAAATTGGTATATTTACACAATGGAGTACTATTCAGGTATTAGAAACAATGAATTTATGAAATTCCTAGGCAAATAGATGGAACTAGAAGCTAGCATCCTAAGTGAGGTAACATAGTAATAAAAGACCACATATGGTATGTGGTCACTGATATGCTAACACTATTCCAAAAAATCTTTGAATAATCAAGTAACAATTCACAGACCTTATGAAGTTCTAAAGGAAGCCAAGAATGTGGATGCCTAAATACTTCTTAGAAAGGAGAACAAGACACTTATGGGAGAAAATACAGGGTCAAATAGAAAAGCAGGGAATGAACAAAAGATCATTCAGAGACTGTCTCACCTGGGGATCCACCTTATATGCAGCCACCAAACCCAAGTACTATTGCCGATGACAAGAAGTGCTTACTGGTGGGAGATAGATATGGATGCCTCCTCAGAGGCTCTGCCAGAGTCATACAGATACAGCTGAGGATGCTTGCAGTTATCCATCAGGCTGAACACCGGGCCTCCAATAGAGGAGCTAGAGAAAGGACTGAAAGAGCTGGAAGGTTGTTCAACCCCATAGGAAGAACAACATTATCAACCCACCAAACAGGCCACAACTTTCAGGGACTATAACACCAACTAATGACCTCACATGGAGAGACCCAGAAGCATATGTAGCAGAGGAGGATAGAATTGTCTGTCATCAATGTAATATGTATATATATATATATATATATATATATATATATATATATATATATATATATATATATGTATATATATATGAATAAAGTAAAAACTTTAACTTTGGTTATGCCATTTCAAATCCTCTCTAGATGTCACATAGGCCATGTTAAGGTTAAAAAATATATGTGCTTGGGATGGTTTAGAGAATCATATGAATAAATTGACAAGTGGTAATTCAAACTCCAGAAATGGATGAGATCACACGGGACTGAGTAGAAGAAAGAAGGAAGCTTGGGAGAAAGTTGTTACTAACTCGAGGATTTAGCAGCTGGGTAATAAAAATACATTTATAGAGGGAGACATTGGAGAAGCATTCACAGAGGAAAAACAGATGGCTGATGCATCCTGTAACAAAGGAAAGAAAAGGCTTCCAGAAGCAGGGGTGGCAACTGACACTGTGTGGTGCTGACATAGCAAGTAGTTGGGGATAAAAAAAATGCTATAATTTATCTGGTAAATGTGAGTCCAGGGGTAATATCAACAAAGGCTACCTTGAGGAGGGGGATCCTACAAGTGAACATGCAAATAAATGTTAAAATGTGAGGGAATGCCTACAAGTTCAGCCATGAGAGGCCAGACATAGAAGATGAGCAGGGAAGGTAACAAGCCCTGCTTCTTAGTTTTGCTGTATTTGATTCTTTAGTATCTCACTCTTCTTCTCATGAAGAAAAAAAAGTATACTTAACATCAGTGGGATACACTAAGTTTAGAACTACAAAATGACAGAACAGGGTTGAAAAGTAACACAAGAATCTAAGTTAGTGGAGGGATTTGATCTTGACAATTTCAGAAAATGGTCATACAAGTATTCTACACTCTCTCTCTTCTAAAGCCAAGTAGGTGTGTAGGCAGGGGGATTGTGCAGAGGGCAAAGGCATGTGCTGCCAAGCTTGATGACTTGAGCTAAATTTATGGAACCTACAATGTGATGGGGAACATCAATTCAGGAGAGCTCTCTTGTGACTTCCCTGAGCAAGCCATAGATTGTAGAGACATGTGTATGAGAGCACGCACGTGCGAACACACACACACACACACACACACACACACACACACACACACACACACACACCACATAGTAACAAATATTTAAATATCTATTTTTAAAATCTAAACTAATATTAGGTGTTGTACATTAAGGTAAAGACAGTAGATAAAATTAAAAGTTAATTTCTAAAAATTCCCAAAATAAGACTGATTATAGATGCTGATCCTCATGTTTTTGCATGCCTCCTAAATCTCAAATTGTGTGATGCGCAAAAATGATGTGAAAAATATCAGGTCATATATACTGAAAGCTGTTTCTATAGTATTTCACTCTTAAGTGTTGAACTCAACATATTCATTAAGTAAGAGCCAATGGGTCCTCAATGTCACATTTACATGTGTATATATTTCCAGATCTGAAAGACTGATGGCTAAATTATATAAATCAATTATGAGAAAATCAGAACTTTCTATTATACCGTTAAATGTGTTTAAAGGATATACCCACTACACCACGGGCAAGCTCCATTCTCAACACTAGTTGGCCAACACAAGACAAACTCAATAGTTTTAATGCTTTTGTTGTTGTTTTACCTTCATTTGTGTTCTTTTTAACCCTTTAATATTTTTGTTTTGACTTGGATTTTTAATTTAATTGTTTAATTAATTATCATTTGAGAGACAAAGAACTTGAAGTTGGGTGGTTAGGAAGGTGGGAACAATCTGGTAAGAGTTGGGGGAGGAAAAGAATATGATAAAATATATAGTTTGTTAGTCTTAATAGTAGAAACCAGAAAGACACACATTAAGTGTTCTATCTCATATGTGGATATTAATTTTTATCCTTGTGATGTGTGTGTTATTTAGCATATATACAGAAGTAAGTTAGCTACTAAGGGACTGTGGGTGGGGCTGAGTTTCTTTCAAGGAAGGGGAAATGGAACATAGTGTTATAAAAGAAAATGTCGGAATTAGGAAGGGAGTATGAAACTGTTTGGCAGAGAAGGCAGAGTACACAAGGAAACATAGGGAGCAAGAATTAACACAAAATATTTTTTTGGAACAACATATCATAGCCCAAAACTGTCAACTCTTCTTCAAGTATATACACATTAAAGTAACATAAATAAAATAAGTGTGTTATAAGGGATTTTACTCCATTTAGGCATAATATACCAAATAAAATCCCCAGTAGCAGAAATGGGTTATATTGTTTTTTAGTTTTAACCCAATAGGGTCCCATAGACCTTCCATAATGTGACAGGGTACTGCCAATGCTATTGGATAACTTCCAAAACTTGACCATATGAGCCTCTTGTTGAGGAAACTACTTTTATTAGCTATAAAACATGAAGAAATCTATCTGGTACTGAAGTGGAAGTTTCCCTCCTACTGTACAGCATTCATAGTACTTTAATATGCTATAAATGCTATCAGAGGGGGAAAAATCACCACTCTCACTTACAAACACTTCAGTCCATAATAAATACCTGACTGTAACATATGATCATTTGTGCAATAGTGGAATGAATGTTGTAGAAATTACCAAGCAATTTTTATTAAATTCAAGGGTGCAGTTCGTAAGATATAGTTCCTACTGACAGTATAAATGAGGTCAAGAACCCAAGGCTACATATATATCACAAGCCTAAGGGAAAACTTACTACTATTTTTCTGCTAAATGATCATGCCAATAAAATGACTTCTAATGGCCCATTGCTGTACCTATAAATAAGCATATCATGCACCTTCAGCAGTGAAGCTTCTTCTTGCAGAGGATAAAATTGAAAATTATAACAGAAACCCACAACTGGTTGACATGTAAAGAACAAGGGACTTTGGAATGCTTGACCCTGAATGGGAATTTCATATCTCACATTTCCTTCATGACTCGGGTATATGTTGAAAAGGGGTTAAAAAAATAAAAAGTGAAAGGCTGAGGCTGTGAATGTCTTCAAGGACACAGCATTTCCTGAACATGACATGACAGATGCACATATCAACACATAGAGAGTGTGACATCACTCACAAGATGTAAACAAGGTAAAGCCTAACAAAAAGCATCACAGATGAAGGGAGGTGAGCTTGAAGTCCCACCCCAAGCAAAGAAGCTGTTTGTAATTGACAGATCAAGGGAGAGGTATGGGTTTTCTTCAATGTAAGTACACAGAGGATACCAATCATACTCTAGCACAGTGGTTTCAAGCTTGGTGGTTAGACAATAAAAATTGTAGTCTATGCATTTTCAATATAAAAAAGGAGTATGAAAATGGGTGGTACGGAGATAGCTAAAGAAAGTTCTGAGATAAAATGAGTTTCTTAAAGAATACAATTATAGTAAAACAATAAAAAATAACACAGAGGAAATATGTAGACCAGGGAGTAGTGCCTATAATTCATAACTAGCTCACCCTCATGTTTACTGGCAAATCTTTCCTGGTACAATATATGCAAATTTTGTTTAAAATTTTCTAGATTGAAATACTGAAGTATATGTGAAAGAAGTGCTAATATTTATATTTATATTCTCAGAAAACCTAGCTCCTTTTCTGTATTATTGGATACGGGTGAGAAAGCAAGGGTATAGAAGAAAGAGGAGAAAAGGGAGAAGAGGGAAGAAAAATATTTGAGGATGGAAGGGAGGAAGAAAGGGAGGAAGAAAGGGAGGGAGAGGAGAGAGAGAGAGAGAGAGAGAGAGAGAGAGAGAGAGAGAGAGAGAGAGAGAGAGACAGAGAGACAGAGAGACAGAGAGACAAAGAGATAGAGAGACAGAGAGGTCAGAAAGGAAGGGAAAATTATAAAACAAAGAATAGTAGTTACCGTTATTAAAGTAAATAATAAATTTTATGAATTATGCATGAACATATTTTGCAATAAATGTCAGGGATTTCATATATATATATATGTTTATATATGTATTTAAAAATCAAAGATTCTTTAATACTATCTATTCTTATCTTCAGATTCTGTCATTTCTCTTGTTTCAATTATCAATTTTTGACCATGGTTGGAGAACATGAAATGAACAATTTTATAAGTAAACGTACTAACTTCTAGAATTTTATGATTTATTTTTGGAATAGTTCCATTTTATATCAAGTACTGTAAATCCCTTAGCATATGTAGTAACTTATAATCACAATAATTATAAGTATATACATACAGAAAAACTATTGTATTTATATATACATATATATATATATCTATAGAGATATATATACACACACACACAAACACTAATATATTTTATCCTATTTGTAATTTATTTAAAAAATCACTATGGATCTTGAACACATAACCTTCAAAATGAAGGTGATTATAGTTACATACAATTATATGAACAAAATTTATGATGAGTGACCTAGATGGTGGAAGAAAGAGTAAGAGACGGCAGCTTAGAAATAGTTAAGGTAAAAGTCACAGACAAGACTTACAAAGGCTTGTATGAGTCTTCAAGGGCAGGCATGGCTACTATGCCTTCAAGTGAGTGAACTGTGTAAGAATACCAGAGATGGAAGCACTTGAAAAGAGATTTATTACCAATGTATTTTCCCTTGAGGAAAAGAAAAACTCAATGGCGATATTTAGACAAGAAGTAACTTAGATTGAAGTTTTAAAAAAATGTCTGAGTGTTCTACTGAAAAGGATGCAGGAGCTGATGAGCCCACACTGAAGACCACAGTGGTCTGGGTAAAGATAGCATCAGTGGAGGATTGAGAAGGGATGGAACTCTGAAAATATCCTGAGTACAAAGAGAATGGTTTCAGTGTAGAACCAGACTAAGGTAAAGTGCAAGGATGCTAAGAAAACTCCAGTCATTGTCCATTCCACACTTGGAGAGGAGTTTTATTCAAATATCTCTGTTCTCAAAGCTTTCTCATAGTCTTGAATGGACACATACTGAAGAATACTTTTGTTCTCATGCACTGTGCGGATGAGTTATGAAGGTGACTTGTGAATAAGTGTGGTAGATTTTCTTAAGTGAATCATGTGTTACCGCATTGTGGGTGGTACTCGTCTTGTACTCATAGTCTTGGCTGCCATAAGGAAGAAGGCTGATAAAGTCTTGAGGAGCAAGCCAGTGAGCAGCACCCCTCCACTGCCTCTGTTTCAGCTCCTACCTCCAGGTTCTTGCCTAGTTTGGATTTCTGCCATGACTTCCTTCAGTAACGGACTATGAGGAGGCAATGCAAGCTAAAATACACCTTTCCAAATGGTTTTTGGTCATGCTGTTTTATCACAACAATAACAACCCATGACATCTCTTATTGAGTTAGAACAGCACTAGATATGGCCAATTGAAAGCAGATGGCATTTTAGTATAATACCATGACATGGAAGAGGTATTTATGAGCTCACAGGGTGGTTCTTTTGGAAAAGCATCTCAGTTTTTGGTGCTTATTATTTGTTATTTACAAGACCATATGCAAAAAGGTATCTGAATAATTCCATGGAAGCATGGAAGGAAAAACACATAGACACACATGCATGCACATATGTACCTGTGCAACTCGAAAGCACTTATGTGGATACAGATACTGAAGGAGACAGAGACAGAAAGAGTCAGAGACAGACTGAGACGTAGACAATAATGGAAACACACAGAGGGAAAGGAAAAGAGACTGGAGGGAAGAAGAGTCAACCTCAAATGCTCAGGAAGTGATCGACCCCATGTATATACAGGTCCAGTTTCAGTGAAATACTTCAATATTAAATGAGTTGTATAGATTTCAACTTCATACTTTGCATATGATATATATCACTTTACCAAATAAACGAATTTAATATAAAATGCATCATAGTGGGTAGAACAGAAAGATAAAATTACCCAATTTAGAGAAAAAAAATGGGTTGAGTATTTGTCAGTCAATTTCTTAGCAACCTTTACTCTGAAAGGTCTTTTTCATAAAACCTTTTACATTAGTGACTATAAAATGAAAAATTATGAAGAAACTATTTATATTTAATTAAGCATTTTCATTTTAGAGTTATATATCTGAAAACTGGAATTCCAAACATCAAACAACACTAAATCTCTCTGGACTAAAGGATTTGTACTTTGAGACTTTTTAATATAAAGGATTAGTTAAGTCTGTGAAAGGAGCATTTGAGAAAAAAAAATCATTGCTATTTGATCTCAGTGGCATAACTGAAATATTACTCTTAGGAGTGACAAGAAACTTCTCCAAGTCTGTTTCTGCTGATGGCTTTCCTGACATGGACATTCCAAATGATGTAAGTTCTAATCGTGGGTCAACCTGTGGATAGTCCCCACACTGTAGTAAACATGGCCATGCTCCCTTGTGTAAAGCTGAAAGGATTTATAAAAAATAGGTATTCCAAAAGATGGTCTTAAGAGTCAAAATTCTATACACATAAAGTAAATACAGTTATATTTGGAATGTTGTAAATAGTTGTTCTGCAGTCTCTGACAGTTGTCAAGGGTATCATCAGCATTTCATTTTGATTCCTGTGTAATGGAAAAAAATTAAAAACACAGGACTCCCAAAGTGAGCAAAGGGAATCTTGTGGACTTCTATCTAGGCTTCTTAATGCTTTAGAAAGATGTCTGTGCTCAGGACTCTGTCTGTCTTTGATGGTTTTACTGTGCTGATAGATTCCTCAGCCATGGATATATAGAGCACTGGCCATTTCTTGCTGTGAGACTAGTCTTTGGAGTATGGCTGTGTATTTCTTCTGTTCACTAGGAGTTCAGAGGCAAAGTAAAAATTTTAGAGAACCTGCAGACAGTTCCTCAAAATCCATGTGATTTCTATACTTTTGTGTTGTTACTCTAAAATATAAATATTTTGTTAAATGAGTTAACAAACAAAATGCTGAGGTAAGTGAGGTACCTAGTTACTACGCTGTGGTATATCATCTTCAGGGAGAAAAGTAGAGTTTTGTATGGGCTCAACGAGTAATAGCAATCGAGGCAGGAAAGTTGGGGCAGAAGGAGATTGAGATGGCTGCTTACATTACATCCACAGCCAGAAAGAAACAAGGGTGTTTGCTCATGGTAAATTCCCTTTCTCCTTATTTCTACCAATGGCCCATACAATAGTGCCAACTGCATTTAGGATTGGTCTTTGCACCTTAATTAACTTATTAAAGAAAAGCCAACATAGGCGTGGCCACAGACTATTACATTGTAATATAAATAAGTGTATTTATATTAAAATATAATATATAAACCATGTACTATGTACATATATACATATATGCATACAGACACACACACACACATGTATCATTGTTTATCTTTTTTATAGATAAGTTCATGAACTACCTGACCAAGTGAAAGCATTATCCTACATACAAACTTTGGTCAGGCATCTCAACCTGTAATGGTACTAGCAAACAGTAAACAACCCATAGTAACAAAGCTCCCAGTGACCAGCTGGTGAAATTGCCATTGTAAGTATTGATCATATTTATTTTCAGTATTCATTATATTGAATCATTACAAAAATTCTTGCATGTGTGTTTAAGTGTGTATGAACAGTGTATATGTACAATGGTCCTTTTCTTAATTATTTTTCCATTGCTTTGGTGAGACACCAGTGACTAAGAAAACATACAGAATAAAGAACTTATTCAGGACTTGTTGTTTTTGGAGGTTACAGTCCATGACCATTGTGATGGGTAGCACTTAGCATACAGGCAGAAATGGTGTTAGAGTTGTAACAAAGAACTCAAAACTTCAGACACAACTGTGAGACAAAGACACTTAGAATGGCACATGCCTTTAGAAATCTCAATACCTGTCTCAAGTAACACATTTCTTCCACCAAGACCCCATCTCCTAAAACGTCCCAAAAGGTTCTATTAACTAGGGACCATGTATTAATATGAGCTTATGGTGGGCCACTCTCATTCAAACCACCACAGGCCAGTAAAGAATCTAAGCACAACCTTTGGGTGGTGTTACTCCCTTTCCTTCTTTTTGGGACTGAATCCCTTTGCCTTGAGCTTCTGTAGATTCTCCTTTCTCTACTCCCTGTCTCTTTATAAGCCGTACTGGGATTACAGACACTCCCACTGCTGAATTACGCCTTCCCTTGAATTCTGCAGATATAAACTCTGGTTTTCAGCCCTTAAGAGCAAGTGTTTTTAACCTATGGAGCCGTCTCTCTGTCCTCTTTACACAAATTCTTAAGAGAAGCTAACGTTTCACAATGTAATGAAGCAGCGGTTTTTATATTGTGCCAGTAGTAGACAAAGTTAGACAATTAAAAAATGTTCTTTTGATTACTTGCCCTAAATTTCCTACATGTTTACAAAACATCCTCTGGAATCATAGATGAATCAGTCTAAATACACAACAAATACTAGATTTCCTGTTAGATATCTTGTGAATATTTTCCTAGTTCCAAAGAGCAAATATTAAGTACGTTTTCTTTTTTTAAAAAGTTGCTTAGCACAGAGTAGTAAAGTGCCCCCTTTTATTTTCTTGAAAGTAAAACCCAGCGTCTCAGTGGTTTACAAAGCACACACACACACACACACACACATACACACACACACACACACAAACACACACATATTTCTGCTTAATCTGATTCATTTTACTTTTGTTTCCTAAAGAATCTAGCAAATGAAATAGATCAAAGTGTGTTTTCTCTGAGCATGGGAAGCTGGAATGCAGCAAGCTCAGTGCTACTCTATCAGATGGATAGTGACAAGTATAATGTATAGAGCATCTCAGCAGAGGAAGGATTCTTCCTCTCAGACTATGAAAATGGAAGATATTGAATTAGTGAGCTGCACATAGAGATTGCCAGGAGGAGCATGCCACCAGCTGGAGCAGCAAAAGCAAAGAGTCCCAAATGCCTCTGTGGTTTATGAGTGGTCATTTTTCAAAGATACACATGGATGGAGCAGAGCAGCTCCTGGCCAATGCAAGCGAAGTAATGCAAGGTTTCACAAGCATTTCTGGGAAGACACTTCCATCAAATATTCATGGTAACTTCTTGTCTGTGTGAGTCTAGTTGATGGAATAGTAGTGTTGATTCACCTGGCACCCGATCTCAGACCCCTTCCCTTTCCCCAGCTAGTAAATCTTGGCTGTCAGTGATGGGAGCTGATGGGAAATGATAGCCTTATTGAGCTGCTTCCTGAACTGTAACTCATTTGTTCTCAAGACCCAGACTGACAGCCCTTGCATTTCTCCCTTCCAGCAAAATTGGGCATAAATCACTTTATCATTTTTCCACATGACAGTTGATCAGAATTCTGGAATTCTATATGAAGTCACTGGAGCTGGTGATAGGAAATGAGACAAGCTCTATCTTGCAGCAGATGAGACTTCCCTTGATAGGGGTTAGTGCGACCATAAAAATAAAACTGGAAATGAATCAAGAAGGATGTCTTTCTTCCTTAAAGGCAGGCTATCAGATTTGTTATTTTTAAATCATTTTTTTTTCTGGTGGTTGTTGTTGTTGTTTGGCATGAGAAAGAAGGAGAGGGTGGAGTTATGAAATACGATCATGTGCTTCTTAACAGAATATTATAGAGCTGAACATAGGGCCCAATCCACCTAAACTAGCTGAATGCTGCTGGTGTTTATATTCATACCGAGGTCTCTTCAGTGAGGATACTCAGTCTCTGGGACTGTCATCGAACTCAGGGAATGTTTACATAGCATCAAACTTGTTTAGTAATTTACTCACCATCACTTTTAGCCAAACTTTCTTCCTCAGCAACAGTTTTCAAATATATCAAAATTGTTATAGCTAGAGATACAAATAACTGTGATGCCCTGGTTGCTTAGGGCAGTCAGATTTCATAAGATGGTGTAGAGATCCAACAAACTAAATCACAACAAAAACGAGCCCTACGCCAAGTGCTTGTACATGGAAAATAGGCAACACTGAGTCACAAAGATGAAAGGTTGCCTGTGTGAAGCAGTTAGGGCAACTAATGATACAGTTGTCAAGGAGATCAAGATTCTTGTCAATTTATTTCATTTTCTTTTTAAGCCCTGTATATATTCTTCTCTAGGGGGCATCTTAAAATCCAAAGTTTTAAAAAATACCCTTATAAAATGCTCAATGTCCACAGTGTTGAATGGCATATACTTATACACCGAAGTTATAAAATATTTAACATCCAACCATCTGTCGTATGTCCTGTAGCTTGGATTCCAGAAACATGGCTGGCACTGCAAGAGATTCAAAAAAGGATGGAGACAGACACACCTACAGAAAAGCTGGTGATTGGTGGACTATGTGCAGTCTGACTATGTGTGCATTGCATATGCCACAGTGGGAGCTTTGTCTAAGCTCTCAGTGTCCCTGTGTGTGCTACTAAGCCACTGTAAGAGGCAGAGATCAGAAGGTCTACCCAGCTGTAAAGCTTGCGAAACACCGAGTGAAGAGGAGGGGTAGATATCCCTCAGGGTACAGAAGTGTCATTCATTTCTTTGGAGTAATGAGCAGCTCAGGAAACATTGTGGAAGAGGTGTCAGAATTATCATAAGAGCCAGAGGGCCAGCACATCTGCTATGAGATTGTATGTTATGTATAACAGGAAAGCTACAGCCATAGACCCTAAACAATATGGTCACCCAAGCAGGATCAGCACAATAAAGACGGGTTGGCACACTAATGCAACAGGAGAGGGGATCTCACAAGGCCTTGCCCCAAGATGAAGAGCTACAGCGAAGTACTAGCAGCTGAGGGAGAAAAAGTAAACTCTCTCCAGTAATGAGTCCCTTGATAGCTTATCCAAAAACAAGTGGTTAATAATAAACACACATACATATGACTTAAACTGCTTAGATGTATGCATACATGACAAAGGCACACAACACACACCATTTATGTCTGCCTGTCTGAATGTATGTAGTTATGTATGTACACACACACACACACACACACACACACACACACACACACACACACACAAACACAGTGAATGTCAAGAATAGGAAAGAGGTCATGATAAAAACACACATTAATAGAGTTTGGTTATTTCTAACCAACAAAGTGGTTTTAATGTCTCTTCTCAATCTTTCTGAACTTCATATGATGTTGGCCTCACCAAAGTGGGAAATATTTCTTGTTCCTCTTGTTTCCTCTAGTTTTATATATATATATATTTATATATATAAATGTCACAAAACTATATATATATATATATTCCATATATATATGGAAATGGAATTGATGTGACCCATAAGGAATACAGTAAGTTATTTCTTGTAAGTTAAGAAATACTTTACATTTTAATGTGTAAAAAATATATGTTTCTTACAGTGTATATGTATAGTATATACATGAATGCCCAGGGGTCCACGGTGTTGGATACAGTTGCAAATGGGATGAGCAATCAGTCTTTATGGGAAAATGAAGGAAACAGAAAGAAATGAACACTGGCATCAGTCACTTGTAGTATTAGGGATCAATAGTGATTATCTTTGAAAATAAAATCATCCTAGTGACCTCATTGGGTTGATTGCTTTTTCCGTTATTTTTTTATTAGATATTCTTTGTATTTACATTTTGGATGTTATCCCCTTCCCCCATCTCTCTCCCCTTCTCCTACCATTTCCTCCATGATAGTGCTCACCCTCCCAACCTGACTTTAGTACTGGAGCAATAGCTGGTTTGGGTCATTGTTCTGGAGCAAGTGGAAAATAAAGACCAAATAGAAATTCCCATCATGTAGGACTCTGATTAGAGATACTACAGAACATAATAAGAGAAGAGGGACCAGTTAAAAATCAGCTATGCTATCAGACAAGCCCCTGGATGCAAACCAGTGCAGGGTCTGGTTCCTAAACAACCTTTGCCTGCAATAGGGAGTCAGCATGAGCAGCTCACTCCCATTGCCTTATTTACACTTTTTGTAATCTCTCTAGGAATTAGTCTCCCTAAAAATAGGCAATGGAGAAGTTATTATCTCATTCTAATTTATTGCTATTTCACTCGATAAAAGTTCCATTTAAATGTCTGTGGAGGTCATGCATATTCCAAGGCATGAGCCAATATAAGAGCATGTCTGAATTAGACTGAAAACTCATGACTCCATGTAAATCTCTCTCTTTCTCTCTCTCTCTCTCTCTCTCTCTCTCTCTCTCTCTCTCTCTCTCTCTCTCTCTCTGTGTGTGTGTGTGTGTGTGTGTGTTATACATGTATTTAGCTGTACCAGAAAGTATGTCAGATAGCTAAATTTGCTTAGCCCCAGCTCTTTGGTTATTTGTACTGCACAAGGTGCCAAATATAGGGTTTATCTACTTGAGAAAAATGTTCACCCATCCTGATTACAATCCTAAGTAAAACCCAAGTGAAGACCACAGCCTGTGTCCAGTATACTTCTGCAATGGAAAGACTAAAATGTTTAATGTTGGTGATGACAAAGTCTGACATTCACTTGTAGTTTGTTTTAAAGAACAAAGGATGAGAACTAATTTGATGCTGTGTCCACAGGAGATTGACTGAGGATGATGTACACACAGTATTGTTTTGTCATTGTTTTTTTCTTTTTTAAAATGATGGGCTATTTTCTATGAACTGGCCAATTCTTTATATTTTAACGTTCACTAAAATAGTATTTGAACAGTTGGAATTTATGAAGCAATTAAACTTAATGACTTACATTATAAATTTTATTGCATATGCTTCTAATTTTTTGAAATAGCTATCCTTATTGTATTGTGTGTTCTTTTGAAATTCTGTATTTTTCTCTTTAATTTTTTTTCACCTCACTTCATCTACCTGAATCTAGTGTCTCTTTAACACTTTTATTTCAACCATATTGTTTCTGCCTGGTTCCTACTGCCTGCTCTTCCCAACATTATGCATTTCCTTTCAGCACATCCAAATTGTTACAGAGCCTGATGCCATCACAATTCAGGATTGGTCCAGGGGCATGGGAAGGCCTGGCAGCAGAAGCAGCAGTGGCTGCCAAAACCAAGGCTGTGCACTGTCACTACTGCCACAACCAGTTTATTAAAGCCCATTCAGTACTGAACTTGGTTTCTGCCACTGTGTCCCAGGTATCTCTTTTGTCCATTTATTTCCATATTCATTCTTTTCTGCACACAGAAAGAACAACTCAAATATCAGCTATACTGTGAACACCAATTATATAAAGAGAATTACAAAGTAACTCCTTTCTTAGACAGCTTCTATCTTGGGAGAGAGCCAACCACCAGGCTTTGGCGGTTTGATATAGTCTGGCCATGCCAGACACAAGCAAAAGTTCTTTCCAAAGAAGCTCTTCTGTAGAACTTTGGAGACTGATGAAAACATTTTATATAGTTCATCTGAGATCGGTAAGGACATATTCCCTTTACCCTATGCAACCAGCCTTCCTACTAACCCATGTCTTTATCCTATTGTAGGTACCTTAAGATATTTACAGAATTTAATACCAAATTAGAGGAACAATAAAATACTGCTTAGTTAACAAGGAAACTATCCAGGCTCACTTCTGATGAGCACAAAGGCAAGGAGAAGTTTATGTTTAGATATATAGGAATGAGAAAAAAAAGCCAGGGCTCGTTTATAAAAAGTGTTGAGTAGTTAGTTCTGGTGAAACATATGGTAGGCTTTCTATGGAGCAAAGCTAAGGAATAAAGAGCCATAGGCTATGAGAGCTGATGGGTAAAGAGCACATCAGTAAAGCTATGCATGGCATACATTATCTTCTCCTCACTCAGGTAAGACATGCCACACTCACATCAATAAATGAATACATATGCTTACCTGAAGGTGAACATTACCTCTAGGCTTAACATGTTGCATAATAGTAAACTTGATTTGGTTATACCAGAGACTTAAGTTATAAAATTAAGCATCTAATCCTATAAAAGCAATATGTCCTTTCTATTTGTTTGATGAACAGCATATTATTCTTGGCTTTAAATGTTTCATCAGCTTTTCTGAGAACATCGTGTGAATGATTGGCTGGTCCTGCGCTTGTGGAGGATTTCCTAAAGGGAGCACTGCCTCCTTTTCTCTTTGTTAAAGGTTTTACTCAAGCTGCCCTTCATGACAAGAAAGAAGAAATGGCTCCTAAATTATTTATAACATCTCTGCATATATTTGCAGGTGAGCTTGGGGAGTGAGTTAAAAAGAAAAATCAGTTGTTTCCAGAGCCACTAAAAAATTAAATAAACATGCTTAGTATATCTTTTGGATATGGCATTGCAATCCTCTGTAATGTTTGTTTTAGTATTGTTAATGAAGACTTGTATAGATTATCCCAAATCCCAGTTCTTGCCAGAAATCCAGGGCTAGTGTACAACTCATCTGATGGCATTTTCTGTTTTGTAAGTGGTACCGTTATATGAAAATAATTTCAGACTCATTTTTATAATACTTGGGATAGTAGGGGAAGGAATTTTAGAATAAGAGAACTTTAAGAACAATGAAATGTCTGAGTAATAACTAGCAATTCAAAAGCTGTTGGCTCTATTACTTGCAGAAATCGAGAAGTATTCTGTTGAGCTAAGGAGCTCTTTATTGCATAGACTAGAAACAGAAAGTCAAGGAGTAAACAAGAAAATGTCTTTAAAGGGGTTAGAAAAATTTGCCCTTGACATTCTTATTCTCTTGAGATAACCCCCAAAATATTTCATTCTGAATAGATTCTTATGTTGTAAGCATTTGTGTGCACCAAATACACATATTGC
Organism: Micromys minutus; assembly: GCF_963924665.1. Lineage (NCBI taxonomy): Eukaryota > Metazoa > Chordata > Mammalia > Rodentia > Muridae > Micromys > Micromys minutus. The sequence continues at coordinate 8,247,037 of NC_137984.1, forward strand.
TAGCTAAAAAATAGCTCTTTCCAAATCACTCTATGAGACTTGGAGAAGAAATATTTTCAGTGAATTAGAAAGAAAATCTTGGTTCTGGCCATCAGTAAAGAACATGAGTCCTTCTTTAAGGAGTTCACAGATTTAATACTAAAAACATTAACAATGGAGTACATAGTTAACATGAACAATTATCCAAACTAACAGTAAAAAAAAACTCAATGCCTCCCCCAAACCAACCAACCAAACAAACACACAAACAAAAACATGGGGAAGGAGTTAAGTGACCTAATGAATCTCACATAGAGTTAAGTAGCTTCCATGAATAGGCAGAAGCCTCAGTTCTTCCTACTGCCTCATTACTTACTGTTAGAGAAAAGTGCACGTGTGCATTTGACAGTTGGCAATTGATCTAATCCTAACAGCAGAAGTATTTGACACATTTAGATTAGATAGATTATGACCAATAATTCTTTGCTAGTTTGAAGAAGTGTGTGTGTGTGTGTGTGTTTGTATTTGTGCATGTGTGTGTATGTGTGTGTGTGTGCATGTGTGTGTGTGTATGTGTGTGTGTGTGTTCACACCTCAGGGATTCTTTATCATTTTAAAAAATGATTTTCTTTTGTATCTCATGAAGTTGCACATTTTGGAACTTATTCAACCATTTATAATAGGATCCAAGGGAACTTATAGCAAACACTGGAGGGCCCCTGAAGAACAGTATCTACAGATCAGGTCAGAACCTCTCAGTGATTATCACTGAACCTTAGAAGACAAACAGGTTGGCTTAGCTGGCTACATAGTATCTCCTTGGGCTCTAGCCCTGCAGAGAATGGTACAATGAAAACACTGTTGATGCAGGCTGCAGGGAAATGTTCTTATTGGGCATTTTCTGCCATTGTTTTGGTTTGATTTTCCTTTATAGGAAGAGCCAAATATATAAATACATTCACTTGCTAGTGATATACAAACAAGTCACCAAGCCAAACTTGATTGTAGTAATATTTCTTATAAACTCAAAACAAAGACCAAGTGAAAAAAAAAAACACTGTTTTCTGAGACAAGGCATGGTAATATGTTGGACACAGTAGCAGAAATCATTAGCAAACAAGCCAATATTGGCTGGCTATGTTTTGAGACATATGTAAAGATGCTGACATATTTTTTTTATTTCTGTATAAATACATTCCTACTTTCTTTCAATTTTATCTCTGTTTTGGTTCCTAACAGTATCAAATAATTTAGTAAAAAATAGTATTTCTAATTCTTAGTGAATGAATTTAAGAGCCATTGAAGAAAGTAATCTTTATTATGTTCTATTCAGCTGCCATTATTTGAAAAATCACTAGTTAATGAGTCTTAGGCATAACAACCGAAAGTAAATAAGTATTAAGTCATATCAATATTTGCATGGTATTCATTAATATTATGTAATGCTTTATTTGATTTAAGAGAATATATCACATCACAGAGAAATTTGCCTTGTTGTTCTGCAATCTGTATTATTTGCCTTTTGCTTTAATATTTCCTATAGTTTATTTACTTATAACAACTTAAATTTAAAAGATACCAGAATATTTCAAACTAAGATGTTCTACTTTGGTACCTCCATTATTTTTAGTAGAAAGCAACAATAACGAAAATATCAGATGCACGAAAGTCTCTTTGATCTCTGTCTTCCTTCCTGAAGGTAATTAGAATTCAAATTTACCATGAGAAAAATAAATATCTTCCATGTACAATGAAGAAGAAATAATTCTAAACTTGTAAACAGTGAATGGATATAAAGACAAACCCATACCGGAAAATTTAATGCAACAACCCCTATCTTGTGCTCATTATACACACACACACACACACACACACACACACACACACACACATACACATACACTCACACATATGTATATGTATATGTATCCTTGTCTCTTTTCCCAACTTACCTTCATTGATTCCAAGCCTCCCTCCTGTCTCCCCTCATATCTTAGTAGTCTAATGACCTTCATTTAAAATAGTATATGGTGTTATAATTATATAATTTTGAAAGTAAAGAATAAAAATGGTATGTCCATCACCACATCTGGCCTTTTTTTGTGTTAATTTCTTTTCTATATGGTTTTCCTCTTCACATAAAAATAAGAATATTACAAAGATGTAACAGGTATATTCTTTTATTTTGTTAATAAGTCTTTGGATAGTTCAATTCGTAGACTGTAATCACAGAACTCAGCAAAGGGGGAGGGGTAAATGTTTCTTCTTCCTATGCTATTGTATACCAGGTGTTAAGTTAATCAGAATTCATAATTAACATCATGGAATAAACAATTCAGATGAACTACTGTAGCATATAATATTTTGATCTACATATTCTCTCTCTGCTATTTGAAAAAAGACTTCTTAGTTTCATGGCCGAGGCAGGATATATTGATTAGTATATCTGACTAAAGATGTAAGGAATGGGTTTTACTTGAATGATGGTAAGTGACAGCCCATAGAATGGTGGGTGTAAACTTGCCCACCATAAACATTTACCCTGTCATCCATTACAAAATGGAATCACAAGTGGCTGGCCACATCAGTGTGTACTATTAATCAAAAGGAACTAGAAAGTGGGTACAGTTACATCCTTATCAAAGTTACTGTGGTCAGCAACATGAACATTTAGATTCACCACAAAGGAATGTAGTTGACACCGACTTCTGTACACAGATGACATCTAAGAAGTAGAAAATGGGAAGTTCTTTCAATTTCAAAGACTTCACATACCTCAGGTGTAATTGTCAGTGAATACATATTAGTTAATACACACTCATATAAGTGTGAATCCACAAGAAACAAAACAAAACAAAACAAAGAAATAAAATAGGTATGTCTGGTTCTTTACACCTACCATGCACGTTGAAGTACAAATGCTAACCTTGTGCTAGTCTCTAATTTAATATTCTTTTGGTCATTGTTTTGGTTTCTCATTATAGAAGACAGATTCATGAATGGAAAGACGGTACTTGGCTGGATAGAAAGAACCCCAAGATGAGGAAGCCACTTATGGGACATTTTCAAGACTAATGGGGCCAAGGAAGAACGACTGTGGCTTTTCAAGTTTTGATAGGGGTCTTAAATGTAGCCCTTTGTACTGTACTAAAAAGCTATTCCCTGATAAATACAGAAACAGTGCTACACAGGTATGCTATGAAATATTTAGTGAAGACATTAATATTTTTGCCATTATTAATCTATCAGAAAATCTCACCCGAAGGACTTGCTGCTTAGTTTTTTATTATCCCCACAACATTTAATAGCATGTCTATCCCATGAGAAAGGTGACAGAGCCACAAAAATGACAAAATGCAGAAGAAACAGTACAAGCAGTCCAAATCCAAACATTTCTTCATCAGTGGACTCAACTCCAGGGATCTTTGTTGGAATCTCAAAAAGCAATTGTATTAAGAATGTAGCTGGATGATCTGAAGCAATCTGGGGTACTGTTGAAATGTTCAAGGGAAAGGGCCTGGCACACAGTCAAATTTTAATTGTTTTATTGTGCAGATAATAAGCGTCTACACATGGTTCCTTTAATAAGGATTTTTTAACTGCTGAGAAGCCTATGAGTTTTTATTATTTTACAAAATGAAATCACTCAGCTTCAGACTAGGTTCTTTGCTATACTGAACTCATTCTTAAGTATTTGTACATGGATAAAAAGAATAATTTTAGGTTCTACCTACACGTAAACAAGCAAACAGACAAACTAAAAACTGTCATATTTTCAAAACCAACCTTCACTCTTTAAATATTCTCCAACCTTTTTAACTATCTCCGTCGGAAAATCAAATGTGTTACCTTAACTGCACTTTGATGGGCAAATGCTTCTAAAAGACTGGGTTTCTAGGCAACCAAATGGAGTGTAAGGGCAAGAGAAAAGAAACAGCTCTCTACTTCAGTTGTTACAGTAAAAGGGATTCCCTCATAAAGCATTAATGCTCACAGAACTGGTGTGAGATTTGATTTAAAGTTTTGTAAAATCTTGTCTCTGCAAACAAACATTGTTTTGTGAAGCTGTTGTTTGATTTTTTCTCTTTTAAGTAATATATTACTAAGTTGATGACCTTCAATTCACCCTAGCTTATAAAAGTAGATTTTCTTTTAAAAATCTGTTTCAGTTATTCCTGTCTGCTCTGTGTGAGCAGCATCTTCAGATAGCCACAGTCCAGACTGTCGTGGAAGTGGATGGGGTGACCTTTTGCTGACAGGGCACTGTGTAACATTTCTGCAACTCTAGATGATAGAAACATAGGGAGATCATAAAGTTTTGTTAAAAATATTGATATATATGTATGTATATATATATATACATATATATATATCATATAGATATAAATGATCAGAAACAAAACAGAGTTGAATCCTTGGAAGGAAGCAGAGCAAGTTTGTTCTAACTATTCCATTAAACTGAAGTGAATAATGCCTCTTAGCAATTTATATTCAGGTTCTACTGGACTTTTAAGAAACCTGTACTGAAAAAATTCATCGGAGGAGTAAACCACTGGCAGTGGATGACTAGATAGGACTTTTCAGTCATTATTTCACTCAGCATGAGCTGAAATCTAGACTTTGAGGTAAATATCAGTGACTGTACTAATAATTCAGACTTGGGGAAAAGCTGGTATTGGAAGAAGTCAGGGTATGGGAAGAGGTAAGGAAGAATAGGGGAGAAGAGAATAGAAGACCAGAGACTCCGCGAAGGAGCAGTAAATGAAAAACAGCTGCAGCTCTTCATGAGGCCCAGTCATTTCTAAGGAGTTTAGGGCAGAATCTCATTAATGTTGGACCGGTTTGTCTAAGAAGACAACAGTGAAAAGGACAGAGATCATGTCAGTCACAGGCTAGGGAGCAGCGAGTTAAACAGCGAATTCTGATTTCAGAGAGAATCACTAGTTAAAAGGAAAAGCGCTGAAGCAGAACTTTGCAGAGCATGTAAGAAAGATGTAAAGCACCTTCCGAATGCCTTTGATATGGACTGTACATTATAGGAAATGTTCCCATATGCAAAAGATTAAAGGCGGCCAAGAGACTCAAATCAAGTAATCTATTATTTCAGCCTCAGAGAAAATGAGATAAAATGCTAAGTTCACATCAATGGTTGATGTTGGAAGAACACATTGTTAGGGGAGATTCGGAGAATTGGGGCACCTCATTATCTTGGACACAAAGGCAAGAATATCTTTTTCTTTCTGAAAAAAAAAAACAAAAGTTGATTCTGGCAGGAACTAAAGCATATCTCTAGTGTATTACATATGATATCCAAGACTAACCATAGCCATAATAATATGCTCATATTTTCCTATATATATATATATATATATATATATATATATATATATATATATATATATACACACATGTAATATATACACACACAAACACGTGTGTGTGTGGGGGGAGCATTGAGTGTAAGAACAGCCTTTGATTCCTGAGGTGTCATCTCAAGTAAAGTCTGTTTATACTCTTCAGACAGGGTAATTTCTAGTATTTATCTGCAAGTTCACTGATCAACATGTTTTTTTTTTTACTCTGATTTTGTGCCCATAAACTATGCATTCAAACTTCACTCAACCAGTTTGTTCTTCTTTAAGTCTATCATGTCTTTGCTGTTCTATTCAAGGCTTTCTGGCAGTTTCATTCATTGCGTGAGTGAGCGTCCATGCTGACACTGGTTCTAAAAGCTGACATAGACAATGTTATCATTTCTCCATTTCAGCTCTGATGTACACTGGCTGACCCTTGATGGTTTGGTTTGATATAAATTTTTTAAACTCTAAAGATAACAAGTGATATTTGATTGAAACCACAGCCATTGGGTAGTGTGCTACAGGGTTCTGAGTTTTTTCCGATGCAGGTCACTTCTGACACCACTAAAGCAATCACAGTGTTGTGTCATGGCTGTTGAGTGGGAACAAGGCACACTTTCTCCCTTTAGCCTCTGTTGATGTCTAGAGATGTTACAGTTGCTTCTAACTGCTGAGGGTGGGAATTTAGATCTCAGAAAATGTCTCCTGGTAACAGTATGGCAGGTAGATGGGAATGTCTTTTTACTATCCCCGATGTGCCATTTACCACAGGAACTGAGGTGTGAATGTTTCCTCTTTACTGCTCAGGGAATATGAAGATTATGACCTCTATGAGCCTTGGTGGATCATTGCTGTAGTTTGCTATGAAATTATGCCTATTTCAGTTTAGTGAGTTGAACCTATCCTTGAGGCAAGGAGGCACTTTTAGTATAATCTAGAAAAGTGGCTATTGTTTTGACTTTCATAAAACTGACCAAAATATGTACAATTATCACCAGTGATAGTTGGGGCATTTTGTAGAGAAAGAAGTTCGTGGTCTCTCGAGCTTTCAGGGTTCCAGAATGTTTGCATATATCTGTTCCTAGAAACATTTAAAGCACTTCCCTGTGAACAATAGGAAAACACATCTGTTTTCTCAGAAATATGAGTCTTAATGCAAAGCATTCAACAGAGCTTCAAAACAAGGGATGCTACAACAGAAAATCTAATGTGTGTCTTTGGGGTATCCCAAGGACAGGATAAGAAATTAGTTCCTACTACAAAAAACTTGCTAAAGAAGCCATTAAACCCAAAGTAAACCTTACTATCAGTGAAAATTGGAAATCTCTTCTTTTCTTACAGCAAGTTCCCTTAGAGATCAATAGTAACAGAACTTTTAAGCCACACTAATCATTATTTTTAATTAAAAATGATACAAATGAGCAGTACTAGGAATGAGAGACTCGGAATTGCTGCTGATCCTCAAGCAAGAAACCTTAAGATGCTACCATGAAGCCATGATGCAAACATCCAAATGCACAGCTACAATGTACCAGTTCCTTCAGAGATGCTCCGGAAACATCTCACTTTAGGGAACTAGCACTGGCTGGCACTGTAAGTGGGTAAATAAGTTGCCTTCTGTTTCTTCAGAAACATTTAATCAGAAAACCTGAAAGGTGGCTTACCTTTCTCTTTTTTTCCCCTTTTTGGCATTTTTATTTTTGAGATACAGCTTTACTCCTAACCCTTGAGTGCTGTGGGATTTATTACATAACCCCAATCAACACTCCTCCTGCCTAACCCTTCTGGTGTGGGCATTACCAAGGTCGGCCACTATGCCTTAGTCAGAATTTAATGACTGGTAGGCGGTGTAGGCAAAAAGTCTCTGAATTAATATGCCCAATCAATGAGGGCAAATAAGGATGGTTATGTGCTGTCATTTGTATAATGCCTTAGTCCTGGTATCTATTCCTGCACAAACATCATGACCAAGAAGCAAGTTGGGGAGGAATGTGTTTATTGAGCTTACACTTCCGTATGCTGTTCATCACCAAAGGAAGTCAGGACTGGAACTCAAGCAGGTCAGGAAGCAGGAGCTGATGCAGAGGCCATGGAGAGATGTTACTTACTTGCTTGCTTCCCCTGGCTTGCTCAGCCTGCTTTCTTATAGAACCCAGGTCTACCAGCCCAGGGATAGCACCACCCACAATGGGCTGGGCCAGGGATGGCACCACCCACAATGAGCTGGGCCCTCCCCCCTTGATCACCAATTGAGAAAATGCCTTACAGCTGGACCCCATGGAGGCATTTCCTCAAATGAAGTTCCTTTCTCTGTGATAACTCCAGCTTGTGTCAAGTTGACACAAAACCCGCCAGTACATGTAATATAACAAGATGGCTCTATGGGCAAAGGTACCTATGACCCAACCTACTGACAAGAGTCTCTTCCCTAGGAATCACATGGCAGGAGGAGAGAACTGAGTTCCAAATCTTTGTTCCTGGACACTGGCATCTTTGTATTTGCTGTAACATGTATACACACATGTGTTAGTGTACACACATTGAGTGAACAATCAAGCAAGCAAACAAACATTTTTAAAAAAGAAAAGCCCTGCTTGTTTTAGGGTACCTTTTGGGTAGATAGGGACAGAAGTAAAGCATTATAAAATACTATGTTGATATTTTCAATGTTCCTGGATATTCATTCAATGGATTGTGGAGATAGTTTTATTAAAATGTTACATAAAAATGGTTGGTGGGTGGGGTAGAGACATCTCCATGGAGACCGGAAGCAGGGAGGAGGTATGGGATGTCAACAGTAGGAGGGTGTACTGGGAGGGGAATAAAATGTGGAGTGAATACAAATAATAATGATAATAATAATAATAATAATAATAATAATAATAATAATAATAATATTAAAGAAAATATTGGTTGAGTGGCATGTCGTGCGTCGAGCCCTGTGCTGCCCAGACTAGAGAACAATACAGTAAGGATGGCTCAAGGTGATCCCAAGTTACGAAAAGAGAAGATGTCTGCTTATGCCTTCTTTGTGCAGACCTGCAGGGAAGAACATAAGAAAAAGCCAGAGGTTCCAGTCAATTTTGTGGAGTTTTCCAAGAAGTGCTCTGAGAGGTGGAAGAAAAAGAGACATCAAAGTTTGATGAAATGGCAAAGGCAGATAAAGTACGCTATGATCTGGAGATGAGACATTCCAGCTAAAGGAGACATGAAGAAGAAGGAACTGAATTCCCCGTCAAAGACCTCCATCTGGATTTTTCTTATTTTGTTCTGATTTCCACCCCAAGATTGAATCCACAAACCCTGACATCTCTACTGGAGATGTGGAGTAACTTAAGTGACAATGAAAAGCAGCCTCAGGTTACCAAGGCAGCAAAGCTGAAGAAGATTGAGAAGGATGCTGCTGACTATACGTCTATAGGGGAATTTGATGGTGCCACCGGTCCTGCTAAAGTTGCCCAGAAAAAAAGTGGAAGAAGGAGAAGGAAGAGCCAGAAGAGGACGAAGAAGAGGAAGATGAATAAAAACTGTCTGCTTGTGAATATCTTAGAGTATGAGGGCTCTGTGATTGATACATATTTGAGTCATATCTAATGCTCAGTTAGGTTTAATCACAAAATTTGATCATAGATCATATTGTAGCTTTTCAAAGTGTCAGTGGTTTACCTGAAGTGGCCGTGGGTGTCCGGAGTGCCCTGAAACTCTATCAAAGTTGCACATAGCTCCAAGCATTTTTAAAATGAAAAGGCACACTTGCGCCCTCCTCACTCAGTGCACTTTGCTATTAGTGTGACAAGGCATTCGGAGATGTTTCTGGCATCTTATGCTCAACTCTCAAGGTAGTGTTCACTATATGGTCATTGGCTAGAAACCCTGAGTTGTCAACTGCACACATCTATAGTTTGTAAAGAGAACAAAACAATCTAGACAGATTCTTGATGCTTCTTGTTTGGCCTGGAGGCTGTAAGGGGAAGACGGTTTTTGGAGGGGCCATAGTTCAGGCTGGACCTTTTGATACTGTGGTGGGCATCCATTTAGGTTCAGGTTGTCCTGCTTTTGTATATAGTGGCACAGCATCCTGCTGACAGTCTTAGCTGTGAAACGGGAGAGGGGTCAGCTGGCAGGAAAGTGTTTAGACTTTTTTCTTTAGTTAAGTGCAGTAAATTTTAAACTTCTTAAAGAAACTGTAGAACTCATTCTCAGCAAAGCAAAGAACTACAGCATTCATGGAAGTTCAAGAACCCTTGGCACCTAAACGCAATCTGCAACATTCTGTTTGTTTGTTTGTTTGTTTTTTGTATGTTTAGAATGCTGAAATACCTTTGAAGTTGTATTACATTTTAAAAAAAGAAAATATCAAAAAAGTTTTAAAACACACATAAAAACATAAATTATATATTTAAAACACATATGCTATACTTTTTGTTACAGATCAACAGAATTTAAAGAATTTATCTTATTTACATATGAAATCATGAATATAGATGTACATCTGCCCTTCCCAGTCAACTAGTAAAAAATGAGGTAAAGGGTACAAGCTTACACTGAAACAAAGCTACATTAAACCTGATGAAGTAACTAGAATTTTTTCAAACTCTAATAATTGAGTGGTATAACTTGATTCCCCTCTGCCATGCCTTTTCGATTTTACTGAGATTTCTCAGACTTGTTACTGAAGAATATATTAAATATTAGTTATTTATATTTGAAACAATATTTCATGGAGATTCCATACAATTTAACTAGTGTTAACTTGTTACTGTCATTTTACTCTTTGAAAATGTTATCTATTTATATACTGAATATTTTTACTTTTATTACTATAGCTCATTCCCATCCTTTAACTGAATCCTTTTTTTTTTCCCTAACAAGCACACTACTAATTTGACCTAATTTACCTACACTCTAAGATCAGTGGTTCTCAACTTATGAATCATAACCCCTTTGGTACACCAAGTGACCCTTTCACAAGGTCAACTAAGACCATCAGAAATATTTTAAAAATTATATTATAATCCATAATAGTAGTAAAATTATAGTTATTAAGTAGCAGTAAAAATAAATTTATGGTTGGGGTTCACTACAATATGAGGAAACTATTAAAGGGTCACAGTATTAGGAAATACTGCTCTGGGATTCACAATATTTGTTTTTATGAGCTCAGGTGAGGTAGTTTGCTAGAACATGGGTGACAGGCCTGTAGCTGCACCACTGAAGAACAGGATGCCCCCTCCCTATGCAACCACAAACTCCCCATAATCTCTCATTGAGGGTCGAGGTACTATGAGCCCCTTCTCAATGTGTGATGCAGTGGTAACCATTCCAGTCTTAAGCAGGTACCCACAGCTGCAGAGCTTATCGGTGCAATGGTTGTGCCATGTCCAAAGGACCATTTTGCCACACTCTTCCCCAACCGTACATTCGTTCTGTTCCCTCCTATATGATGTCCCTCATTCATGGAAGAAGGAATTGTTGCTTCCTCACTTTCAGGGTCAAATACTCCACAGGCACATTTCCTGTGCACTTCAACAAGTTTTGCCTGTTGATATTAACCACACCCACAGAAAAGAGATGTGCTCATGGTAACGGCAGAGTGGAGCACCAACTTTAGAGCAAAGTTAACACCCAGGTCCCACGTCCCCTTCATTTGTTTGAAACATTTTAATAGCAAAATTATTTTGGTCTATCATGTTAATGTGAATTTATAAATCATTCTAAGTGTCGTAAACAGAAATATTTGGTACAATGATTAATGAAAAAGAAATCATGGAATTGAAAGAGAAGCAGGTATTGTATTTGGGAGTATCTGGAAGGGAGGAGATACATGGTGTAATCACATTATAGTCCCAAAAGGAAAAGAAAAGCAATAAACAGAAAAAAGAAAAAAATAACAATTTGAATGTGTCTAGATGAGGAAGCAATTTCTGAGTTCTAAGGTCTATAAATCATTCTAGCAATACACACGGGGGTTCTTTATGCTACGGAGACTTAGCATACCATTTCTCTGTAAATATTTTTATTAGTAGTATTATCATAAATTCACACACATGAATGGTCTTAAAAAGTTTGCAAAACATATTGTGCAAATTAAAACCCATAACCTTATGAAAAATGACCATATTAGTAAGTACTAGTAATTTATTCTAAAAAACAATTCAACTTTGATCACCTATCACTTGCATCAAACATAATACTTGTCAAAGGTCCTTCCTGATCCTAGACTCCATTGGTTTAGGCCACATCCATTCATTCATCAATTATCTTTCTGATGTCCTTCCCTAGTAAAATACTTCAATTCTTTAATTTTTTCATTTTTTTTTGTATGAAACATCAAAAACGGTAATTTGGGAAAATCCCTCTCCAATACAGAAAGAACTCTAGAAGCATATGGACAAAGCGGTCTGCCATGAGAAAGAAGGATAGATGGATTGTGATTTCCAGAAGAAAAAGAATGGGGCAAAGTGTGACACTATTGTCTGGGGACATTATTTACCATCCCCGGCAAGGCTGTTGTGAGGAATTCATCAGTTTCTCCTCCTCAGGACCCAGTGAGAGACTCTAAGGGTTCAGTAAGCAACATGATTTGGAGAAGCTCCCATCCTTTGTATCAATAACAAAAGGTTACTACCTGAAAAGAAATAGAAGACAACCACTGGACTGAGCACTCGACCCCAGTGGAGGAAATGGGGAGGAACTGAAGGAGCTGAAGGGGACTGTGACACGGTACCACACAGAGCTCGCCGGGTCTAAACCACCAACCAAAGAGTATGCATGGAGGGACCCATGGCTCCAGATATATATGTAGAGGAGGATGGGGTTGTCTGGCATCCATGGGAGGGGAGGCCCTTGGTTCTGTGGACGATCGATGCCCCAGCATAGGGGAAAGCTAGAGTTGTAGGTGGGAGTGGGTGGGAGGGTGGGGGAGCTGCCTCATAGAGCAGGGGAGAGGGAGAGAGATAGGGAGTTTGAAGAGCAGAAACTGGGAAGGGGGATAGCATTTGAAATGTAAATAAATAAAATAACCAATAAGAAACGAAATATCAGTTAATCAGAAATACAGACAACCTCCTGAAATAGAATTAGTTTCTTCTTGCATTATTCATCAAAAGGGGAAATGGGGATACAGAAAGGCTAATGCCAAGGATCACTGTTAGTCAAAATCACTTTATAAAGGATTATGTAAGATCATCTGTAGTTTCCACTAGGTTCTGTAAATATTTTCAAATATATCTTGGGAATATATTAAAGCAAACAAGAAAGAACCCTGATACATATGGAGGCAAATAAATGCCAGTAGAAATAAAGATGATTATTATAATTATAGATGTTCTGGATACTGCAAGGAGCGGATTTTAAATGTTTTGGGAATTAAGAACTTCTCTAAGACAGAAATAGGACAGATTCGGTAAGGACAAAACAGATTCTAGAACTGAAAGAAAGATACTTAATAAACTTAGATGTAAAAGATTAAAAAAATGAAAAGATCAGCAGTTGACTATACAAAGATTAATTAGAAGTTAATGACATGCCAGGGCAGGAATCCACATGGATAATGGAATGAGAGAGTGTTGGATGAATGGAACCATGTTGTATGAATGAGACAATGTCGTATTTTCTTGATTATTTACTTCTCACCGGTTTCTTCTCACTGTCACATAAACTCTCCAGGAACCAGAACTAAAGTCTGCTGACTGCCTTCCCTGGTGCTGGAAAATGTCTTAACATATAGTCCATAATGATGAGATATTCATTTGAAAAACCATATTTGTTTACAACAATTCATTTCCATTATTACTCTTACCACATCAAATTTGACAGACTATATACAGACTAAATAAACACGGTTTACAATACATAATAACTTTCAAGAATCATGTCCAACCAGTGAGAGAAGTGACAAGTTAAGTCTGGCTGCATTAAAATTTAAGATATCTTGCTTATCAAAAAGCAACTTTAAGAGAGAGAAGAGGCAGCTTCAGGGTAGAAAAAATCAATTACAGCCACAGAACCAACATGGAATTCAAAATGAATTTTTGGAAAAATAAAATAAAATACAAGAGAAATTCAAAGAAAAACTATTATTAGGATTATTAGAACAATAAAGGCATGTGATAGCCAAGAATACATGACAATATTTCCAACACTATTACTGAAAGGGAGGTTGTAAGAACAGACTCACATAAGATGGCAAGGTGGCAAGGCTTAACAAAAGAACTAATGAACTGTGACAGAGAGAAAGGGCTAAAGAATTATTTCAAAGAGATGAGCAGATACTAAGCATCTTACATGGTATATGCCCCATGGCCTCTGTCTCAAGCACTGAGTTCCACTTCTGAGCATCCAAATCAACCAATGACGAAGGATCACTACATGAGAATAGCTGCGTTAATAATATCAATTAGAAATATATTACTGGTTCACTGGATTAGCTAGTAAATCATTGTTGGCAGACTCCTGCTAGAGAATACCAAAACAGTGCTTACAGATTGTTCATAAAAGATTTGTACAAAAATTTAGAAAGATTGGTATTAATATATATTATATGTATAGTATATTCTTATTATATTATACATAACTTATCATATATATTATATATCCTGACATAGTACTATATCACCTTATAATTTTATGTATATTATAGATTATATTATAGATTACATATAGTTCAGTGGCTAATGTGCATTAACATAAGATTGAGAAGCACCTAGAAATACTTATAAATATGTTTGTAAAGATACTTCCTTGGAAAACTAATATAGGGGACAATATTTGCAGTAAGTGAAGGCTGAGGCCCACTAGCCTGTGAGTGTTCATGAAAGAAGGAGCTAGCTTACTCCTGCATTGAGTCTCTTTTACTCCCTCTCTCTGTTCTTTCTTGCTTTTGACCCATCCCTTTCTCCTTTCTTGCCATGAGCTACTCTCTCATTCCCTTTTCACAAGGATGGATTACAATTTCTCTAACTAAGACCATGAATAGATGCATTTCGCTTAAGTTATTTTGCTTAGAAATATTTTATTTCAATGGCACAAAACTGAGACCCACATCTTTTCAGTAATTTCATTCTTATATAATCTTCAGAAATACAGGAGACAGGTAACAGTGGTTTGTGTGCATTAGTTTTACTAAGGAGATAATAGTATTACCTCTAGCAACATTACCAGCAAAATGGATACATATACTATAGTATCCTAAAAGAAAACAACTTAGAGTAGGAAGGAGTGGGTGGATGGGTGGGGGAGCACTCTTTCAGAGGCAGAGCAGGGGGAGGGATGGGATATAGGAATTCCAGAACAGAAACCAGGAAAGGGAATCACATTTGAAATACAAGGAAAAAGAATATTAAATAAAAAATGTAAATAAAGATAATATCTAATAAAAAGAATATAATTATAAAAAACCCAATGGACCAATGGCTCAAATGATTATAATAAAGTGAAACTTGCTAGACAAACCTTCTTATATGGCATTTTCAAATATAATTTTAGTCACACTATAATGTTTACTAATCTTTTTCTGTTTATAAGAAATACTAATAAGTGAAAGTAAATATTGTTTTGAAACTCAGGAAATGGGCATTATGACTCACGAAAAGGCTACACTTTATGTACTCTGTACTTTTTTGAGTTTGATTGGTGTTGATACCTTGCTTTGTTTTGACAATTTTCACATTTGTGTACTCAGTCATATATAATATGCTAACAAAATTTTAACATGCTTATATGATTTCTTGCATATTTAAACAAAGAAAGAGAAGTGAACACAGATACCCATGTAAGGTAGATGCAGAAATACAACTTAGGATATTCTATTATGCACAAGAACATTGAGTCCAGCGGTCAAGGACCAATTCATAGCATGATAAGTCATTCTCTTCTTTTGTGCCTCCATCAAGTCACAAACAGAACTTTACAAATAAAAAATACATCCCCAATTTTTCTACCATTACAGAGTATTTCAGTCAATGTTTAATGAAATGATTGGTGCTGTGTTCAGAATGTTCTATACCAGTGAGTGCTAAAGTACATTTATCAATTACAGTGGTTTCCAACCCTACCCACAGAATAAAATAGACGGGCTGTTGAAGATGAACCACCAAAATCATTGTCTGAATTTATCTTAACTAATTAAATCCATATCTCTTGAGATATGAGTGAGGCGTTTTTAAAATCCCAGAGGAGGGTGTTATGTGAATGAGCTTTGAGACCACTGACCTGTCTGAAACCCTCTCAAAAGTTGGCATAATTAGAAATGCTGACCTGCCTCAGGGTAGTGATGTTGAGAGAAACCTACACCTCTGGCCAATGGAACTGTGTGATACGGTGGGGACACTGTTTTCCAAATCTCACAAATTTAAAACATCTTAATTTTTCTGTTTTCTGAAAATGCCGAATCCATTCCTGAGAATAATGAAAACTAAGTGTGAGTTCATGGATCCACACACCAGCAACACGTTCTGTAGTCATTCCTTGGCGGCCTTTCTGTCTTCTAAATGACATCTGGTCTCGCTCTAATCATCAAAATCCTTAAACTTCTCCAGAAGTGCAAGAGAGAGATACAAATGTTGAACATATAAATATGAGCTTCCATTCTGGATCCCCATGAATTTATTGCAGCTCATATTCTATAGTGTCCTTCATTATCCCTGATAATGTTTTTTTCTGATATGAAGATTTCTACTTTTTAGGTTCGAGGCAGATATAAACTTGTTACTTACCATCTACCTGTGAGGGACTATTATTAGACTAAATGTAAACTGGGACACATTTTTTTCTTTAAATTATTGTATTTATTTACATTCTAGAGGTTGCCCCTTTCCCTCCAGCCCCCAAGGTCTTCACCCTATTTACCTACCATTGCCTCCCAGAGGATGCTCCTCCCCATTATCCCCCTCCAGGGCCTCAAGTGACAGGGGTAGGGGGGAGCTCTGTAATAGAAGCAAGGGGGAGGGGATTGTGATGTGGAGTTGTGGAGGGGAAACTGGGAAGGTGGATAACATTTAAAACTTTAAAACTAAAATAACCAATACAAATATATTTAAAAGCTAATATATTTTAAAGAATAAATCAGAAAGCTTTAAAATTCTAAGTCTGCAATTTAATATCACCATTGACTGGCACATCATTAACTCGCCAGGTGTCCCTGTCTACCTGATCTCTGTTATGTGGAATGGAAGACAGAATCCACAGAACAATTTCAGATGCATAAAAGTCAAGGTTTAGTATTCCTTCCTTTACATGTTAAGGTCTTGTGGCATCTACATCTGATCAAACAATTTAACATATGTCCCTAATGTCAACATGCTCATAATAAAAACTAGTCTATATGTCAGGATCTGAATCCCTAAATGATAATAGCTGTATCTACTGAATGTGACAATGATAGGCCACTGTCAAGTATACAGCAAATATGCAGCAATCATTGTGACTCTAAAAATAATTCTTTAGCAATTATTTTATATTGCAGAGCTTTAGAAATATATAGATATAATTTGAAAGTACAGTATAGTTGAAGTAAATTCTAGGTTAATTCACATGAGCAACATTTCAAAGAAGTAATAATATAATGTAAATGTGAAAGGCATCAACACAATTATTCTTAATGTACACATTTAGAATCATATTGATGAATAAGTCGTATAATTATGCCAGGCACATGAATTAATGCATCCATTTTCTGGCCCCTCTGGGGTCTCAGATAGTACTATGAATACAGTCAGCTGATCCTCCTCTAGAAAAGGGCATTAAACACTTATACCACGTGTTTCAGTTTTTTTAGAACTTTGTAAAAACAGAATGTTCTAGGTTCCTGAGTCAAGTTGGCGCACTTGTCTATGAAGATCAATGGTAAATGACTGCTTTAAAATTAAAAATAAATTTTAAAAATTTGAACTCATTTTTTCTATGTACATTTTCCACTGCCTTCTTGTAAGAGATGCCATCACCATGACACAGATATGAACAAGTCTCTGTGTTATTTTTGAGCCCTCTTAATCCTCCCACACATAATTCTAACATGTCTGGGAGTTATTCTTTCATTTCCGTCTCTTCCACTTCTTAACCATCTCTGTCCTGAATCGCTAAAAGCCACTCTCTTTGCAGAAGCTCCCAGGCCTAATTCCATCTCATGAAGGGAAAACATGACTGAAGGCACAGGTAGGTTTCTTGGATGTATTGCATTAAAAGCCACCAGTGTAGATGTCACCAGCAGTCATACTCTGCCTCCAATCTGGTCAGCAGGCATTTCCCAACCTTCAATAATTCCATTGTATCTTTGTCTCTCATTTCCCAACACAGCCACGGTTCCAAACACTAATCCTATTTCTGAATTATCTGTCTGTTGCTCATATTCCCTTTTAATACTTACAACATATCATGAGATGCACAGTTTTCCAGGAGACTAGAAACATACTTCTAAATTCCTGTTAAATAAGGTAAAGTTTCAGAGAATAAACAAACAGTGCTTTTCGAGCATATGACATGTCCAAATTCAACATGATAGGGAACTTACCCCAAATAATAAATTTTGGAGAAAAGAGGTTCTTTCTGTTTTGCTACTATAATCCCTAGATGAGACCAGGTACTCAATTCATGTACATGGATGTCACTAAATGAGTATGACAGCATATATTCTTGCAGGACTAAGTAATATCTATTGTAGAGATATTCTGCAGGATTCATAAGAGTATTCTCATGAATTATAACTATTTTTCTGTGATGCACTACACCAGCTATTTAGCAAAACATTTCTGCATCTATGTATACATTTTCTTTTTATATAAGCATTCAATCCAAAAAAGACTAAAACTACCTGCAAGCAAATTGAGGATGATTGCCCGAAAAGCTTGAGGAAAAAG
Organism: Micromys minutus; assembly: GCF_963924665.1. Lineage (NCBI taxonomy): Eukaryota > Metazoa > Chordata > Mammalia > Rodentia > Muridae > Micromys > Micromys minutus. The sequence continues at coordinate 8,265,227 of NC_137984.1, forward strand.
TTTAATTTCACATTGCGACATACAACATTACATGTTTATTAAGCTTGCAGTGAATTTGTAAGTCTTAAGGTTGTAAGCAACAGTGGGAGAGGATACACCTATTCTTGCAGAGACTTGATGTTCCAAGGTAGGGGAACAATGGTGCAGGGGTTGGGGAGAACTCTCAGTGGAGAAGGGGAGGACAGAGAAGAAATCTGTGCAGGGAGATTGGGAGGGGGCAGCATTTGGGATGTAAATAAAATTTTAAAAAGAATGAAATCATAGAAAGTCTAGTTTCTAGGTATAAGTCAAATGTAAAGAGTCTGTTAAACAAAAAATGAAAATGTTATTATACATCTAAAATTTAACAACTGGCGTAATTTTACATAGTTTTTGTCTTGAGTTTTAACAATGTGTTGACTGTCATTGGAACAGGAGGGAGCAGTACCCTACTCGCATACCACAATAGAGGCACCTCCAGATTTTAAACATTAAAATATTCTTCAGGGAAGCACAGGATATTTTTCCGTTATTTGTATTGTTTTATGGCTTATTGTTGTTTCATTTTGTATAGCATACTGAAGAGGCCATGTGAATCATTTAAATGTTAGTTTACTGAAATGCTCTATTCTAGATTCCCAGAAATATATCAGAAAAGCTTAATTGATATTCACAAATTTTAAGGCAAGCTACTATTCTTCCTCCTTATGCAAACAGTCCTTCCTGGACAGTCAAGTATTGTGCTTTTAGGATGTGAACATCTAGTCATGTCTACTTTCCTATTGCCTCTCTATCTATCTACCTATGTGCCTACCTATCCTCTAGATGTCAGCCATCTTTCTATCATACCGCTACCCACATTTCTGTCTTCTGTGTTTCCTACTTTTCTGGAGATTTCTGACTAATTTAAGGACAACATTCATTTGGAGATCATGCTTTCACTTTCTCTTCCCTAGCTTGCAATATAATGCTGCTATAACAAGATAAGAAGCAAAATATTTTAAGGCCTGCTTCTCAAACCCCTTTATCAGCTCACAGAGCCATAAAAGCTGTGGAGAGTATAACTCTGCCATTGTAGAGATAATGTTGTGGGTCATGATTTCATCATGTTATTTGTGTATACTCATTTGTACAGAATGGTGTATTATTTCTTTAAGAGAGAGACTGAGCTAGAAATAGGCAGATAGAGGAAAGAAGGGAGAGAAGGAGGACCAAGGAGGAAGAAAAGAAGAGGGAGGAAAGAAAGAAAAGAAATCTGCACAGCCTACATCTAATCTTGAAACTAGACAATGTAAGTGTCATTCCCAGAACATAATGTCTAATTTTCTGTGAAATCTTTCAGTGTTGAGAGTCCCTTGGATGACATATAACTTTATGTTCCAGAGAACATCTGAAAAACTAAAGGCAGAAAACCTGGTCCAAGTTATTCTTTTCCTGCCCACATTTTGTGTAACTTCAGTCAACTGACTTCATCACTTCTGTCTCGTTATCTTAGCTTGTAGGAATGTATGATGATGACTGTATAAAATGAAAAAAACCTTCCAAGTGGTATAAAAGGGTCAAATCAAATATTATATAGTCTGTATTGTTTGGAAGCATCCCCAGTTGCCCAGGACACATATGTGTATGGTTGAAACTATGCTCCAAGATACAACTTAGAAAACTTGAGTGTAAAGAATTCAGAGTTGGAGTTGGTACTGGGCATGTGCCTTCTTACCAAAAAGAGACTTTTTATATAAAGATTTATGATGTTTAGTAAACTACGTTTGTCAAAATGAATATGTGTAATTGGTTTTATTTTGATATTTTAGCTTAATAGAAGCAATAAAACTAATACGAATAAACAGACATTAATATTCATTTCGGATTGAAGAGTTCATATACCAAGAACTGGAACCTCATGGTAGTTCTTTCCTTTAATTTTGTATAGCAACAGGAAGTATTTCAGTCTTCAGGGCTTATTTCAGTACTATTCTGTTATTTTCTTGGATTTTATAAAAATAACCTGCTACTTTAGAGAGGACATTGATTTGCATAAATCGTAACTCTAGCAAGGAGACCAGTCAATATTGTGATCCGGGCCTCCTATTTCTGATTCTTCCCACCACCTCTTTGTTATAGCCCAGTCTTCTTAATATATAAATCACATTACACAAAACAATTCCCATAGTGAAGTAAAGCATTCTATTAGGAGCATGAAGAATAATTCTCATTAGCTTACGGTTCCACTTCATGTACTGAAACCATGTACAACAATAATGCTAATGAATATCCCTGCAGTTTTAGTCAAAAGTCAATTTCATACACTTTGATTATTTAAGTCTTTCTTCCTGCTCAAGTAAGTCTGACTAACCCGTTCTTAATTTCATTACTACTATTATTACTATTTTTCTTTTAGCTTCCTAAACATTGCACAACTCCAAGTTTTATTTGTATATTGCCGATGTGACAAAATGCCCAATTCAAATGAAGAGTGACATATATTCAACTTTGAAGATTACAAGGGCATGGGAAAAGACTAGGTACATGGTTAGACCTGAGAACCTACATTGCATACAATGTCACCGCTAGCTTTGGACTGAATAATTTATGAAGGCCTCAAATTTTCCACTGTTGCTGCTAATAGACTAAATTTTAACTTGTTTTACCCTTTAAAAATCAATAGAAGGGAGAATTTTATTTTCTTTTATCATAAATATGCATTTGGAAAATAGCCATAAAACAAACAGCTATACTGAGTACATTTTATAGCTTTTCTAAAGATGGCTACAGTTAGGAATTCTTCTCTAACCTAGGGCCAAACCATTTATAGGAAAAGTACTCTTCTGGTTTATATAATGGAAAAATTAATCTCAACACTTTATGTTTTGAAATAATCATAATTAACAGTAATTTCTGAACAATTCATTTTCCTGTCTGTATAAAATATAGTAGAGAAATTTTAAGCATCATCAAAGTGTATTTGCTACCTAAGCTACCTCATTGCATAGTTTATGAATATACCTTAGCTGGTACTAGATACTAAAGAAAAACAGTAGCTATGGCATGAGCAGTTACTTTTTAAAAAAATGGTCATCCTGATCTCAATATAACAATAAAAAATCAACTTGAGGGTCAACACACACCAAAGTATATTTCCAGCTTTTCAAGAATGTCCCAACCCAGTGAAAAGAAACAATTATTATGCTTTACAATGACACATAAATATCATTCAAAGAGTAGATGCAGCCATTCAAGAGCAGTGTCCCATAAGATCCTGTCTCCACCCTGTTGAGGCAGTTGGTCTACATAAGTACACCAATGCTATGATGTTTGTACAATGAAGACATTAACTAATGTTCCATTTCTAAAGATCCTTGCCATTGTTTAGCAGGGTATGCCTCTATGTTGTCCTGATTCTGTATATATAAAGAATCAAGATGTAAACTCAATCAAAAAGAAAGTGGGTAAATTTTTACCTTGCTATTTGTACTAATGGCTGGTTTTGTGTCAACTTGACACAAGCTGGAGTAATCACAGAGAAAGGAGCCTCAATTGAAAAAAATGCCTCCATGAGATCCATTTGTAAGGCATTTTCTCAATTGGTGATCAAGGTGGGAGGGTCCAGCCCAATGTGGGTGGTGCCATCCCTGGGCTGGTAGACCTGGCTTCTATAAGAAAGCAGATGAGCAAGTCAGGGGAAGCAACACAGTAAGCAACATTCCTCCATGGCCTCTGTATCAGCTCCTGCTTCCTGACCTGCTTGAGTTCCAGTCCTGACTTCCTTTGGTAATGAACAACAACTTGGAAGTATAATCTAAATAAAACCTTTCCTCCCCAACTTGCTTCTTAGTCATGATATTTTGTGCAGGAATAGAAACTCTGACTAAGACAGTATTTTAGCTTAATAGAAGCAATCTATAGAAATATAAGTAAACAGACGTTAATATACAGTTAGGATTGAAGAGTTCATAATATCATAAAAACTGAAAACTCTGGCTGTGCTTTGATAAAATAATTCATAAAGACGCTCAGTACTTTTTAAAAAGAGCTGAAACTAATAACTCTGAATCCCACATGACATCCTTAATAAATAAAATTCAACCTTAGAGCTCGTAGTTGGAGGGGCACCTTACCCCTGATATAAAGTGCTTTCTGTGTGCTTTGATTAGAATTCGAAGAGGGCCTGAGTCAGAAGTGATTTCAGTAAGGCTGGTAATGCTGCTACTGCACACAGACATGTCCTCAACTGTTTGCAGCCTCTCTTTCACGAAACAAATATTCATTGAGTAGCTACTGTGTGTCAGGCATTAGTGGACAAGACATGTAGAGTCCCTGACTTTAAAAGGTCGCATCATGCCAAATTGCAACTGACAAATTAAGAAAACAAAGGGCCAGGAGGCCAGTGTGATTACCGACACTCACTCACCCCTTCTTAGTACATACAAACAGCACATCACCAGGTGACAGGTAAGTCGGTGGCAAGAATATTTTCCCAAGTGTCAGCTGTCACTGTAGGCTGCTCTGAACTTGGAGCTTTAGATTGAAGTACTCAGGGAACATTCATGTTTGCACAGTTCCACCCTTGACAACACAGGTTTCACTGTATAATGTATATTTGTTACACACTATACTCTAGGTAGCATAGTGCTGGGGTTTCAGAACAGAGCTATTTATCTCTCAGAAACCAATGCTTAACAATCAAACATTTCCTTCAATGTGTTACACCACATAGAAAGTATTCGTAAAAATGCTGAAGCAATGCTAGAAATGTGGTCTTTTAATATTAAGAAACTAACTTTGTTTCCTTAGTTCCCTTTAGATCTGCTAATTCTTCTGGCTGTTATGAGAGCCCAATAGTAGATCTCGTACATGACTTCATCTTGTAGACCTGTGTTCTCCATTACCAATTGTATGTTTTCCTTTATTCTCTCAGTTCCATGGCTGTGATTGCTCCCATTAGTGCTCAGATGGGCACTGAGACGGACAGTAGAGAAAATCAGTCTTCTAGGGATGGGAAGCTTTTAAAAAAGCTCCTGATAGAATCTGCTCTATGTACTTTCATTGAAAAAGTACACAAGTTTAATATTCTTAAGCAGTTAATAATTACCTAACAGAAGGATCATGAGAACAGAGGTGAACCAGGCTTCTCTCAGTGTCAGGAAACAGTCATCTGCAAACTGCATGTGTTTTACTGGAAGAAAGTTCTGCTCAATGCAGACCTTCATGCTTGGCCAACTTACTAAATATAAAAGCTCCCATTCAACTACTAACACTATTAACTCAGAGCAATGTTCTGATTCAGTGAATTTATTTCAAAGCCAAGTTTTAACTGTCTGCATCAGTCCCCTTGGCTTATTGAAGTTCTTCCCAATGATCAGGAAGCCGCCTTGTTCCAAGTTCCTTAAGTACTGTCTCACTTCAAGTTAAAAAAATAAGCTGGAATGTTACTTTTTCCAGGCCTTTGTATTTAGACGTTCATGGAAGATAAGACCAATTCACCTCTGTATGTTTGAAAGGAGAGTTTTTGTAGGAAAGGGAAGGAAAAAACCATCTGGTGCCAAAGATGAGATAAAAATACACTTTTGAAGAGCTTTGGAATGCCTGCCATGGGCATTGTCATCCTTCCTGAGGACATAGTGAATAGCTAAAGTATAAAAAACAGAAAAGAGTCAGACTCAGTGTATGTACCTGTAAACACAGACATTCAGAAAGCTGAGCTCAGAGTATCACAGTAGAAGAGCAGCATGAGCTATGTAAGTAACTCCAGGCCAATTGGGGCAGTGGAGCAAAATGCTATACCAAATACAAAATGTATATATACAAAACTACATCCAGATGTAGTTCATGGGATGACTCATGGGATGGATATCTTTTACCACCATCACAATAATATCATGTCCATACATGTATATTATCCCTCCTCCCTTTGACATTTCTGCGATTATTTGTTTATTTATTATTTAAGCATTTACTCATTGGTTCACATGTGTGTGTGTGTATGTGCATGTGTGTGTGTGTTTGTGTTTGTGTGTGTGGTGTATATATACACACATTTAAGATGACGTAAGAGAATTCTTTTTTCCTCTATGATTTAAAAGTCATTTTATCTTTTATCCAGTCTCATCACTGACTTTCAAGGAAGCCTGTCTCCTCAGGATTTCATTAGATTTCAAAGAATAATTAAACTATTCTATGCTAACATTGAAAGTCCCTCCACGGAGATAATACATTTGCATTTTCATTAATTTATTCAGTAATATTTTGTATACACTTATTAAGTAACCATAGGTTTGCTTAACAACAGTATAATCATATAAATATAAAATATCTATCCTGCCCAGGGGGCCCTAACAAAATATCAGCAGTATTTTTTTTTTAAATCTTTGTTTCTAAAATTATCTCATGGGTCTTGAAAACAAGAGGAGACATCTGAATGCAGTACACAGAAAAGAATCATTGTGAGAACAGAGCGGTATAGGAGAATTTACTTGTAGAACTCAAGATTTACCAAGCCAAGGCAAACCCTTAATTAGTGATTAATGCATCTTTGCTTCTAGAAGAAACTGTTAAGTTCCTATGAACCAGTTAACACACTTACAAGTACATAATCTTCCTTATGTGGATATTTCTGTTTGAAGTCATCTACACAATACACATTGACTACTAACATCAAACTCTATGACTGAATGAAGCTTCTTTACTAAGTTCCTCTGAAAACTACACGACCACTTTGTTGTACTCTGAGACCCTAGCCAACATTTCAGCACCATTCTTTGAGGCCCTCTTAGTTAACAAAATCACCAACACAAAGCCAGACAATAAACGGGCTAAAGCTGTAAAATAAAACCTAATATTAGTTCACATTGTATGAGAGAACATGAGAGGAGAGAGCTCCAGGCCGCAATGGGCTCCCAGGGTGGCTGGTGGTTGACTTCATATTGCACACCTGTTTAGAACCCTTGCCGTTGTCTTTAGGAGCAATACCGTGTTTATATGGAAATGCAATAAGCAGAAGAATTTGAAACTCAGATGGAAAATCAACAAAGTTTTAGAAAGGAAAACAAAATACTTCTTACCTATAATCTGGAAAAAAATAAGACATATAGTAATGTTTGGAATGACTAAATCTGTTGATCATATTGTTATACATTTATTTTTCTTAGAGGGAAATTTCCTAGACTAGAACATTTTGAAGAATTTCAATGATAAATACAAGTTCTCTGTTCCCAACAAACCTGTCCAATCAAACTCTGGAGAGAAACACCTGGGTTTCTCAGGTCTTCAGCATTAACTGTGATACCGAGTGAGCAATAAGGTGTTTATCAAATATTTTTTTAAACTTTACCTTAAAAAACAAAGATAAATGTACAAATTTTTAAGCATTTTTGCATAAAAGTATACGAATACTATTTTAAGGTTGTAATTAAGTATTTGTGGGTACATATACATACACATATGTATATATGTAACAATAATATAGGAAATAGGTTATTAATTTGAGGAGATAGGAGAGAAACTCGGAGGGGCTGTAGGAAGGAAAGGTGGATGTGATACAGTTCTATTTTAATTAAAATATATTCTTTTTGTTCTTGAACTTCACACAGTCTGTGAGTTGTTTCTGGGGCAGTGCAAGCCTCTGGGGTTAGCATCCCACTATCAGTGACTGCATATTATGTCTGTTCTTTTGTGACTGGGTTATCTCACTCAGGATGTTATTCTCTAGATGCAGCCATTTTCTTAAGAATTTCATAAAGTCATTGTTTCTGATGGCTCAGAATTACTCCATTGTGTAAATTTACCACAATTTTTGTATCCATTCATCTTCTGAACGACATCTGGGTTCTTTCCAGCTTCTGGCTATTATAAATAGACCTACAATGAACATTGTGGTGCATGTGTCTTTGTTTTATGTTGGAGTGTCTCTGTATGGTTCCAATTTTAGTATATGTGCTGCCGAAGCGAGCACGGTGTTTACCAAATTTACAGTGTCCTTCAATTATACTTGTAAAGTGGTATTTATTCAATGGAAAGATGACAGTTTTATTTTGTTTCATGGTGGAAATGAGTTTATAAATGTGATGACTTAGTCTAGAAATCTAGAAGCAGCTATTCATATGAGCCAGAAGTTGGAAACTGCCTAGATGTCCATCAGTAGATAAATGGATAAAAGAAGATGTGGTTTCCTTACACAGTGGAATATTACTCGGCCACTAAAAATGGAATTAAATTAGCAGGCAAATGTATATACAGCTCTAAAAAAATCATCCTGAGTTAGGTAACACAGAAGCAGAAAGGCAAAGATGAAAGGTATTCACTTATTTGAATGGATGTTAGGTCATTAATAAGAAACATGCAGTCCATATAATTACAGAGATTATAATAGAATAATAAAACAAGGAGCAAAGATAGATCCATCTAGGAAAGGAAAATAGAATAAATAGACATTTAAAGGATGGACAGACAGGCAGGTGGTGACTGAAAAAAAAAGATCAAATGGGAGGATGAAAAGGAGGAGGAGGAGAGAATGAGAAGAAGGAAGAGGAGAAAGAAGAGGAGGAGGTGAGGAGGAGCAGGAAGAGGAGGAGGAGGAGGAAGAGGAAAAGAGGAGGAGAAGGAGGAGGAGGAGAAGGAAAACGATGGGAAAGAGAGGAAATATGGAGAGGGATAGCCACTAATGGCTACTTGAGGAATTGTATAATCCTCAATACACAATATACAAAATGAGATGTTTCTAACCCTAACCCAGAAGTTAGTTATCTTCATTGATAACTATTTAAAATTGAAAAAAAATTATTTTTTCTTCAAGGGAGTCTCACTAGAACTACAAACAGTTTTTTAAGGGTAGGCTGCAAAATAGGAGCATATAGCCAACACAAAATGAGCTAACAGTGTCTTTGGGGATTCTGGCACATAGTGCGGCAGTAAAGTTCTTTTAGGCCCACAGATTCTTTGCATATATAGTTTGGCTTCAAATTTTGTGTTTTCATGGGATTCTTGTATATGCAAACAGACACACAGGTTTGTGTGTGTATGTTTGTGTGTGTGTGTGTGTGTGTGTGGAGAGAGAGAGGGGCAGAGAGAGAGAGAGAGAAAGAGAGAGAGAGAGAGAGAGAGAGAGAGAGAGAGAGAGAGAGAGAAAGAGAGAGAGAAAGAGAGAGAGAGAGAGAGAGAGAGAGAGAGAGAGAGAGAGAGAGAGAGAGAGAGAGAGAGGTACTTAGTAGCTGCTTTGACACTGGAGGTAATTTGGGGTGTCCCAAGATTTTACCTACCATCATCTCCCCAAAATGTCTGATATTCTGTTACATTGCTAAATGTCTTCTGAGAAGAAGCATGGCCAGTGGAGAGTTTCTAGCACAGAGCAGAGTTATCTATTTGTTTTTTTAAATGTATTCAGCTTAATTCAGCTTGTGTTTATTGATCACCAGCCAAATCTCAGATTGGGTGTATGTAGAAACACAGCTATGTACAAGACACAGGTTATATTCACTTCTCTCTGAGGTCTTAGTACTAGTAAAGCAGTTAATTCATTTTAAGAGGTGAAAAATAGTTCTTCTGATTTGTATTGATTGAGACATCAATGTGTACATTTAGTTGGTGCGATTCTGAATGTGAGAAAAATCCAATTTGGTAACTACGGAGCTTCCCACAAACAGCCTGGGGTTTTGATGTTTGTATGTTTATTCAGCAGTTTGTTTTATTCTTTTGAGCTGTGCCTAATGCCATGACTGTTGATGAAGCCATGTGTTAGTGGGAAGAGAGATGTTGAAGCACAGCACTAAGAATATTCTTTCTCTTTGGTCCACAGTTCTTTTTTGAGTTTTATTGTTAAATAATCTGGTTGGAGTAATTGCTCAGTAGTTATGAGTTTTGCAAAACACTTGGAACTATTTCCAGGCAGTAACATGGAAACCCAAAATTTCTTGTAACTTTAGTTGAAATTGGAATTAGGAGGTTCTTGCATCTATAAGAACTAGTTAAAATTCTAGCATGGGAGAGGTCCCCTGTTAATGGAGGAAATACAGGAAGTTGATGTCTATGCAGGAGAGCCATTTTCTTTGGAAGTGTTGCCAGTTGCAGATGGCCCATGTCTCAGTGAATGGCTATGTGTATATGAGAAGTACTAATATACTCAATGAGCCATATAGAAAAACCCAGGGAATTTGAAAAAATAGGGCAGAATATATGGGAGGGGTTTAGAGGAAAAAATGGAAGGGATTATTTAAAAAATAGGAATTCAGGGATCCAGGAACCCGGTGGCACTGGGTCCTCTGTTCCCAACCGGCAGCTTCCGGCGTGCACAACAGGCGCTCTGAACATCCGCCACCAGGAAGAGCGGAGACCCAGACACACTGGACTGGCAAGAACTGGGTGAGAATGGATTCTGACTAGCCAGGGGCCAGAGAGATCTCAGCGGAAAAATAGGAATTCATAAACAACAAAAATGATTAAATTGTTCAGAAATTCAGAGAGGATTTAGAGCAAGGAAGTAAATTTTACAAGTGATTAAGATATTGAAAATGTGTAAGTAGTTCTCAAAGAATAGATCAAAATATTATAAAAATAAATTTAATAAATAATAAATAAATTATATTAAATAGTGGCCTGAAACCATTAATAATAATAATAAACAATACGTGTTTACGTCAGTTTCATTTTATAAAATCATACAAATATATTGTAATTGTTTTATTTTTTTTTCCATTATAAAATCTAAGTATAAAAGTTATATGCATGTATGTACATGACTTGATATTAGCCAAGTGGGTGAGATGTAGTGTGTACGTGTATACAAGTGAATGAATGTACATGTATACATACATGTGGATATACTTATTAATATTGTAATTTGCCAATATCTACCTAAATAAGGATCATAAATATGACAAAAAATGGTGAGATGTGGGTCTTGGGTCTACTCATCATGGTCATTTATACATAAAGAATGAACATGAATTCCTTAAAGGGTTAACTTAATCAAAACAGGAAAGCAAGAGGCAGATTACAATGGTCCAGCACCTACAAAGTACCCCCCCCCCCATTTTTGCCAAAAACTTGAAGTGAAGTTTATTAATAAAATTGTAGAGGTAAATTGAATGCCAAATCAATCATGAAGTAATAGGTTTAAGTGGTTGTTAAAAGTAGAATGCAGTTTGGTCTGACAGCAAAATACATGGGCTGAAATGTGTTGACATAGGGGATAGGACTTTATTAGAGAACATATGAGAGCTTACTGGTTTCTACATGATACTGAGCAGCCTTACCAAGCATTAATGGACAAAGAGTATTTAGAAAGTGGGCTATGTAAGTAATTTCAATTGGTTTAATTGCTAAATGTCATATTCTATATACTTCATATGTATAGCCTAAACTCTGACATGATATTGCCAAAGAATTGCTCAGACAAATTTATGTTAACTATCAAAATATTGATAATAAAGTCAGATTAATTGATAAAATTAATAAAAGTTTCTCCACAACTGTACTCATGGATGTCATAAACAAGCTACAAAAAATGTTTAAAAGTATCTTCAGAATGTGAATTAATATAAGTACATTTTTAGGTATTTATTTATTTATTTATTTATTTATTTTCTTAGTGTCAGAATAATGCTAAAGTGATGTGCTTTATTTCCAAATGTGTTAACCGATAAGAACTCTGACAGGATGGATAGAAAAGCCAGCCCAGCAAGTTGGTAGCAAAAGACAGGAATTTTTCACTTTTGTTTATATTTTTTTCTCAGATATTTTCTTTATTACAATTTATATTTCAAATGGTATATCTTTCCCAATTTCCCCTCTTGAACCCACCTATTCCATTTCCTCTCCCACCCTTCTTCTGTGAGGGTGCTTCTCAACCCACATAGAGAGAAACCTGGTACCAAAGTTAAATCAGGATCAGATAAACCATCTAAACAGTCCTATATCTACTAAACAAATAGAAGCAGTCATTCAAAGTCTCCCAACATAGTACCATTTTAAACATAGAGAAATAAAACATTCAAATCCCAGTTTCAGGAAGTATCAAGTCAGTAGGCTTGAGTCCTGCAAACAACTAGGCTTAAAAATATCTAAGGGTGGGTGATTAGAAGTGTATGTTTCTGGGGCAGAGATAGACTGTATTAGCAGAGAATTGGAAACTTATCTCCCACAAATCATTCAGCAGTCTCTTTGATTAAGCAGACTGTAGTAGCCACCTGTTTTCTTTTCCCATTCATTGCCCCTCAAACTATGTTCATGTCTCTGTTTTAATCTATCCATGTAATGATTTTGCTCTAGGATCAGCTTCTAATAATGTAAAAACAACCAGCTGATCTTTTAATATCTCATAGTTGGCTTTAACAAAATATAATCGAATATTGAGACTTTTTCTATTTGTGACACATGACTGATTTGATGAGGCTTTTGGAAATATGCAATTACTTTCTGCAGTCTTTTTCTCATTTGAATTCTATTCTTGCAATTTCAGGAGTATTATTTTATGTGGTCAGCAAAAGCAAAATGAATGAATCCTCACAATTCAGTAATGTCAATGGCATATAGTTAGAAATCAAGTTAAAGGAAATTGGCTAATTTAAAAACAGAGTAAAAGACAAACAACTATAAGCAACTATATATCACAAGCAAATAAAAAACATGAACAACAACCCAACTTCAATAAGTTTTTCAATGACATATATGGACCATCCATGATGCCTGGCAAAGATGCACACAAGTTAATGGCTTCATGTTACCAACACATCTATAGTAGCTTGCAGGAGAAATATCCCCTTCAGTCTCTTGCATTTATAAACATGGTTCTCAGTTAATGAGGTAATTTTACTAAGGATATGTAACCTTGAAGAAGGGATAAAATTTCTTTGCTTTCAGGGGTCATAGCCTTACCCCATTTCCTGTCCTTATTCTTTTATTTCTGTGTGTAAGAAAGTTTGACCAACCAATTTTCTGCTCCCATATGCTTTTTTTTATCAATCATGAGTTGTATTATAAAATAAGCTCTTTGTTCCTTACACTGCTTTGCTCATGGTATTTTATCACACCAACCAAAAAGTGACAGATACAATCTCTTTAGACATTTTTATTTATCCCTGGCTGCTCCTAAATGTGATTCATAATAGTTCTATGCAATACTTTATTCTCTAATCCTACTTAAACTTCAAATTCTGGCACTTATAAATTGCTTTAGCATGCTTCTATGATCTGTTATTTTATTCATTCTTTCAGTCATTCATGAAATACATATTGACTCACTTTAGTGTGCTAGGTGATAAGGATACTGCAGTAAAGAAGTTTATCAAGTTCGCTGTTGTGGGCTTTAACTTCCTGCATCTGCAAAGACAAATCATCAACATACACAGTCAACCTATCTCCAAAAGAGGGAGAGTGATATCCTGTAGTGAGAACTCATTGGGATTAATATTTCTATTGTGTTTTCAGAGACTAGCCAATACTGATGTTTAATATTTACTGACTGCTTAAATTACATGAGCTAAGGATGTTACTAATCTGACTTTCTTATTTCTGCATTGAATTTTCAATACAGGCATAGATAATAGTCTTACTTTCCTAAAGGGATGAAAAGATATAGAGGAATATAGAGCAATATGAAAGAGATAACTATATGATCAGTGCTGAAGGAAGAATAGAAAATGAGAGATGACCCAAAAGCCACTTGGAAACCAGCATGGGAGCTTCATGTGGAGTGGATTTTAGTAACGAGAATTAGTAAGGAAAGAAACTGTGGGTAGAAAGAACTGCATCAGACACACTGAGACACAGTATTAAGCATGAGGATTTGCATGAGGTAGGGTAAAGATGGCCGAACACATGTTATAGGTGAGGGTTCTATACACTGTGCAAGAGTGTTTGATTTTATTTCAGAACTAATAGAGAGCTACTAAATTGTTCAAGCAGGTAAAGGATCACCTGTTTCATAGTTGAAAATGGACCCTTTGGTCTGAACTTGTTCCCAGAGCAGACCTTCATTACTGGCTCCACACCCATTCCCACAACACCCAGAGAAAGCCCATCACCCAGGTACTTTAACATGCCCAGGATAAAAGGTGAGGAGGACACAACATGTTCGGAACACCAGGAGTAACTGGTTCCTCCAGGATGAAGAGATACACAAACCACCACCTAGCCAGTGATGGGGATTATTTCAGGTCGGATCTTGTGCCCTGAGCAGATCTTGTGAACTTGTCCTGAACCTGCTCCCATTCCCAAAATGCGCAGGTACTCTAACACACCCATGAACACAGGATCACCAAAACATAGAATCGAATGATCACAGGTGCACTAACAGGCACAGGAGCACAGAGGAAGCTCAACTCCCAAGAGATTGGACATACCAAGGAGCACTGGAAATATGACAATATCAAGGTCACTGTTGAGGCTGCAATATCTTCCTAAATACCCAGCATTACTAGGACCAACATAGGAACTTGGAAAATATAAACCCCTACCCACTCAGAGGCATGAGTTTCTTCTCGCTTGTATATGTGTTGAGTGCAAACTCAGGGTTTTAGCCTCTCTCCTTCAACTCCTACAACAACAAAAGGAAGCTTGACTCCCAGGACCTCTGACATAAAAGAAACTTAGGGAGGCTTGTTCAGAACAGTACTTTAGTATCTCAGAGTCAGCTTGACTCCCAGGGTCTCTAACAAACTCAGGATCAAAGAATTATAGAATCCCAAAATCATAGGGTCACAAAAACACCTGGTCTCTGAGGAGTTTAGACACAGATACAATCACAAGAAAAACAGGCTCCAGTCAGAAAGCTAGGGCAAGTAGCACGAGAAATAACCAGATAGTGAGAGGCAAACAAAAGAACATAATCAACAGAAACCAAGAGTACTTGGCATCATTAGAACCCAGTTCTCCCAATTCAGCAAATCCTGGATACTCCATCACATCTGAAAAGCAGGATTCAGATTTGAAATCATATCTCATGATGATGATAGGGGACTTTTGGAAGGATATGAATAACTCCCTTAAATAAATACAGGAGAACACACCAAATAGATGACAGAATTGAATGAACACATACAGGATCTAAAAATGAAAATAGAAACATGTAGAAATCACAAAGGGAGACAACCGTAGAGATAGAAATCCTAGATAGAGATCAGGATTCCTAGATTCAAGCATCACTAAGAGAATACAAGAGACAGAAGAGAGAATCACGGGGGAAGAAGATACCATAGAAAACATCGACACAAGAATCAAAGAAAATGCAAAATGCAAAAAGCTCCTAACCCAAAATATCCAGGAAATATACAACACATGGAAATAGAAACTGAAAAGAGACACAAAAAACTAACAGAAGTTTCAATCCAAGTAAGTTTGACAGACATTTATAGAACATTTCATTCTAAAACAAAAGAATATACCAACTTCTCAACACCTCATGGCACCTTCTTCTAAATTGACCATATAGACAATCGCAAAACAGGCCTCAACAGATACAGAAACATTGAAATAATCCCATACATCCTATCAGATCACCATGGACTAAGGCTGGTCTTCAATAACAGAAACAAAAAAAAAGCCCACATAAGCATGAAAGCTTAACAATGCTCTACTTATTGATAGCTTGGTCAAGGAAGAAAGAAAGAAAGAAAGAAAGAAAGAAAGAAAGAAAGAAAGAAAGAAAGAAAGAAGAAAGAAAGAAAGAAAGAAAGAAAGAAACAAAGAAACAAAGAAACAAAGAAACAAAGAAATCAAAGACATTTTAGAATTTAATAAAAATGAAGGCACAAAATACCCAAACTTTTGGGAAACAATGAAATTAGTGCTAAGAGGGAAAACTCATAGCTCTGAGTACCTCCAAAGAGAAACTGTAGAGAGCATACACAAGCAGCTTGACAACACACCTGAAAGCTCTAAAGAAGAAGCAAATACACCCAGGAGAAGTAGAAGGCAGGAAATAATCAAACTCAGGGCTGAAATCAACCAGGCAGAAATAACAATAAAAAATACTATACAAAGAATCAACAAAATCAGGAGCTGCTTCTTCGGGAAAAAAGAAATAAAAAGATAGCTAAACCCTTATCCAGACTAATCATAGGGCATAGGGACAATATCCAAATTAACAATATCAGAAATGATAACAGAGTCATAACAACAGAAACAGGGGAAATTCAAAAAATCATAGCCTCTTACTACCAGAAACAGGAAAATCTGGAGAAAGACACAGGTACCAATGTTAAATCAGGATCAGATAAACTATCTAAACAATCCCATAAACCCTAAAGAAATAAAAGCAGGAAATTAAAAGTCTCCCAAGAACAAAAAGCTCAGGACCAGATGCATTTAGTGCAGAATTTATATCAGACTTTCATAGATTTAATACCAATACTCTCCAAACTATTCCACAAAATAGAAACAGATATAGCACTACCAAATTCCTTCTATGATACCACCATTTTGCTTATAATTAAACCACACAAAGACCCAGCAATGAAAGAGTAATACAGATCAATATCCCTTATGAACACTGATGCAAAAATACTCAATAAAATTCTCACAAATTGCACCCAAGAACACCTCAAAGCGATAATATATCATGATCAAGTAGGCTTCATTCCAAGGAAGCAGAGATAGTTCAATATATGGAAGTCCACCAAAGGAAGTTACTATATAAACATGCTCAAAGATCATCTCATTAGATGCTGAGAAGGCATATGACAAATTTCAACACTCCTTCATGTTAAAAGTCTTGGAAAGATCAGGAATCCAAGGCCCGTACCTAAACATAGTAAAAGCAATATACAGAAAACCATTAGCCAACATCAAACTAAATGGAGACCAATTTGAAGAAATCCCACTAAAATAAGTCACTAGAAAAGGCTGCACAGCCTCTCAAGACATATTCAATACAGTGCTTGAAATGAGGTGACATTCAGACAATGGCTGATGCTTGCCTTCTGATTATATTTTTGTTGTTGTTTTGTTTTGTTTTGTTTTGCTAAAAAGGAGCAAAGCAATGCTTTCCTTGCTGATCGCACTAATGAGTACTAAGCAGGAGATAGAAGCCACCTGAAAGCTGTCCAGGGGCCCAACCACCAATGCCTGTGCTGCCATCTTGCTTGATAAAGCTGACCAGGCTGCCTTTCTCTCAGAATCTTTAAAAATAACAACAGCATTTACCACTATAACTTCAAATAGGTCAGGACCTTGGACAGTATTTTCCCCTTCATCCCTTCATTCACAGAATATTGTTCTTCTGTTCATTTTCTTTACAGAATATAGTCCAGGACATGCATCCCAAAGTGCTAAAAAATTGTGGTTTTGAGACTTGGAACTGTCAGGTACCTAGTATGAAGGTCTGACAGAGTCAGATATGTGAGCTGCCTCCATTTCTTGGAGCTCGTGAAGACACTAAAAAAAGCAGCCATGGAAATGTATAAATTGCTCAAGCAATAAATGTATGTTTGGAGCTCAACCGGAATGAGCCTAGGCTTATGTTATAAATCAGAGTTCCAGTTAGTATTTTGTTCTGTTTGGCCAAGGGGCTATACACTGATAATTCCAGTCACAGCTCAGAGAAAAACAAAAGCTGGAAAATGAATAAAACATGAATTCTCATAAATTAATATTTCCTTTTCTTTCTTCTTAGAGATGATATATGCATCTAGGGTAGAAACAGCATTTTTCTCTTTTTTAGCCAGTTTTTTAAAAATAATATATTGATTATATATGGGATTGATATGAATGCAAAAGAATTAGGTAATTGTATTACCTCAGTCATGAATCTGACAAAGACTGAAAAAGAAATATCATCTTTCAAGACCATCTACCATCCAACATATCTCTAAATTCAAACGCAATGTTCAGGTTGCACTGTTTACTATTATAATGTGATACATTAATCTCATGTGACTAAAAACATACGGGAGATGCTGTGCTCATTGCCAAACAGACAAGAAGCACAAGATATGTGCTTTCAGAATAAAGCCCTCCAACGCCTGGAATCAAATCATGCAAATGTTAGCAAATGCAAATGCCAGCATCAGGCTTGGGAGTAACATTTACAGATGATCATCGGCCAGTGCTTAGTAGAAATTAAATTATATTTTGTCTCTAAAGAATACAAACAACTAGTGGTTTTAGAGGTTCTCAGAAACCATTTCTGTGTGGCAGTTCTTTTTTTCAGCCACTACCAACTTTCACCTCCAAGAAGTAGATGTGAAGAAAGCCAGCCGCTAAATGCATGCAAGCACGACTTTGCTTATGGTACCTGTGGGGTCGGCCTCCCAGGACTGTATAAGTAAAGGGTATAGCTAAATGATACGACACACAGACACTGAAGTATCAACTGTCCTAAATTTCATGCTGTGTTTCTAATATAATGATCTGATGAGGCAGATATTTTTCTTCCTCACACTGTGGCCCACAATACTTTGACCAACTTGTATGTTAGTGAAAGACTGAAAACACTAAATCAAATTTATTGATAAATGTTACATCTATTCATATTTATAGATTAAAACTTTAAAACTGGCTGGTGGCATGACTTGGTGCAGAAGAGCTTTTGTGGCATGTGACAGATCACCTGGAGCCAACTTAAAATTGGAAGGAGAGAACTAACTTGTAAATGCTGGCCTCTAACATTCACACTGGTACCGTGACATGTACATGCATGCACATATAAATACACACAGAGACATCACTTTTATAATAATAATAATAATAAAGTAAATATTCACTAGGAAAAATTCTAAATTATTTTAATTTTTGTTTAAAGGTGAAACTGGGCCCACCACATATAAGCTTAAATAGTACAGATTATTGTAAATAGCTGTCTTGCAGAAAATTATGAGTGAATATTCTTCTTACTGTCTCTGACATCTGGCCTCGTGGAATACAAGGAGATTTTCTATGTGTTCCTTTAATTAATCTCCTGTATGCTTCATGGTGGTTGGATAGGTTAAGAACTTATAACATGAATGCCTGAAATCCAAAATGTCCTCACATCCAAGATATTGGGAGTACCACCATGAAAGTTCAAGCCCAAGTGTCACCATTATCTTATGTGAAGTCAGAGTCAGTCACAGTGGTGACAGGTGAAACCTACTATGGGGAATTACCTTCAGTTTCCATTTTCAAGGTATTTTATTATGTATGTGCCTTTTTACCAACTCTTAAAAATTCTAACATCTAAAACATTTATATTTTAATCATCTCAGATAAGGCATTTTCAACCTCCTCAAGTCCTTCTGCCTGTCCTTCTCTCACTCTCTTTTTTCAGCGTGTGATGAAATGTGTGTCTAAAAGAAAAAAGGAAAAATAACTGGATAATGGGAAGAATAATTTCAATTTGTTTGTATTTTTTATATTTAAAAATATTTCACTTCCCAATGCAGTCTCCTACTAATTCAGAAACCTGCTTTATAAGTTTACTGGATTGTGGAATCTGAGCCATATTAGTAAACTTCTCAGTCATTTATAATATAATCTACTGGTCTTCCTTACTTTATAAATGTTTATTTTTACTTCCTGGATTATGTATAAATTATAGTATGATCATTTACTCCTATTTGTACAGACCTCTGAAATATAAAGTGATTGTTACTTTTACTAGGTATTTACTAAATGTTTGTCGTTATAAAAATACTCAACTTGACAGACATTTTGAAATGTTCTCATAAGTTATAGGAGTTTTCAGATAATTCTTCCTACCTCACTGACCAACTACCAGAAGTCTATTTTCTTCTGTTCTACAGAACTCTTTACAAATTTCTGATTCAAGCCAGTTGTAGGAGAAATTCTAGACAGCACAATTGCTTCCTAGAAATCAATTTTATTGAAAGAGCAAACATTATTTATTCTTACATCCCATTAGTGAGAACAATTTATATGGACATATCTCACATGAGAGATAAGAAAGGGACAGGAAATGCAGTCCTCAGGAAACATCATCTTGTTCTAAAGCATTCTCACATAATAAATGTAGATGCATTGACTACACCATTGCTACTTCGTAAGGCATTCTTAAGGCTAGATGAGCTAAGCAAAGGTTTTTAATCACAAATGAGAGACAGCCATAATTCTGTTATGCTGCTGAATAATTGGAAGGTACCTGGTATGGTCCTCTATGGATTTTTGTACCAATTACCCAATAATGAAGCAAACTTCATTCTTGCATCATTATAAAAGGCAAGTGCATATAAAATGGCATGCAAAATACTTCCAATGGTGTATTAAGAGAAAGACACTTTTCCAGTACCTAATATACTAGTTCTTCCCTTAGCAAACATGATTTCAATTCTAGCACATTCTTCAAGATCATTGTACATGTCCTTGAACATGAAATGACTCTGCTTAGGCAATTTGGCATTTTATAGCACAGTAGAACTGTGACTATATTTCAAATGGTAAGCCAAAATTCTGCAAAATGATTTTACTGTGGTGGGAAAGGTCTCTTAGTTTGGATTTTGTGATACTTAACAAAAATAAATAAATAAAACAATATCACATTCAATATCCTTTCTTTTTAGAGATATTTTCCCATTTATAAATAGTTACTAAGTATAATCCTTCCAGTGCAATTCATTAAGTATCTGGACTCTTACACTGTTTCTAAAGCTCTTTGCTGTGCAGAGCTCTTAGTTCATTTTACCTCCCATATTTACACAGCTGGAGATGAATCTCAGGGCTTTCCATGAAACAGCAAAAAGTTACCACTGAGATACAGTCTCTTCTGAATTGAACATTTTTGGATGCAGGATGAGAGAGAGAGAGAGAGAGAGGGAGAGAGGGGGGAGGGAGAGAGAGAGACAGAGACAGAGACACAGACAGACAGAAAGACAGAGACAGAGAGAAAGAGAGACACACACAGAGAGGAAGAGACAGAGGGAGAGAGGAAGAGAGGTAGAAAAGAGAGGAAGATAGAGGAAGGAAGAAAGAAAAAAGAGAGGGGGAGAGGGGAAGGGAGAGGGGGGAGGGAGAGGGATAGAGGAAGAGAGGGGCGAAAGAGAAAAGAGGGGGAGAGGGAGAGGGAGGGACGGAGGGAGGGAGGGATGGAGGGAGAGAGAGAAGAGAGAGAGAGAGAGAGAGAGAGAGAGAGAGAGAGAGAGAGAGAGAGAGAGAGAGAGAGAACTCTTAATGTTGGAGAAATTGATGCGAGGAATTAGTTATATAGATCATGAGAGAAATAAGAAACCACTAGCAATCAGCCATTCACATTCAAAGACTGGAGGTTACGATGGTGGAGGTGAGGTAGAGCTAATAGCCACACTCCTCTAGGGAAGCCGGAACACATCTGGTACCTTCAGCAGGACTTGCGAACAGTTTAAGCCTGATAGCACTGGTGCATAGGCAGAGAAATAGAGTCCTCTATAGTTATCCTTCTTCGCAATATCCTTCTAAATGTTAACAATACAAAGACTTGGCTAAAAAGACAAAGCTCCGCATTTCAACCTTTAGCTCTAGCCTTCCATTCCCCTCCATCTAGAAGGAAGCAATGCTGGCAGAAAATGTTCAGGGATTCGAAACTGGTATTACAGGCTAAGGAGGTAATTCACTAAATGAGGACACATGTACTTAACATGCATTTACCCTCAGTCACATACAACTGTAGTTACATGCACATATATCACTCAATGTACACACAACAGACAATAGATAGATAGATAGATAGATGAGAGATAGATAGATAGATAGATGATAGATAGATAGATAGATAGATAGATAGATAGATAGATAGATGAATAGATAAAACAGATGGAAGGATGGATGGATGCACAGACAGACGGAAGGATAGGACAGGACAGGACAGGACAGCATAATGGCTCTGATACTATTCTTCAGTGCTGCAGGATGATTTCCTGGGTGTCATTGTATTGATACATTTCTTCTATCTTTGCTGCTTGTTTTGTTTGTTTGACTGATTGTTACTCTACAATGTGCCTGAATAGAAGGAAGCACTGGCAAGAAATTCCAGGTTTGATTCCAGAAGATGATATCTAATGTTATATCCCAGCATATCATGTGCCTCCCTGGAGTAGAACATCTAGAGCTGGCTACCTTCTGGAGTCTCTCATCTGTGCATAAAGAGAATTTGGACAGATGAGACAAATTGGCATTGAAAGCTTCTCTGAGCCTTTGGAGAATGGCTCATCACTAACACAAGATTTTTGTTGTGTTCCTTTTTGTCTTATCTAAAAACTGTAAAGCATTGTTTCACTACTGCATGATTTGTCTGTCTCACTAGGCTTAGACCAATAGTAAAAGGTCAGTCAAAGATGCAAAAGACTGAAGGGACAATTAGAACATTTTGGCTTTATCTCTCAGGTAAATTTAATTGTAACTGGATGTGAAGTCTCATTGATATTGTTAAGTACCAGAACATTCGCCAGTCTCTGAAATCCAGATGAGATCTGCTCAGTCAGCACAGGTGGTATAACCTGGCAGTATCAAATGAGTCTAAGTCTTTTCTTTGATTCTAGAAGACCTTGGAATCAATAAATAACTTGGAGGACATTGGAGGCTCTGCCGGTAAGATAATAGATAAGTGTTAGGTTTATAATTGCACCCTGCCAGTAAAGGGGCCACGTTGGTTATATTCCTACAATGCAGACTGTGATTTTGTATTTCATTGATAAAAGTCCTTCTCATGGTTTCTTACAGTAATGTGTGTCACCAAAGATCTTTAAGGATATTATTCCTGCCTAATCTTGGGTTCTATACATCAAGAACTTTATTTGAAACACCACGGTCCCTCTAAGTGAAGGCTACAGTGTAATTGTGTTTAACAAGAATCCATCAATATTGATGATGACAGTAAATTTCTCTCACAAAGAATAATTGACTGATTTAAAAGTTTATGTGTAGATAAATGTCATCAAATTTTAGCCCAAAGGTTCTTCTAAGAAGAGTGCCTTCTGTTACAAGTTAAGTTAATTAATAGGTAAAAGCAAGCACCATTAATGGCATGCATTTTATGCCATTTTCCCCCCATGAAAAACAGAAGCCAAAGTGAAATAAGTGGTAGTTATCAGTGATGGAATAATGATTCTTTTTTCAAAGAACAGATGTTTCAAGATATATTACATTATTTTCCTTTGTACTCTGTAAAGAGGATTTGGGCTGGACAGGTAGAAAACAACTAACTGGGAATAACATAAATTAAGATTGATGGCAAAGTTTGTTTCTTTCATATGGTCTCTAAAAACCTTTCAAATTTGAATCATGTATCAAATTAAATATTCTTTGGGGAAATATAGAATGTATACATTCAGGTTTAATTTTCCTCTTAGGAGATTTCTTTGATGCTTTTAAAAATAATTGAATTCATATATGTTATACTACAGATTTCTGTCTTATTGGCATTTTCCTACCATCTTTATGAATGGGTTTTGTATTCATCAAACAGAAAAGTAAACAATACAACAAAGCCTTCTCATATTTTTAACTGCAAAATTTATTGATTCAAGTACATACCAACAAGTTCGCCATGTTGGCTGTTTCTCCAATCTCATTTAAACATACAGGGATGAAATGAAGACATTTCAAATGTCTGCCTCTGAGTTTGTGGCTCTAAAGAAATGGTTGGGTATGTGATGTAATTGGACCAGTTTCAGTCAAGAGTCGTGTGACTTGTACCTTGTTAGGGTCAATATATCTTTAACTACAGGTCTCTAAGTTAAAGGAAATGAACTGTTTTCCTGCACATACACCCCAAACCTCGAAACTGTTCCTGGTTTCTACTCCCTGTAGCCTAGTCTTAGAGAATTTTTGTCAGTGAATGAGTTCTACCTATGGCCTGTTCCATGTCCAGAACTTAGGAGTGTTCACTTAAACCACCAGCAAATATTTGATATAAAAGACAAGCACAAAATCAAGCATCAGGCAGCACTTGGGGATGATCATGGAGGCAGAGCTTCATCCTTGGAAGACTGATGTCCATTTTCACTGGGATGCTCTCTGCCTGCTTCATTTAAGTTATCTACAAATACCTAAAGTATCAGTTTTGAGCATATCTCCTCATGAACTGCAAGAAACTAATATAGGAAAAATATAACTATATTGACTGGATGAGGAGCAGCATTTCCAAAGTTATTTGTTATATTTCATTGTGTTAGCTTTTGAATGGAATAGTCATTTGTTAAAGTAAGTCCAGAAAGGCTCCTTGATTTGTGACTACTGTGAATGGTGTCATTTCCCTAATTTCTTTTTCAACCCTTTTATCCTTTGAATAGAGGAAGGCTACTTATTTGTGTTACTTTTATATTCAGTCACTTTGCTGAAGTTGTTTATTAACTGTAGAAAGTTCTCTGGTGGAATTTTGGGGTCACTTCAGTATACTATGATATCTCCTCTAAAAAGTGTTCATTTTGTTCAAATTGTTTAATCGCCCTGGCTAGGGCTTCAAGTACTAAATTGGATAGGGAGAGAGTGAACAGCCTTGTCTTGTTCCCGATTTTAGCAGAATTGCTTCAAGTTTCTCTCCATTTAATTTGATATGGGCTACCAGTTTGCTGTATATTGCTTTTACTAGTTTAGGTATTGGAATTGAATTCCTGATTTTTCCATGAATTTTATCATGAAGGGATGATGAAGTTTTTCAAATGTTTTTTCATTATCTAATGAGATGATCATGTGGCTTTTTTCTTTGCATTTGTTTAAATAGTGGATTATGTTAATGGATTTCCCTATATTGAATTATCTCTGCATCCTAGGCCGATGGCTACTTGATCATAGTTAATAATGCTTTGATGTCTGCTTGGATTTAGTTTGTAAGAATTTCATTGAGTATTTTTGCATTGATTTTCATAAGGCAATTTGGTCTGAAATTCTCTTTGTTGGTTCTTCATGTGGTTTAGGTATCTATGTAAGTATGTCTTCATAGGATGAATTAGGCAGTGTCCCTTCCATTTCTATTTTGTGGAATAGTTTTAATAGTTTTGGCATTAGGTCTTCTTTGATAGAATTTTGCACTAAATCCATCTGGTCCTGGGTTCCTTTTGTTTGAGAGACTTTTAATGACTGCTTTTATTTCTTTTGGAGGTATGGAAGTGTTTTGAGGGTTTATCTGTTCTTGATTTAATTTGGTACCTCTTTTCTCTCTTTAAAATTATCCATTTCATCCAGATTTCCCAGTTTTGTTGAGTATAGGTCTTTGTTGTAGGATCTGTCAATTTTTTAAAAATTTCCTCAGTTTCTGTTTTTATGTCTTTTTTTTTTCATTTCTGATTTTTTAAAATTTGAATACTCTCTGCATGCCCTCTGGTTAGTCTGACTAAGGGTTTATCTATCTTGTTGATTTTCTCAAAGAAACAGTTCCTGTTTTTGTTGATTCTTTGTATAGTTCATTTTTTTTCTTCTTGGTTGATTGAAGCCTTGAGTTTGATTATTTCCTGATGTCTGCTCATTTTGGATGTATTTGCTTCTTTTTTGGTCTAGGGCTGTCATTTGTGCTGTTAAGCTGCTAGAGTATGGTCTCTCTAGTTTCTTTTTGAAGGCACTCAGAGGTATGGGTTTTCCCCCTTAGCACTGCTTTCATTGTGTCCCATAAGTTTGGATATGTTGTGCTCTCCATCTCATTAAATTCTAAAAATTTTTAAATTTCTTTCTTCATTTTTTTCTCTGACCAAGTTTTCATTGAGTAAAGAATTCTTCAGCTTCCATGTGCATGTGGTTTTTCTGTTGTTTTTGTTGTTATTGAAGACCAGCCTTAGTCCATGATGATCTGATAAGATGCATAGAATTATTTCAATCTTACTATTTCTTTTGAGGTTTGCTTTGTGACTGATTATATGGTCAATTTTGTTGAAGGTCCCGTATTTTAAAGCCTTGCAGTTGAAATAAGTTTCACGGTCTAGAATTGTAGCACTGTAGTCAGTGCTCAGAATTTGTGGATTTTGTTAGATTTTGATTTTGTAACATTAAGTTAGGGATGTTTAGTTTGTATTTCAACTCGTGGTCAGTGTATAATATATATTGACATATGGAGACCATTAAATAAAACCTCATCCAATCACAATGCTGACTTGTGGAGAACAGTCTCAATGGATAGACCAGCAAAAACACTCCTGCACCTTAGGTTCATGGAACATTGCAGAAGATGGAGTGGAGCAGTTGTAAGAGTCAGACATCAGTTTTCTGTGAGATTCCATCTCCTCATAACCCCATACACAAATAAAGTCTTATGATCAACCAACATGACTGCCTAATCATGATCCTGGAAAGGACCAGCTGTTCCCTCAGCAAAACACACGTGCACTAATTCAACAATAAATCATACATATCAGCATTCAATCAAATAAATTTAGTAATATTTTGTTACTTGAGATGGACTTGATTCAGGTCCCCTGTGAATATCCAAATCCATGATACTTTAATTTCTTTATTTAAAAGATATACCACTTTCAAATTGTACACTATTTATTCACATTTATTCACAAATCAGTTTTAAATGATTTATACTGCATATGATGCAAATGTCAGTAAGTGGCTGGTACACTATCATTTAGGCACTCATGTCAAGATGCATTTCAAGATAATGTAAAAAAAAAGTCCATGCATGTTCAGGAAAGACACACATTAAAATATTTTTGACCTCTGTTTTGCTCAACCTATAGTCTAAAAGCTTAGTGTAAATATAAACTCTAAAATGGCCTCATTCTTTTTCTCTGCTACTTACAGAAACTCCCATGGGAAAAGCTTGCTTTATCCACCATGTACTAGATCACACTCCCTAATTTAACAAAGAGTTTTTCATTATTCCTTTAGTAAAACCATTTGCATCAGAGTGGGCAATGAGTTCTACTTTTCTTTGTTTATTATCCCATTTTAATTTTTCTCATAACATGTTATCCCTTCTTTTTAAGTATTTAGAACAAACTTTCAGAAACCACTTCCATCATCTCTTCCTATCTGAACAAACAGTATAGTACTTTTTTATCTTTTTTGGTTCCCCTTTACTTCATATGTAAGGAGCCACAGAGCATTGAGACATAGTTCTCACCTCAGTCCTGTCATTACTGGATTCTCTGGGGAATCTTGTCCTCTCAGGAATGTTCACTCTGCACTGATGAGCTGGCTCAAATCCTGTTCACTGTTAAATTCTCTATGAATTTGACAGTATGTGGACTAAATTTTACTCGACTCTGATTCTCTGCATATCTAAGGGACACTCAGTCCTACAATATAAGACAACTAGTTCCACACACAAACTTACAGTTTGTCTTTGACATTCCTATTTCAGTACACAGAAGTAACACATTCGAAATGTTTAGACTATAAAACCACAAGTCAATCTTGGTCAATATCTTACTATGTACTATGTTTAATACATTAATGAATCTGTTTGAAATGACTCTCATAGAATATTAGCATTATAAGTAGACAGACTTTTAATTAATATTAACTTAAGTACTTTTCATTACCTTTATACCTACTTAGTTCAATTCAATGGAATCTTGAACTTAAGCTTATTATTAAGCTGATTTTTCTTTTCCTGAGTCTAACCCTTGCTACAGAATATGTGCATATATCATGGTGACAGTTTCTAAAAATAAATTTTATCACAGCATCTTTATCTTGTCCAGTGTTTTATTAAGCATGGAATCACCTTAGGGATAAGAAGTGAGTCGGTGTTATGGTGCCTGCCTAGCAGGCACAAAGTCCCAGATGCTCTTCTAGCATTTATTACTTTCCCCCCAAAAAGGAAAGCTCAAACTATATTTTTAGAATGCTAAGTTAAATGGGCAAGTTCTGTGTTTTTATATGAATATAATCTAGCTGTGAGGACCTGTGTCTATTAAGATGTTTTTGCAAAGATCTGTCACGTAGGTGCTTAAAGGAGTGTATTTAAAAAGTTCATTCTTAGCCTCTTATAATTCTGAATAAGAATTAGAGACATAATGAAGAAATATATTTGCCAGTACTTTAGATATATGCCATTTTTACACATATACTAAAAATGGCTAGAGAGCGTTAGGGAAACAAATTCTCTGACTATAAACTATATTTTATATTATTTCACCAAATATTACATGTTTATCTACTGAAATAAGAATTCTGCTTATGTTTTCCAAATGTATATGTTTTCCTAAAGAGAGCAGCTCAAATAAAATAGACCGAGATTCCTTCTCTTTGAGACAATTAATCAATTGGGACAACCAACAATGACTGAAGTAATCCTAGAGTTATGGACTCCGGGAAACTTCAGAGACGGGCATTTCCTCTGGGAATGGCAGATGTTTCAAGCTTGTGGACAGTTTCACAAAAAAGAAATGTTGATCAAACTCTCATGATTTGAGGTGAAACAGATATCATATATGAGCAATTGTACATTAGGCTATAAACACTGGTACTTCATGTAGTGCTGTTTGGTTTTCTTGCTTGTTTGTTTGTTTGTTGTTGTTTTTGATTCTGTCTTTATTCCATTCTGGGAAATGTAACCTGATATAATAATGGTTAAGCAATGATAAGAATGACATTAAATATCCTCTAATAGTGTGAAAACAAACCCAATTTTCTCCACTATCAATACCTTGAGTAGTCAGTTGTACTGTGTGTAAAGAGAACCTTTTTATGGGAGCAACACATTTATCATGGAAAGCACAGGTCATTGTCATTTTCGAATAAGTAACTGTTTCATTTCTCTTCTTGTTCAGTCTTCATGTATGTTCTTCACACTTAGTACTTCTTAGATCTTTTTCAGAAAATAATCTTAAATTTTGCTTCCTTTGCACTTCAGATGGATGTAGGATAGATAGAAGATAGATAGATGATATATCATAGATAGAAGATAGATAGATAGATAGATAACTGATAGATAGATAGATAGATAGATAAATGGTAGATAGAGCATGTCACTTGTGAGTCTGTGACTCTGTAGAGAAACTTGATATCCTGCGAATCAATCAGAAAATGAAGGATTTACCATGAAAAAAAGTCAAAATCCGAGCTCTTAAAAACTGCATGCAAATACATTAGAAGGTTTTTAAAAAAAAATTATCTAAAAGAAAATTCAAATGCAACTATGCACTTTTGAATTCTTAGTAAACATGGGGTTAGTTTCAGACAGAGAGAATGTATCCATCCAGTGCCAGAGGATGTCAGGTCCCCACTCCGTTCTCACCAGTTCCTAAGGAATTAATAGCTTTCTTATCTAGCACGCCTCATTATTTTTATTTGTTAATATTATGCTTCCTTTGCTTTCCAGTCAGTGCTTTACATGCCTTGAGGGATGACTTAAAGAGAAAAACGCTGCCCAGCAGCATGAATTATTTGGCTACTTGGCAATACTGAACTCAGCTATCTTTTCTCCCCCTCTTCCTCATTGGGAATAAAGGAAACAGGAAGCCAAAAAGACAAGAAGAATTGAATTCATTATATAACGCGCTATGACGCCGCAGTTAATATACTGTATAAATGCATTAAAAACTAAATAATGGGCAGAGGCTTTGAGTGTGAAAACTGCTTAGTGTATTAATTGTATTCATAAAATCAGAGTGCAGAAACGCGGGTGCATCCGTTCTGCCGGCTCCTGATAAACCTGAGCGGGTGCTCCCCTAGGGGGCTCACACTTCCTCAGAGTGCCAGGATGACTGCAGATATGATCGGGAGGAATGTCAGAGCACACCAAAGTGTGTGATATTGACACTTCTCTTAGGACTAATTGAGTGTACTGCATTCAGTCTCACCGGTGATTAAAATGAAAGGTTTGAAGACCTGTCGCTCGAGATTACCTTTCAGCACTCAAAAGGAAAAGTGTCCCCGTGGTATGAATGCAGTCACACTGTTACAGATTGACTAGCTTTAATACAAGGAAGAGATGACAATTCTTCAAATACCCCAGATTACTTAAGTGTTACATATTGCACCTGTAAGTGTGAAAGCCCAGGAGCCCTGCATTTACCATCAGCCTCATTCCTTTACCAGGTTATATGTGCTAATGAACAAACATGAAAAACTAATTATATCCCATAAATGACTGTTTATTGCTAAGCTGTCCCCCTTATTTTACTCTTTAAAGCTTTACTTCTAATTGCAATGGGCTACACGTACATTCTTTTTTCATTATTAAAACATAAACCTTGAGGAGAATGGGGGTTACTCTCTAAGCATTTTGTAGAAACATAAAACAGCTTAAATATTTCAATATTTCTTTGTGCAATGCTCAACCATCAAAGAATTAAATATGCCTATTTTCCTTGTGTCGCGTTGGGTATTATACCAGCATTTCCTAAGCATTGCTCCCTGATCACTTACTCTGTATAGAGCTACTGATACAAAATTTCAACTGCATTTTCAATGTAGATTTTAAGTACAGGGAAAAGCAGAGTAAGATTTTATTTCCATATGGGCGGAATGCAAAACAGCTACTTATTCAGATGTCCTTTGCTAAACAATGTGGGATGGCCACACTGGGAAAATGGGTCATTCTGTTGTTTATTATTCCTTGAGTTGTGCTTTTGTTTAATTCTTCCCAGTTCATCAAAGCATCAAGTGTCTCTGTGGCATCTGTACAAAGACAGTGACATTCTGCCCTCCAAAGTTAATTTCCCATCTGACAATTGCAATTAGTTTTGCATGTGATTTAGATTCAAACTCACATTTGGATAACAGTATATAGTGAACAGGGTCATTTCCCTAAGGTTGTCACAGACTAAGTGCCCACTAGAAAAACGAGTGGGGCATGTTGCTGGATATGATTGTAGGATCAGTCCTGGCGCTATATAATGATCTCAAGGCTTGCACAGGCCACACTGGAAAAAGTAATTATCACAGAGACTAGGAATCTTGGTGGTTTTGAATTTGAAAAGAGTATAATTGTTTTCTGTTTATTTATCTCATATATTTTTTAATTTAAGTATGGAATTTCCCCTCACACATACACAAGAATGAAGGAGTTAGGTTGCACCCATGCAGCTATGCATCCAGGTTTTCTTATGAGCTCTAAGGACTCATCAGGTAAAGGCACTTTCCTCACATGCCAGGGAACCAGATTTCAAACTATAGAATGCGTATTAAATGAGGCAGAAATAAATTCTATGTGTGCTTATGAGGAAGAACACTTGGCACAAGCCTGAGAACCATGCATGAATGGAGTTGGCTCTCCTTGTACCTGTAGAGTTGGTCTGTAGATCAATCACAAACCCCATGTTTGCAGTCCAAGTGCTCTTATATACTGAACTATCTCCCCAAATCCCAAAGAGTGAAATTTTCAGTGCAAACATACCATTACAGATGTATTCCTATATTAGCCCACATCTCTGCAAACAGTAAACCTATAAAAACTTAGCTTTTTATTTGTACCTATGGTGAATCCTATCATTCTGTATAATCTTTATAAAGTGGGCTTTTGAGACAAATAGGGATGGCAAGCCAAAATCCTTTAGGTAGGTTTTTGTTTCATTTTTAAAAAGGCTATCTAAAAATGTAATGGCTATAAGTTTTTCATACTAAATTTACAATTGTTTCTTTGTGGGTGAATGACACTTTCATTATTTAATAGACAGTTGTTGTTTTAGGAAGGACACCAAAAAAAAAAAAAAAAAAAGTAGAGGTTTGAAAAAAATCTTCTCAAAGTCTACACAATAAATAGTAGCTTTGAAGTCAAAGCGTTTGCTCTATAAGATAAAATAAAGGTTTAATAATGACAGATTAGAAAGAACAGCTCAAACCATCCAAGGCCATTTTTAGATAGAGAGACAGAGAAGTCAGAAGGAGGACCACTGAGATAAGGGCTCTTATTTCTTTGTTCAATTTTATGATTTAGAGAAAGGCTTTCAAAAAGTACAGCATGACCTTCAGTTTCCTTTGCAGCTGAGGGTGACCATGAACCCATAATTTATTGTTTCTACTTCCAAAGTATGTAGAGTGCAAGCGTGCATTGGGATGCTTAGATGGATAGGCCATGGGTTTGAATGAACAACACAGCAGCCTGCAGAAGCAACTGCTTCAGTGTTCTGAGGAATCATATTGAGCTGTACTACATAGAATGGAAACTCAGAAGTGTCAAGTCTACACCTAGAGACCATTCTACTTTTCCTTTCTAGCAGCTCTTGCTGTCTTTATTTCTCTTAGGAAGAACATTACAGCAATATTGGACATACTGGACACATCAGAGCCATTTTTCAACAACATGTTTTCAGGCCCAAAGGAGATCACGAGCTTGACAACTCCTCTGAAGACCCAACAGTCTAAAGGCCTCCCAGTGTTGCTGCATGGAGGGCAACCCTGGAAATGAAAAATCTATGAAAGAGTTCAGAAACTACATATAACGCACCACCAACAAAATACAAGAGATAGAAGAGAGAATCTCAGGTGTAGAAGATACCTTAGAAGATATTGACACAATTGTCAAAGAATATTCAAAACATAAAAAAAACCTCATAACCCAAAACATCCAGGAAATCTAGGACACAGTAAAACAACCAAATTTAAAATAATAGGAATAAAAGAGAGCAAAGATTCCAAGCTAAAAGGACCCGAAAATGCCTTCAGCAAAATCATAGAAGAAAATTTCCCCAATATAAAGAAAGAGAAGGCTATAGATGCACAAGTAGTATATGGAGTACAAAATAGATTGAATCAGGAAAGAAAATCTTCTCTTCACACAATAATCAGAACACTAGATGCACAGAACAAAAACAGAATATTAAAAGCTGTAAGGGGAAAAAAGCCATGTAACATAAAGAGGCAGATCTATCAGAATTACGCCAGATTTCTCAATGGAGACCTTAAAAGTCAAAAGAGCCTAGACAGAGGTTATGTAGACCCTAATGAAAGAGAAATGCTTCCCAGGCTACTATACTACACAAAAATCTCAATAATCAAAGATGGAGAAAATATACTCCAGGACAAACCCAAATTTAAACAATACTTATCTCCCAGTCCAGCTCTATAAAGGATTTTAGAAGAGAAAGAACAAAACAAGGAAGGTACCTACACCAAAGATAAAACAAGATATTAATCATCTCACAACCAAGCCAAAAAGAGAGAATCACATGTACACAATGTCGCCTACAACAACAAACATAACAGGAACTAACAATCATTTGTCTCTAATATTTCTTGATGTCAAAAGAATCAATTTCTCAATGAAAAGACAAGCTAACAGACTGGATAAACAAACAGGATCTAGAATTTTGCTGAATATAGGAAACATACTTCAATAACAAAGACACTAAAAGTAAAAAGCTAGCAAAAAATATTCCAAGCAAATGATCCCAAGAAACAAGCTGAACTTATCCAATAAAATAGACTGTTAACCAAAAGTTATCAAGCAAGAAATAGAAAGACATTTCATATTCATCAAAGAGAAAAATCACCTAGAGAAAGTCTTAATTCTGAACATCTATGTCTCCAATGCAAGGGCACCAACATTTATAAAAGAAACTTTACTAAAGCTCAAAACACATATTGATACCCACACAATAATAGTGGGAGACTTCAACACCCTACTCTCATTATTTGACAGGTCATTATAATAGAAACTAAATAGAGACATAGCCAAACTAATAGAGGTTATGAACCAAATTACTTTAAGTGACTTCTACATAACCTTTCACCCCAAAACAAAAGAATAATCCTTCTTTTGATAACCTCACGGTACCTTCTCCAAAAATGACCACATAATCAGTTGCAAAAAAAGCCTCAACAGATACAATTACCATGGACTAAGGCTGGGCTTCAATAATAAAAAAAAAACAATAGAAAACCCATATACCTATGAAAACTGAAAAACTCTCTACTCAGTCATTACTTGGTCAGGGAAGAAATAAAAATTTAAAGACTTCCTGGAATTTAATGAAAATGAAGACACAGCATACCAAACTTATGGCACACAATGAAAGCCATTCTAAGAGGAAAATCCATAGCATGAAGCATTTTCCTGAAGAAATTGGAGAAATCCTACACTAACGACTTAGTAGCACACCTGAGAGCTCTAGAAAAAAACAGAAGCAAACAAACCCCAGAAGAGTAGACAGCAGGAAATAGTCAAACTCATGAGTTGAAATCAACCAAATAAAAATAAAGAGAACAATACAAAGACTCAACTAAACCAAATACAGTTTTGGGACATTTCGTTTGTTTTGTTTTTGAGAAAATCAACAAGATAGATAACTCCCTCGCCAAACTAACTAAAGGGCCCAAAGATAGTACCCAAATCAACAAAGTCAGGAATGAGAAAGAAAACAACAGAAACTGAGAAAATTGAAAAAAATATCAGATCATCCTACAAAAGCTTATATTCAACAAAACTGAAAAATCTAGATGTAATGGATGATTATCTAGACAGGTACCCCACACCAAAATTAAATCAAAAGTAGTTAAACTACCTAAACATACCCATATTCCCTAAGGAGACAGAAGATGTCATTAAAATCCTTCCTATCCAAAGAAAATCCCAGGGCCACATGGGTTTTGTGTAGAATTCTACCAGACCTTCAAAGAAGACCTAATATGAACACTCCTCTTCAAGTTATTCCATAAAATTGAAACAGAAAGGAACACTATATAATTCAGTCTAGTAAGTTACAAATACTGTGATAACTAAACCACACAAGGATCTCCCTCAAAATTGAACTACAGAACAGTTTTGCTTATGGATATCAATGTCAAATACTCAATAAAATTCTAGTAATTCAAATTCAAGAATACAAGAAAATCATCATTCATCATAATCGAGTAGGCTTCAATTCAGGGATGTAAGGTTCGTTGCATATACTAAAGGCCCATTTACATAATCCAGTATATTAAACAAACTCAAAGAAATAATCACATGATCATCTCCTTAGATGCCGAAAAAGCATTTGACAAAATACACACCCTATCATGTTAAAAGTATTGGAGAAATCACGAATTTAAGGCCCATACTTAGTGATAATGAAAGCAGTGTATTGCAAACCCAATGTACAGGTGAATGAAGAGATACTTGAAACAATCCTATTAAAACCAGTAACAAGACAAGGATATCTCTAGAAGTTCTAGCTGGAGCAATAAGACAACCAAATGAGATCAAAAGAATACAAATTGGGAAAGAAGTCAAGGTATCACTATTTGCCTATTATGTGATAATATGCAAAGCTAACTGCCAAAATTGCACCAGGATTGGAGGATGGGCAATCCTCTGAGAGATGGTGTGGGAGGTATGTGGGGGGAGTGGTCAAGGGTGCAGACCAGGATGGAGATAAAGTCCGGTCTGTAAAAAGAATTAGTGAATATATATAAATGAGTAGATAAACAGACAGACAGACAGACAGACAGACAGACTAAAATAGGTATTAGTGAGAAAGAAAGATATCAATACAAATAATAAAAATTAATAATAAAAGTAGAAGTTACTGTTGTCAATTTTGCTAGAGCGATAGAAGCTGTGTATGGCATATAAATTTTGTTAGGGAGAGAAGCAACTGACTAACCTATGAGAGAAGACAGAAGTCCTGTGACCTAGCATACACAGTTTAAATGACAAGAGACAGAGACATTTGGAGGTGCAGATTTCCAGAATCAAGTTTGGAGTCTACTCCTTAAAGAAATATTTGGGGAGTTTAGAATGGGGATTGTGCTGCACAAAGGAAGGACAGATGATCCCAAGGAAAGAATGCAAGCAGACCTCTCTCCCCTGAGCACCTGGGGTTTACATGGTGCTTTTCTTGGTAGCTTTGACAGGGACCATAGTAGGCAATATGTCAAGTGATAAATTTGATTAATGGCAAACATTTAGTACTACATTAGGTTTCCGCTTCAATAAAAATAATGGCCAGATATTAAGACACCCCTGTGCCTTCTTTAGACTCTTATAAACATAATCTTTACAAAACAAAGTATATTCTCAATATGTAGGAATATGTCGATGTTAAAATAACCTAAGAGCTCTGCCCTCACTGCAGAAAAATCAAAATATGCTTTGAAATGCCCAGGTAATTCATGTAAGTACACTGCTTGTCTAATTATTAACACGGAATGCTGAACCAACCCTGAGATAGAACCAATATGGTAGTGGTGAAAAAGCACCCCCTCCCCCACTGGCTGCCATATTTCTTAGCCAGTTTCTGGAATTCTTATCCCAACTAATGGCCTTTGTCCAAAGACCATCTTTAGAATGCCTAGCTTTCTTTATGGACCTGGGAAAAGAGAAAATACGGTAATTACTAAAGACTGGTCAGTTAGGTAACCACATAATTAGAATATATTGATGAGAGCATATTGTTTCATTCATTTTATGGTTTATCACGTGGGCTCATTTATAAGCAAGTAACATGCTCAAGGCATCACCATAATGTGGTAGTTCAGTGGCCAGCATTCCCATGTGGTTTAATGGACAACTGAAGTTTAATAGGAAAAAAGAATGTATAAGTGGACACTGTACCACTGTCCTAAAACCCATGTAATTCTTTATATGTAATACATAAGGAAGTATTAATAATTTTATTTATTATTATATGTAATTACATCTCCATTTAGCAAAATTTTAAATTAGTTAATCACACTTAAAAATTAAAGTCATGTTAATATCATAGATGAAATAGAAGAGAAAGGTAAAGTTGCTATTATATGTTCTTAAATACTATTAATATATTTCTGACTGAACCAATGGATGAGAAATAATGATTCATTTTTTAAATTAATAAAAGTGCATTCAGGTGTTTATTTCAACCACGTCCAGAAAATCCTGTGTCCCTTTCAAACTTTGTCAGTTATATTGGCTCTGCTCTGCATTGTGTGTCTTTCAAACACACAGTCTTCCTTGTGGGTCAGTGACGTGTATTTCTCTCCATTTTCCTTCTCTATCACTCTTCATATAGTGTGAAGCATCAGAAACATTAAATAGTCACCCTTCCTGAATTTGTGGCCTGTTTAGAGTTTTGCCATTGTCTTTATTAGCTCCTTATTCTCATTTTAGAAGACTCACATTTCTGCCACAAACTTCTGGATATGTCAAGGGTATTTTTCAGTATATTTTACTTTTTTACTTTTTGTACTTTAAGTTAAGGTCATAGGCATTCTAAATTTTTTGACATCTAATTTCATTGTTGACAAATTATTTCTTATAAAGTTCAGATATCAATTTAAGGCAGTTGGACATTACATTTTTATGCTCTACTGTTCAGATGCCACAGAATTTTACTCTAGTTAGGGAGTCTCCTACCTTAATGACTGCAACTCATTATATTCTGGGCTTCTTGTGGTTTGAATCACTTAATGGTTGGATGCTGTTTATAGCTTTTAAAGTTCTCCCCTTACCCCTTCTTAGTTAATTTATTTTAGTATTATATGATCCTATCCTAGAAATGGAAAAATCAAGTAAAAGGGTGAGGCTGACAGACCTCCATTGAGTTTCCTTACAATTTGTTTCAAGATTTATTCAATATAAATTATATAATCTTTTACCCATTTTAACTGAAAATAAAATTTTTATACATATATTATGATCATGACTTACCCTCTCACAGTTTCTACCTATCTCCCACTCATGACTTCTTTCTTTCACTAGAAAAATAAACAGGCAAAGTACATATATAGACAAACACACACGCACACACACACACACACACAGAAATAACCCATAATTGAAGAAAGTGAAAGCACCAGAAACATACACAAACAGAGACAGAACTACAAAATCATAAAGTATAATGTATAAGCAAAAGAATAGTAAAAAACAAAACAAAACAAAACAAACCTTATTTATAAAAGCCAGAAGCTGGAAACAACCCAGATGTTCCTCAACTCAGGAATGGATACAAAAAATGTGGTACATTTACACAATGGAGGGCTACTCAACCATTAAAAACAATGACTTCATAAAATTTCCAGGAAAATGGATGGACCTATAAAATATCATTAGGAGTGAGGTAACCCAGTGATAAAAGAACACAGGGTATGTAATCATGAGTAAGTGGATGTTAGGCAAAAAGCTCAGGATAACCTCTATACAACTCATAGACCATATGAAGGTCAAAAAGAAAGAATACCAAAATGAAGATGCTTCAGTCTTACTTAGGAGAGGGAACAGAATAATAATGGGAGATAAAGGAGAGAGGGGAAAAGAGGTAAAGGATCAGGTATGGAATGAGACAGGGGAGATAAACTCATATGTTTGAAGAAGCCTGTGAGGCCAGAGTGTGGAATGTCACAGTTTGTACGTGCTTGGCCCATAAGTGGCACTGTTATGAGTAGATATGTTGGAATATGTGTGTCACTGTGGGTATGGGCTTTAAGACCCTCATGCTAACTGCCTTGAAGCCAGTAATCTGCTAACACACCTCAGATGAAGATGTAGAATTCTCAGCTCTTCCTGCTTCACACCTGCCTGAAAGCTGCCATGTTCCTGCCTTGATGATAATGGACTGAACCTCTGAACATGTAAGCCAGTTCCAGTTAAATTTTGTTTTTTTAAGAGTTGCCTTGGTTATGGTGTCTGTTTACAGCACTAGACCCTTAAGAACCCATCCCTTACTTTAAAACTTATTTTTCAAGACTGACTGATACAATTGTTTCACAATGTTAGTTGTTTTTTCCTTTGTATTTTTAGCCACTTACAGAAGTCACTATTGCCCTCATAGCAAAACTGCCCAAACAATTGAATTTGTTTCACTTAAAGATATGCAGATTTATAAATCTCCTAAAACAAATGGATTCATTTGGTTCAAGTCTGAATTCTTAGTCTCCTTTACCATCCACAGAGCAGTAAGATTTAATGAATGACTTCATATTATACTTTCCTTCAATGCTCAGTCAAAAAATAGTAGGTTACTCTCAAAAATCTGGTATACACTTGTTTATACACAAAACATACACATAAATACAAATTATGTAAAAAATGATGGATTAAAGTATATGCATATACTCATACCTATATTATTTATATACATATACATAGATACATAGGCACATAAGCATACACACACACATATACATGAACATAAAATAATCAGAAATGCTTGTTGTTCCAACTCATAGTCAATGAAAAAAGACTTTTACTGGTTATTTTTAAACATCCCTTATCTTTTTATAGATATATTTTAAGTGAATTTAATGTTTCACATTCTTTCTTCTTTAAGAAGAAGTGATTATTAAAAGTTGGATGTTTGAGAGATGGTCATGGTCCCTTTTGTAGATTCAATTTAGGGTGACAATTTGATAGACATTTCTTCCTGAACTTTGGGATGTGAGACTTGAACTTAACAAGGTCAATGAAATAGACAGGAATCTGGCTGCTGTCTTTAGAGATGATCACTTAAATGATGACAGAAAGATACAATTCTTTAAGAAAAGGAGTTAGAATAGAGGAATAAAAGGTTGATCAACTCCATTTATCATTTAAAACACATCACAAGGAAGCAGAAAAAAATCAAAACAAACAACTTATAATGAAACAAGTAAAAATAATCAGAATTTAAAGATGCCAAAATCCCGGACTCAGAGCGGAGCCTGGCCTACCTGCCACGCAGAACAGCGGCTCATAGAGGCTGAGCAACTGGTGAGTGGTAGACCTAGACTGCAGGGGAGCAGAGAGATCTCTGCGGAGTGCACACGGAAAGTGCACACCCTAACTTGCCCTGAACCTGCCTTGCCCGATCCAGCGATTGGGAACAGAAAATTAGAACTTCTGTTTCCGCCCGGAGGCGACTTCAGAACACAGAGCAGAGCCTGGCCCATCTGACACCCAGAACTGAGGCTCCTAGAGGCTGAGCAACTGGAGGGAGGGAGACCTGGGCTGCAGGGGAGCAGAGAGATCTCTGTGGAGTACACACGGAAAGTGCAACCCTGTCTTGCCCTGCCCTGCCATGCCTGATCCAGCAAACAGAAACAGAACGTTGGAACTTCTGCTCACAACCGACTACTCTGAGGCATAAAACAGGGCTCGACCCATCTGACACCTGAACCAGTGGAGAACCAGGGACACAGACCAAATACAAGGGAAAGGCAAAAATATATCACTGACAACAAAATGGCAAGAGGAAAGAGAAAGAGTATATCCCAAGGGAACCAACACAATCTAGCAACACCAGAGCCCAGCTCTCACATAACAGCAAACATCGGAATTCCAAACACTCCAGAAAAAGAAAACACACACCTGAAATCATACCTCAAGATGCTGATAGAGATACTTAAACAAGAAAGGGAGGAAAAGCAAAAAGATTCAGAAGCTTTTAAAGAAGAAACAAGAAAAACACTCAAAGAACTCAAAGAACTAGAGGAAAACAGAACCAAAGAAATAAAGGAATGGAAGAGGGAAATAAAAACAGAGATTGACACAATAAAGAAAAAACTAAAAGAGATAACCCTAGAGTCAGAACACGAAACAAAAAAAAGAAATCAGGAGTCACAGAAGCAAGCATTTCCAATAGATTACAAGAGATCGAAGAGAGAATCTCAGGGGCAGAAGACAACATTGCAAACATAGACAAAACAGCCAGAGAAGATGCAAAAAACAAAAAGCTCCTAACCTAAAATGTCCAGGAAATCCAAGACACAATGAGAAGACCGAACCTAAGAA
Organism: Micromys minutus; assembly: GCF_963924665.1. Lineage (NCBI taxonomy): Eukaryota > Metazoa > Chordata > Mammalia > Rodentia > Muridae > Micromys > Micromys minutus. The sequence continues at coordinate 8,305,653 of NC_137984.1, forward strand.
TAATAGGAATAGAAGAGGGAGAAGAGTATCAACTAAGAGGCACAGTAAATATCTTCAACAAAATCATAGAAGAAAACTTCCCTACCCTCAAGAATGAGATGACCACGAGCATAAAAGAAGCCTTCAGAACTCCAAATAGGTTGGAACAGGAAAGAAACACCTCCCGACACATAATAGTAAAAACATCAAGTGTCCAAAGTAAAGAAAGAATACTAAAAGCAGTAAGGAAAAAAGTTCAGGTAACATATAAAGGCAGACCAATCAGACTCATACCCGATTTCTCAACAGAGACTATGAAAGCTAGAAGAGCCTGGACAGACATCATGCACTCCTTAAGAGAGCACAAGTGCCAGCCCAAGCTGCTATACCCAGAAAAACTATCAATCACCATCGATGGAGAGACGAAGATATTTTAAGAAAATCAAAATTCACACAATATCTGACTACAAACCCAGCACTACAACGAATTATAGGTGGAAAACCCAATACAATGAGGGAAAATACAGCCTAGTAAAAACAAGAAAACTCCCAAACAAGAAAACTAAAAGAAGAAAAAAACACAGACACAACTCAACCCACAAAAGCAATAATGGCAGGAAACAGAAACAACTATTCCTTGATATCTATTAACATAAATGGTCTCAACTCTCCAATAAAAAGACATAGACTATCAGACTGGAACATAAACAAAATCCAGCCTTTTGCTGCATACAGGAAACTTATCTCAGAGACAAAGAAAGACACTATCTCAGAGTAAAAGGGTGGGAAAAAAACTTCCAAGCAAACAGCTCCAAGAAGCAAGCTGGAGTGGCTATTCTAATATCGAATAAAGTAAATTTCCAACCAAAAGTTATCAAAAAAGATAAGGAAGGACACTTTTTACTCATTACCAGGGAAATCTGTCAGGAGGAACTCTCAATCCTTAACATATATGCTCCAAATAAAAAATTACCCACATTCATAAAAGAAACCCTACTAAAGCTCAAAAAATACATTTCACCCCACACAATAATAGTGGGAGACTTTAATACCCCACTCTTACCAATATACAAATCATGGAAATAGAAACTGAACAAGGACACTGCAAAACTAGCAGAGACTTTGAACCAACTAGAATTAATAGATATATACAGAGCATACTATCACAAAGTAAAAGAATACACCTTCATCTCACCACCCCATGGCACCTTCTTGAAAATTGACCACATAATTGGACACAGAACAAGCCTCCATCCATATAAGAAGATTGAAATACTCCCATGCATCCCCTCAGATCAACATGGTCTACAGCTGGTCTTTAACAACACAAAGACAACAAAAATTCCACATACACATGGAAACTAAACAATGCTCTGTTAAAGGATAGCAGGGTCAAAGAAGAAATAAAGAAAGAAATTAAGGATTTTCTAGAAATCAACGGAAATGAAAACACAACATACCCAAAACTATGGGATGCAATGAAAGCAGTATTGAGAGGAAAATTCATAGCCCTAAGTGCTTCCAAAAAGAAACTGGAGAGAGCTCACATCAGCAACCTGACAGCACAGCTAAAAGCCCTAGAACAAAAGGAAGCAGATATACCCAAAAAGAGTAGACGGCAAGAAATAATCAAAATTAGGGCAGAAATAGACCAAATAGAAACAAAAAGAACCATTGAAAGAATCAACAAAACATTGATCTGGTTCTTTGAGAAAATCAACAAGATTGATAAACCCCTAGCCAGACTAACTAGAGGAAAAAGAGAGAGTATCCAAATTAACAAAATCAGAAAGGAAAGTGGCGACAAAATAACTGAAACTGAGGAAATTCAAGAAATCATCAGATCCTACTACAAAAACTTATACTCCACAAAATTGGAAAATCTGGAGGAAATGGACGAATTCCTAGACAGATACAAGGTCCCAAAGTGAAACCGGAACCAAGTAAACCATCTAAATAACCCTATAACACCTAAAGAAATAGAAGAAGTCATCAAAAGCCTCCCAACCAAAAAAAGCCCAGGTTCAGACGGGTTCAGTGCAGAATTTTATCAGACTTTTATTGAGGATATAACACCAATACTCGCCAAACTATTCTAAATGATAGAATCAGATGGAATATTACCCAACTCATTTTTTGAGGCTACAATAACCCTCGTACCTAAACCACACAAAGACCCTACAAGGAAAGAGAACTTCAGACCAATCTCACTTATGAACATTGATGCAAAAATACTCAACAAAATCCTTGCAAACCGAATCCAAAGACACATCAAAACCACCATTCATCATGACCAAGTAGGCTTCATCCCTGGGATGCAGGGATGGTTTAACATAAAAAAAATCCATCAACGTAATCCACCATATAAACAAACTCAAAGACCAAAATCACATGGTCATCTCACTAGACGCTGAGAAAGCATTCAACAAAATCCAACACCCCTTCATGTTAAAAGTCCTGGAAAGAACAGGAATCCAAGGCCCATACTTAAACATAATAAAAGCAATATACAGCAAACCAACAGCCAACATCAAACTTAATGGCGAGAAACTTGAAGCAATCCCACTAAAATCAGGGACTCGACAAGGCTGCCCACTCTCCCCGTACCTATTCAACATAGTACTGGAAGTCCTGGCTGGAGAAATTAGACAGCAAAAGGAGATCAAGGGGATACAAATCGGAAAGGAAGAGATAAAAACATCACTCTTTGCCGATGACATGATAGTGTACTTGAGTGACCCCAAAAATTCCACCAGAGAACTCCTACAGCTGATAAACAAGTTCAGCAAAGTGGCTGGAAACAAAATTAACTCAAACAAGTCAGTAGCCTTCCTATACTCAAAGGACAAACATGTGGAGAAAGAAATTAGGGAAAAGGTACCCTTCACAATCGTTACAAAATCTATGAAATACCTTGGTGTGACTCTAACTAAGCAAGTAAAGGACCTGTAAGACAAGAACTTCAAACCTCTAAAGAAAGAAATTGAGGAGGATCTCAGAAAATGGAAAGATCTCCCATGCTCATGGATTGGAAGAATCAACATCTTAAAAATGGCCATCCTACCAAAAGCAATCTACAGATTCAATGCAATCCCCATCAAAATTCTAACCCAGTTTTTCATGGAATTGGACAGATCAATGTGCAATTTCATATGGAATAACAAAAGACCTAGAATAGTGAAATCCATCCTCAACCACAAAAAAAACATCTGTGGGAATCACTATCCCTGACCTCAAGCTATATTACAAGGCAATTGTGCTGAAAACTGCATGGTACTAGTACAGAAATAGGCATGTGGATCTATGGAATACAATAGACGATCCAGAAATGAGCCCTCATGTATATGGTCACCTGATTTTTGACAAAGGAGCAGTAAACATTCAATGGAAAAAGGACAGCCTATTCAACAAATGGTGCTGGTCCAACTGGCACTCAGTATGCAAAAGAATGAAAATAGACCCTTTCTTATCTCCTTGTACAAAGCTCAAGTGTAAGTGGATCAAAGATCTCCACATTAAACCAGATACACTGAAACTATTAGATGAGAAAGTAGGGAAAACCTTAGAACACATCAGCACAGGAGAAAATTTCCTGAACAAAACACCAATGGCTCAAGCTCTAAGGTCAAAGATTAACAAATGGGACTTAATGAGATTGCAAAGTTTCTGTAAGGCTAAGGACATCGTCAAGAAAACAAAACGGCAACCAACAGAAAGGGAAAAGATCTTTACCAACACCACATCAGATAGAGGCCTAATATCCAAGGTGTACAAGGAACTCAAAAAGCTAGACATCAGAGAATCAAATAACCCTATTTAAAAATGGGGTACAGAGCTAAACAAAACGTTTTCAGTTGAGGAACACCGAATGGCTGAGAAACATCTGAGGAAGTGCTCCACATTTTTAGCCATCAGGGAAATGCAAATCAAAACAACCCTGAGATTCCACCTCACACCAGTCAGATTGGCCAAGATCCAAAACTCAGATGACAGCAGATGCTGGCGAAACTGCGGAGAAAGAGGAACAGTTCTCCACTGTTGGTGGGGTTGCAAACTAATACAACCACTCTGGAAATCTGTCTGGCGATACCTCAGAAAATTGGATATGGTACTACCTGAAGACCCAGCTATTCCACTTCTGGGCATATACCCCAGAAACACTTTAATACACAACAAAGATATATGTACCACAATGTTCATAGTGGCTCTATTTTTAATAGCCAGAAGCTGGAAGGAACCCAGATGTCCTTCAGAAGACGAATGGATACAAAAATTGTGGTACATATACACAATGGAATACTACTCAGTCACCTGAAACAATGACTTAACCAAATTCTTAAGAAAATGGCTGCTTCTAGAGAATATCATCCTGAGTGAGATAACCCAGTCACAAAAGAACAGACATAATATGCAGTCACTGATAGTGGGATGCTAACCCCAGAGGCTTGCACTCCCCCAGAAACAACTCACAGACTGTATGAAGTCCAAGAAATAAAGAAAACAAAAAAAAAATATACATATATTTACTAAACAAGAAGACTTTGACTATTTCCATGTTGTGTTTTGTTTTGCATGTACTTTTCGCTTACTGTAACTATTAGGTTTTCAATGCATACTGTCAAAAAAAATCAAGTACTGACTAAAAAATATATTCACATGGTTTTATGTAAAAATTATTTTAATGTCTGAAAAAACAGTACTGACAAAAATGTACAATTTTAAGCAAAAAATTTTTAAAATCTGTACATTTATCTTTGTTTTGTAAAATAAAGTCGTTTAAAAAAATTTCCAATGATAAAAAAAAAAAGATGCCAAAATATGCTAACCACAGAATGGCTTATTTCTAGTGTTAAGAAAACAAAAAAACAAAACAAAACAAAACAAAACAACAAAAAAAACCCCAAAAACCAAAAACCAAAACAAACAAACAAACAAATAAACACACAAAAACCTACAACATGATTCCTTTATATCACAAAATCATTTATATAGCCTAAAGCAAAATATGCTTGAAGTAACAGGAATGATGAGAACTGTGCACTACAGTGCTTGATACCCAGTTAGTACCACTCTCTAGGAGGTTACGGAGGTGCATGTTTGTTGGAGGAGGTATATCAGCAGACTTTGAAACTAAATGTATAACATTACATCCATTTGGCTTTCTTTACTAAATGCTTCCTACTCCAGTCCTATGCCTCTGCCTGGTACATACCCACCTGCAAGTACAGACTTTTATCTGGGACCTTCAATCCAAAAATAAAAAAAAAAAAAAAAAAGTAAGAAAAAACCCTTCTACTTCAAGTCACCTTGCTCATGGTGCTTTCAGAATAGTAACACAGCAAAGAAAGTGCAATATAAAAATATTTTGATATTTGTTATTTTCATAATTAGTCATATTCTTTGTGATAACTGGTATTAAGCCTAGGTTCTGTAACTTGCTAAGTTAGCCTTCTTCCCTGGACTATATCCCTGTTTCATTTTATGGTTTTAGTATTGAAACAATTTGTTTACCCAGGATAGTATTGAGCCCATTATAAACCTAGACAACTCTTGATAGTGCCTTTTTTCTAAATGTCTCTCTCATAGCTGACATTATACGTGTGTATATTCATGTCTTGCTTAAAGAAAATTGTTAGTTCTCGAAAAACATCAATCTAAATAAAATGTCTGTAATATATGTAAGAAGGAAAGGAGAAATGTATGCTATAAGGTTATAGAAAACAAATTTGATATAAGCATTGATTTTGTTGACTATACATATTGACAAACATTGAAATCTCTTTAAATGAATAATACATGGAAAAAGAAGACTAAAGTTGATCAACTATTTCATTTTTCTGTCTACCACTCATTTCTGCTTTTAACGTGTTTGGCAGGTTTTATCATCTTTCTTCTTGTTACAATAGAGAACTGTATTATTTCCCAAATGTTGACTTGGATATATTATTATCTGGCTGCTTCATATGGCAATATATAATAATAAATTACATATCTATCCTAGAAATAACTATAATAGTCCTTAAAATGTGACAGCCTCACAGAAGTAGCTTCCATATACTTCTGAAACACGCATAAAGCATTAGATATAACTACATACTGTTGCCCAAGCATCACTAGCTAAATTCTGATGTTGAATCAATCTAATGTCTGAATCCTTAGTCTCATAGGCATTCTGTCCAGGGTATAAACTGATACCCTATTCTGTTTTAAGTTTATTATTTTATTCCTGTAAAACATGACCATCACTAACCAATGATTCTCCTCAAAGAAGGCAGGAAAGGGAACCTCAAAACATACATTTGAGAATGTGTGTCGACAGACAACAAAAGTAGGTTATAATTGTTCACATCTAAAATTTTATTTTTGCAAAATTTGAGCATACCAGTAAATTTTGTCTTAGTGTATTACTAGGAAGAATAATCTTCTCATCCCTGGTGATTGAATGAATAAATAAATCACCATAGTACATGTGGTTTTGGTCTGTTATGGACTTTGAACCTAAAACTTACTATAGATTAAATGATATATCTTTCATCTTTTTGTAATAATTCAATTTAGTTGATGGATAGGATGTTTTCATTTCTATTTGAAAAAATGATAAGAGAATAATAATTGTCTACTATACATTATAAAATAAGAAAACTATATATGAAATCTTCTCTAAGCTACTAGCACAATGATCTACATCACATTTATTGTTCAAAGGCAACTTCAAATAAAGTTATCAGATACAATGAATGAAAAATTTGTTTCCTCTTGGTTCTGAAACAAGATACCTCTTTAAATGATAATTTAAGGAAAGCTACATTATATGTAACTTGATTGTATTTCCTTTAAGCACTATTATGTTAGCTACTAACATAAATAATGTAGTGAATAGTGTATGAGGTTTTAACAGAGCCATTTCTGTTTTTTCATGAACCAGTATATTTAAATCATAGGTAGTCCCATCATAATTTTCATAACATGTGAGTTACTTACCACCATTAAAGAATTAATGTTATAATTACACCTTTCTCAAATTTCTAAAATTAAAGAAGACACATACCAGATACCTCTAAAATTTAATGCTTTATGTTTTATTTTTAGATTGTTGGTTCAAAGGAGATAATTAAGTTTTCATGTGTTTTGAAGTCTTGGTGTATGAGAAAACAGTGAAGAAAATACTGCAAACTGCTTCATTGATAAATGGATAATCATTAAACATTTTGAGAGTAAGATTTCTTAGTCCTTCACATATCTACTTGCTTGAGCTATAGTGTTTTAGGATGTGCTGGAACAAAGGTTTAATGCTCTTGTTCAAAACCATGAGATCCTAATTTATATTCTGTCCCTGAAGATATACGTGGAAAATTTGGAACATAGAAAGAACATGTGTTTACTCAGTGTCTTTCTAAACTCAACTCTTTTTCTCTATGTTTTTGTTTTAAACACATTCTGGTTTGCTGAATCATTTCACTCTGCCAAAACTCCTGACACTTGGCTTACATTTTAAGGTGGTTATTTTTAATGGAGAATACTGTTGAGCATCATGCTGGTATGAAATTTTATTGAAGGAGATTTTCAGAACAGCAGAGATGCATAAATGCGGGAATAATCCAGCTTCCTTGGAAGGCTTTATCTGTGTTTCACTAGAGCCAACAGAACACGTTTTCTCCATTGGTCATAGCCCCTTCTTAATAGGCTGTCTACTACAACATCATGCAGACTGACTCCCTGGAGAAACCACAGAGTGGTCATTCAGCAGGCTGTCTGAGGATCTAGCCCCAAATCTGATCATGGAAGATCTCTGTAGGTTCTCTCTCACCTCTTCCTTCTCTGGATTCTTATTTCTTCTCCATCTTAGGCCATTGAACCAAAATAAGTCAAATTGGTATCTACTTGATATAAAGCCACAACACAGATTAAATGATAATTGAATGCAATATTGAGTGTTTTGTTGAAATCCTACATATAAACCACAAAGTTCCACCCCCATCTAGCTAGCCTGACCAGATGTATAGATTTGAGGAACTGATATCTAGAGACTTTTTCTTCTGAGTCCTTGGTTTAAATATGTCAGTATCTTGCAGAGATTTACAAAGATGATAGTAGTAACAAAAAGAATATGTCCATTTTTCTGTGTTCCTACATTAGCAATAAGAAAAACAAGTTGGAAATTTTCTCAAGCATCAAGACTTACTTGAAATTACCTTCTTTGATCTATTTGCTGTTAACTGTACTCCAGTAGTTACTCTACATTATTTCAATAGTCAATGAATTCATGTTACATTACAATGGAGCTTCTCACACACATTAAATATAGATATCACAATGAAAGCAGTAAGAGTTTTATATCTTCTAGACTATGTCAGTATAAATTATTTCTGTTCAGGTCTGTCATAAGTTATTGCTTTGTAATAACAGTTTATAGATTTCTAAGTTATTGTACTCTGATTTGAGTTCAATCAGGAAAAATATTGTTGAATAAAAGAGAATAAAGTGATTTTAAAAATCTTGAAGGTATTCCTCTTAAACATATTCCATTAAGCCTTAGAAATCTATCATGGCCTCCTAAATGAGTAGTATTAAAATTTAAATCTCACATTACTTTAATAAAAATCACAAATTACATCTTTGTGATGTACCAAATGTAGTTTTGATTATTGAAGCACAGAGGTAATCTTGAGGACACCCTTCACTTTACCTTCACACAAAGCATCTAGAAAACAAATGCCAGGAGAGACTCGGTCTTATTTAGGAAGAGATTCATTAACACAGGAATGCTGACTCAGGAAATCAGATGGTAAATTACCTTTGAGAGATCTCCAGCCTCCAAATAGAAGCAGATAACAAACACATTCCAGGTCACCCAGAGGACTAGCCAGACAGCATACTGTAAAAAGCAAGGAAAAAGGCATAATTATTGGAATTATCTGAGGCAGTGGTAAACAGATCTTGAATTTCTGAACATTCAAATAATAAAATTAGTGAAAAGGCTTGACATTGTTTCCATCTAAAGAGCAGGCTTAGATACATATATCTCACTCTTGTGGTTTCATATAAGGTTTTATGGTATCAAAGATCATAAAGTACTGAAGGATAATGTTTAGGTTTTTAAGACAGAAGAAATATCCTCCATTTAGACATAAAGGTTTTTTGCTTTACAAGCATGGAGAGAAGTAGATGCTTTAGTATATACTCTAAATATGCAAAAAGAAAACATTTATATTTAGTGAAGACATCATTACATTAGTTATGCAAACTTTCTTTAAGCTATTGAGTTTAGTCCCAAAGGTCCTCATATCTGTGTTTATAAAGAAAATATATTGTATATTGTATGGATGCATACCTGTCAATTTTGAAACCTATGGCCTATAAGGAAGAGTAGAAAAGAAGGCGGGAGATGCAAGAGGCAGAACGAATTCTGACAGAAAGCCCGGTGTGGGAGATTCAACAGGAAAATCTGACAAGATGGAAACAAGGTATCTGAGCATAGGTAGCCAGCCCTTTAGAAAAATGTAGGTTAAAATAAATGGGTTATTTTAGTTACGGTCTAATAAGAGAAAAGCCTAGCACCATGGCAAAGGTATTTGTAAATATACTTTGAGTCTGAATCTTATTTCTGAGAGCATGGGTTTGGGAGGAAGATCCAGATTGAATTTCCAAATGTGTCTTATGTAGTTAGCTCATTATTTCTCTCTTTCTTTCTTTGTTTCTTTTTCCCACTTCTTTGTTCATGTTCTAACCATCTAGGAATTATGCCAAACTTCATTTTCTTGTTTACTTGGTTTATAGTCTGCAATGGTGATGTATTTTCTTACCAAGTTCTGATCATCACATCAAAAAATCTATTTTAAGTGTCCAGAAGTCAATATCCAACAATAACAGTGCAAAAAACAAAGGCCAAAAATAAATCCCTCACAAATTCATGTCAAATGAAGAAAGTAGTTGTTGCTGGATATCTGATCACACTATGAGCCCTAAGATTGTACTGTTTGTGGGAAAACCCTATTTCTAGTTGTGGTGTGGCTTACCATAGCACACACCTTAATTCAAGTGTTTTCTGCTCATTGTATACAGAAAACTATAAAGTAAACTACAGGCTGAGGGGCAACATAAACAACCAGTTGACAGGGATCAAACATAGGGAACACACAGACAATAAGAAATCAGAAGGATAGATAGAGAGACACACAGGAAGTAGAAAGGAGGGGCACTGAATTTGAGGGTTTTTTGAGATGGTGTGGAGAAGGACAGCTTCTTTTTTGAACAAAAACTGAGAAGGAAGTGCAGGTGGGTGCTTCCTTTGCTTCTCTGGGTTAACAGGATGTAGCCAGCACATCAGGTTCTCCAGTCTTCATTATTAAAATCAAATGATTACTATTTCTTAAAAACAACATATGATTTTACATTTACACAATATTTTCTCACAAATCCAGCCCTATGAAAGATAATAGACAGAAAATTCCAACGAAGGAAAAACAACTACATCCTAGAAAAGGCAAGAAAGTAATTTATTTCAACAAACCCAAAAGAAGAGAGACCACACCCATAATTTCACCTCTAACAAAAAATAACAGGAAGCACTTTTCCTTAATATCCCTTAACATCAATGGACTCAATTCCTCAATAAAAAGACATAGACTAACAAACTGGGTAAATAGGACCCAGCATTTTGCAGCATACAAAAAACACCTCAGTGACTGAGACAGACACTACTTCTGAGTAAAAGGTTGGAACATATTTTTTTTCCAACCACGTTTTCAAGAAACTAGCTGGAATAGACATTTAATATTGAATAAAATCGACTTTAAATAAAAATTATATTTTAAAAAAGGTAAGGAAGGACACTTCATAATTGTCAAAAGAAAATTCTGCCAGAATGAACTCTTAATTCTGAACATCTATGCACTAAATGAAAGGGAAAAAATCGAGAGCGGAGCCTGGCCCATCTGCCACCCAGAACGGCGGCTCATAGAGGCTGAGCAACTGGTGGGTGGGAGACCTGGGCTTCCAGGGAGCAGAGAGATCTCTGTAGAGGGCATGCGGAAAGTGCACCCCCTGCCTTGCCCTGCCCCGCTCTGTCTGATCCAGCGACCAGGAATAGAACTTTGGAAATTCTGTTCCCACCCGGCGACTCTAGGCAGAGAACAGGGCTCGACCCATCTGCCACCTGGACCAGTGGAGATCCAGGGACAAAGACCAGATACAAGGGAAAGGCAAGAACATATCACTGACAACAAAATGGCAAGAGGAAAGCGAAAGAGTATATCCCAAGGAAACCAAGACAACCTGGCAACACCAGAACCCAGCTCTCACATAACAGCAAACATCGGAATTCCAAACACTCCAGAAAAGGAAGACACAGACCTGAAATCATACCTCAAGATGCTGATAGAGATACTTAAACAAGAAAGGGAGCAAAAGCAAAAAGATTCAGAAGCTTTTAAAGAAGAAACAAGAAAAACACTCAAAGAACTAGAGGAAAACAGAATCAAAGAGATGAAGGAATGGAAGAGGGAATTTAAAACAGAAATTGACACAATAAAGAAAACACAAAAAGAGATAACCCTAGAGGTAGAACACCTAAAAAAGAAATCAGGAATCACAGAAGCAAGCATTTCCAATAGATTACAAGAGATAGAAGAGAGAATCTCGGGGGCAGAAGACAACATTGTAAACATAGACAAAACAGCCAGAGAAGATGCAAAAAACAAAAAGATCCTAACACAAAATGTCCAGGAAATCCAGGATACAATGAGAAGACCGAACCTAAGGACAATAGGAATAGAAGAGGGAGAAGAGTATCAACTAAGAGGCACAGTAAATATCTTCAACAAAATCGTAGAAGAAAACTTTCCTACCCTCAAGAATAAGATGACCACGAGCATAAAAGAAGCCTTCAGAATTCCAAATAGGTTGGACTAGAAAAGAAATACCTCCTGACACATAATAGTAAAAACATCAAGTGGCCAAAGCAAAGAAAGAATACTAAAAGCAGTAAGGGAAAAAGGTCAGGTAACATATAAAGGCAGACCAACCAGACTCACACCGATTTCTCAACAGAGACTATGAAAGCTAGAAGAGCCTGGACAGACATCATGCACACCATAAGAGAACACAAGTGCAAGCCCAAGATGCTATACCCAGCAAAACTATCAATCACCATCGATGGAGAGATGAAGATATTTGAAGACAAATCAAAATTTACACAATATCTGACCACAAACCCAGCACTACAACGAATTATAGGTAGAAAACCCAATACAATGAGGGAAAATACAGCCTAGTAAAAACAAGAAAACTCCTAAACATGAAAAGTAAAAGAAGAAAAAGACACAAACACAACTCAACCCACAAAAGCAATAATGGCAGGAAACAGAAACAACTATTCCTTGATATCTATTAACATAAATAGACTCAACTCCCCAATAAAGAGACATAGGCTATCAGACTGGATACATAAACAAAATCCAGCCTTTTGCTGCATACAGGAAACTCATCTCAGAGACAAAGACAGACACAATCTCAGAGTTAAAGGGTGGGAAAAAAACTTCCAAGCAAACAGCTCCAAGAAGCAAGCTGGAGTGGCTATTCTAATATCGAATAAAGTAAATTTCCAACCAAAAGTTATCAAAAAAGATAAGGAAGGACACTTTTTACTCATTACCGGGGAAATCTGTCAGGAGGAACTCTCAATTTTTAACATATATGCTCCAAATAAAAAATCACCCACATTCATAAAAGAAACCCTACTAAAGCTCAAAAAATACATTTCACCCCACACAATAATAGTGGGAGACTTTAATACCCCACTCTCACCAATGTACAAATCATGGAAATAGAAACTGAACAAGGACACTGCAAAACTAGCAGAGACTTTGAACCAACTAGAATTAATAGATATATACATAACATATTATCCCAAAGTAAAAGAATACACCTTCTTCTCAGCACCCCATGGCACCTTCTCAAAAATTGACCACATAATTGGACACAGAGCGAGCCTCAATCGATATAAAAAGATTGAAATACTCCCATGCATCCTCTCAGATCACCATGGTCTACGGCTGGTCTTTAACAACAACAAAGACAACAAAAAGCCCACATACACATGGAAAGTAAACAACGCTCTGTTAAACGATAGCAGGGTCAAAGAAGAAATAAAAAAAGGATTTAAGGATTTTCTATATTCAACGAAAACCAAAACACAACATACCCAAACCTATGAAATGCAATGAAAGCAGTACTGAGAGGAAAACTCATAGCCCTAATTGCTTCCAAAAAGAAACTGGAGAGAGCTTACATCAGGAACCTGACAGCACAGCTAAAGGCCCTAAAACAGAAGGAAGCAGATATACCTAAAAAGAGTAGACGGCAAAAAATAATCAAAATTAGGGCAGAAATAGACCAAATAGAAACAAAGAGAACCATTGAAAAAATCAACAAAACCAAGAGTTGGTTCTTTGAGAAAATCAACAAGATTGATAAACCCCTAGCAAGATTAACTAGAGGGCAAAGAGGGAGTATACAAATTAACAACATCAGAAAGGAAAGTGGGGACATAACAACTGAAACTGAGGAAATTCAAGAAATCATCAGATCCTACTACAAAAACTTATACTCCACAAAATTGGAAAATCTGGAGGAAATGGATGAATTCCTAGACAGATCCTAGGTCCCAAAGTTAAACCAGGACCAAGTAAACCATCTAAATAACCCTATAACATCTAAAGAAATAGAAGAAGTCATCAAAAGTATCCCAACCAAAAAAAGCCCAGGTCCAGACTGGTTCAGTGCAGAATTTTATCAGATATTTATTGGGGATATAACACCAACACTCTCAAACTATTCCAAAAGATAGAATCAGATGGAATACTACCTAACTCATTTTTTGAGGCTACAATAACCCTCGTACCTAAACCACACAAAGACAGTATAAGTAAAGAGAATTTCAGACCAATCTCACTTATGAACATTGATGCAAAAATACTGAACAAAATCCTTGCAAACCAAATCCAAGAACATTAAAACAATCATTCATCATGACCAAGTAGGCTTCATCCCTGGGATGCAGGGATGGTTTAATATAAGGAAATCCATCAATGTAATCCACGATATAAACAAACTCAAAGATCAAAATCACATGGTCATCTCACTAGATGCTGAGAAACATTTGACAAAATCCAACACCCCTTCATGTTAAAAGTCCTGGAAAAAACAGTAACCCAAGGTCCATACCTAAACATAATAAAAGCAATATACAGCAAACCAACAGCCAACATCAAACTTAATGGCGAGAAACTTGAAGCAATCCCACTAAATTCAGGGACTCGACAAGGCTGCCCACTCTCCCCCTACCTATTCAACATAGTACTGGAAGTCCTGGCTGGAGCAATTAGACAGCAAAAGGAGATCAAGGGGATACAAATCGGAAAGGAATAGATAAAAACATCACTCTTTGCCGATGACATGATATTGTACTTGAGTGACCCCAAAAATTCCACCAGAGAACTTCTACAGCTGATATACAAGTTCAGCAAAGTGGCTGGATACAAAATTAACTCGAACAAATCTGTAGCCTTCCTATATTCAAAGGACAAACATGTGGAGAAAGAAATTAGGGAAAAGGTACTCTTCTCAATCGTCACAAAAACTATGAAATACCTTGGTGTGACTCTAACTAAGCAAGTGAAGGACCTGTACGACAAAAACTTAAACCTCTAAAGAAAGAAATTGAGGAGGATCTCAGAAAATGGAAAGATCTCCCATGCTCATGGATTGGAAGAATCAACATCTTAAAAATGGCCATCCTACCAAAAGCAATCTACAGATTCAATGCAATCCCCATCAAAATTCCAGCCTAGTTCTTCATGGAATTGGAAAGATCAATGTGCAATTTCCTATGGAATAACAAAAGACCTAGAATAGCTAAATCCATCCTCAACAACAAAAAAACATGTGCGAGAATCACTATCCCTGACCTCAAGCTATATTACAAGGCAATTGTGCTGAAAACTGCATGGTACTGGTACAGAAATAGGCATGTGGATCAATTTAATACAATAGAAGATCCAGAAATGAGCCCTCATGTATATGGTCACCTGATTTTTGACAAAGGAGCAGTAAACATTCAATGGAAAAAGGACAGCCTATTCAACAAATGGTGCTGGTCCAACTGGCACTCAGCATGCAAAAGAATGAAAATAGACCCTTTCTTATCTCCTTGTACAAAGCTCAAGTGTAAGTGGATCAAAGATCTCTACATTAAACCAGATACACTGAAACTATTAGATGAGAAAGTAGGGAAAACCTTAGAACACATAGGCACAGGAGAAAATTTCCTGAACAAAACACCAGTGGCTCAAGCTCTAAGGTCAAAGATTCACTAATGGGACTTAATGAGATTGCAAAGTTTCTGTAAGGCCAAGGACATAGTCAAGTGTACAAAATGGCAACTAACAGAATGGGAAAGATCTTTACCAACACCACATCAGATAGAGGACTAATATTCAAGGTATACAAGAAACTCAAAAAGTTAGACACCAGAGAATCAAATAACCCTATTAAAAAATGGGGTACAGAGCTAAACAAAACGTTCTCAGTTGGGTAACACTGAATGGCCAAGAAACATCTAGGAAATGCTCGACATCCTTAGCCGTCAGGGAAATGCAAATCAAAACAACCCTGAGATTCCACCTCACACCAATCAGATTGGCCAAGATCCAAAACTCAGATGACAGTAGATGCTGGTGAGGCTGAGGAGAAAGGAACACTTCTCCACTGTTGGTGGGGTTGCAAACTAATACAACCACTCTGGAAATCTTCTGGCAATACCTCAGAAAATTGGATATAGTACTACCTGAAGACCCAGCTATTCCACTTCTGGGCATATTCCCCAGTGACACTTTAATACACAACAAAGATATATGCACCACAATGTTCATAGCAGCTCTATTTATAATAGCCAGAAGCTGGAATGTATCCAGATGTCCTTCAGAAGATGAATGGATACAAGAATTGTGGTACATTTTACAATGGAATACTACTCAGCTACCAGAAACAATGACTTAACCAAATTCTAAGAAAATGGCTGCATCTAGAGAATATCATCCTGAGTGAGATAACCCAGTCACAAAAGAACAGACATAATATGCAGTCACTGATATTGGGATGCTAACCCCAGAGTCTTGCACTCCCCCAGAAACAACTCACAGACTGTATGAAGTCCAAGAAATAAAGAAAACAAAAAAATATATATTTACAAAACAAGAAGACTTTGACTATTTCCATGTTGCGTTTTATTTTGCATGTACTTTAAGCTCATTGTAAGTATTAGGTTTTCTTGCATACTGTCAAGCCCATGAAAAAATCAAGTACTGACTAAAAAAATATATTCACATAGTTTTATGTAAAAATTATTTTAATATCTAAAAAAACAATACTGACAAAAATGTATAATTTTTAGCAAAAAATGTTTAAAATCTGTACATTTATTATTGTTTTATAAAATAAAGTCATTAAAAAAAGAAAGGGAAAAAAATCATAAAATTTTATTTAGTAAAGCTCAAAACACATATTTAACCTAACACAATAATAGTGGGAGACTGCCACACCTGACTCTTATCAATAGAGAGATCATGGAAACAGACACTAAACAGAGACACAGTGAAACTAACCAAAATTATCAACCGAATGCATTTAGCAGATATCTATAGAATATTTCATCCTAAAACAAAAGAATACCCAATCATCTGAGGACCTCATAGTATCTTCTACAAAATTGACTATATAATCAGTCACAAAACAGGCTGCAACCGATACAAGAAGACTGAAATAATCCCATGTGTCCTATCAGATCACCTTGGACAAAGACTGGTCTTCAATAACAACAAAAACAACAAATGGACAAAAACAGAAAACACAAATACACATGGAAACGGAACAATTATCTACTTAATGATAACTTGGTCAAGAAAGTAATAAAAAAAAAAAATTAAAGATGTTTTAGAATTTAATAAAAATGAACGTACAACATATTCAAAATTATGGGACACAAAGAAAGGAATGCTAAGAGGGAGACTGATAGGTCTGAGTGCCTCCAAAAAGAAAATGGAAAAAGCATACATGAGCAGCTTGACAAAACACTGAAAAGCTCTAAAACAAAAGAAAGCAAATACACCCAATAGGAGTAGAGAGCATGAAGTAATCAAACTAAGGCTGAAATCAACTAAATAAGAAAAGTAAATTATACAAAAACACAACAAAACCAGAAGCTGCTTTTTGATAAAAATTAATAATTAGATAAACCCCTAGCCAGACTAAACAGAGGGCACAGAGACAGTATCCATGCTGACTAAATCAGAAAAGAAAAGAATATGTAACAAAAGAAACAGGAAATTAAAATAAATTACCAGATCTTACTTTAAAAGCCTATACTCAACAAAACTGGAAAATCTGGAGGAAATGGAAAATTATCTAGACAAGTACAAGTTAAAAACTAAAATTAGGATCAGCTAAACCATCTAAACAGCTCCATAACCTGTAAAGAAATAGAAGCAATCAGTAAAAGTCTCCTAACCCAAAAAGCCCCATACCGGATGGGGTTGGTGCAGAATTCTATCAGACCTACAAAGAAGACCTAATGGTAATACTCTTCAAATTATTCCTCAAAATAGAAACAGAGAGAACACTATCTAATTTGTTCTATGAAGCTACAATTATGCTTATCCCTAAACCACACAAAGAGCCAACAAGGATACAGAAATTCAGACCAATTTCCCTTATGAATATTGATGCAAATGTACTCAATAAAATTCTCACAATCACCACAGGGATGCAGGGATGGTTCAATATCCAAAAATCCATTAACATAAACCGTAATATAAACAAAGTAAAAAAAAAAACCCACATAATAATCTTATTAGATACTGAGAAAGCACTTGAAAAAATTCAACACCCCTTCATGTTACAAGTCTTGGAAAGATAAGGAATCTGCCCATAACGAAACATAGTAAAAACAATATACAACATACTGGTAGCCAACATCAAATTAATGGAGAGAAACTTGAAGTAATCCCATTAAAATTAGGAACTAGAAAAGGCTCCCCACTCTCCCCCTACCTATTCAATATAGTACTGGAAGTCGGGGCTAGAGCAATTTGACAACAAAAGGAAGTAAAAGGGATACAAATTGGAAAAGAAGAAGTCACAATATCACTATTTGCAGATGATATGATAGTATACTTAAGTGACTGGAAAATTCTACCAGTGAATTCCTACAACTGATAAACAAGTTCAGCAAAATTGCTGGATTTAAAATTAATTCACACAAGTCTGTAGCCTTCCTCTATTCACAGGATAAACAGGCAGAGGAAGAAATTAGGGAATTGACACCCTTCACAATAGTCACAAATAAAATACCTTGGTGTGACTCTAACCAAGCAAGTGAAAGATCTGCATTACAATAATTTCAAGTTTCTAAAAAGAGAAACAAAAGATCTCAGAAGATGGAAAGATCCCACACCCATGGATTGGCAGGATTAATATAGTAAAAATGGCCATCTTGCTGAAAAATGGCAATCTACAGATTCAGTGTAATCCCTATCAAAATTTCAATTCAATTCTTCATATAGTTAGAAAGAGCAATTAGTAAATTCATTTGCAATAACAAAAGAGTCCAAGATAGAGAAAAATATTATCAACAATAAAAGAACTTTTCCAGGGAATCAGCATTCCTGATTTCAAGTTGTATTGTAGAGCAATAATGATCAAAACTGCATGGCATTGGTACCATATGCATTTACTGATAACTAGATATTAACCTCAGATAGGAATACCCAAGATAGAATTCACAAACCACATGAAGCTCATGAAGAAAGAAGTCCAAAGTCTGAATGCCTCAGTCCTTAGAAGGGGGAACAAAATGCTTAACAGTGGAAATACAGAGACATAGTGTGGAGCAGATACTGACAGAAAGGCTGTCCAGAGACTGCCCCTCTTGGGGATCCATCCCATATACGGACTCCAAACCCAGACACTATTGCGGATGCCAAGACGTTCTCGTTTGACATAACTCTCTCTTAAGGGGCTCTTTCAGAGTTTTACAAATACAGAAGCCAAGACTCATAGCCACCCATTTGACTGAATACAGGCTCCCCAATGGATGAGTTACAGAAAAGACTGAAGGAGCTGAATTGGTTTGCAACTCCTAGGAAGAACAAACAATATCAACTCACCAGAGCCCCCCCCCCCCCCCGCCTGGAGCTCCCAGGGACTCAACCACCATCTAAAGAGTACAAATGGAAGGATGCCTGACTCGAGCCGTATATGTAGCAGAGGATGGCCTTGTTGGACATGAATGGAAGGAGCAGCCCTTGGTCTTGTGAAGGCTCGATGCCCCAGTTTAGGGAAATGCCTAGTTGTGGAGGCAGGAGTGGGTGGGTGGTTTGGGAAGCACCGAAACACTGTCATAGAAGCAGGGGGAGTGGATGGGTTAGGGAGTCTTAGGATGGGAAACCAGGAAGTGGGATAACATTTGACATGTTAATAAGTAAAATATCCAATTTAAAACAGAAAACAAAAAACGAAAATGATGAAACTGTATGCATTACAAAAAAAAAAAAAAAAAAACTAGTGATTATCACATAGGGATCACTTATGTATATATAATGAAATTACAAAGAAGGAAGATGCAAATAATGCATAGTTTATCTCGAGAAACAATATAAAATATTTACAAAAGGAGGTGAAGCTTCGTTAAGAAGTGAATCAAGCTGACTTTCAGATTTAATAATTCACAATGTGGGATTTGCCTGGAAGGATGGTATCAAGAAGTTAACAGCAGGTGTGGGCTTTGCTTTAACAATTGAAACCGCAGGGTATTATGATATTTCTAGTTAAGTAAACCCCATGACTCCCATCCCTTTGATAGTGAGTTTCATATCTATGTACTACAATTCAAGACCCCCCATGACTTTGAACCATGCTGCCTGTGACTCACGTATGTGAGTGTATCCCTGTAGATGTGCTGAGTTCCAAACACACTGATGACTTTCTGATCCATACACTTAAACCCCATTATTTTCTTCTCAGCGTCTGTTACCTTGTGATTTCCATCACTGATTTTTTCTCTATACATTACCTTTAGTTGCATCAATATTTTATTTGTCTTTAAAGGCTACCTAAAATATCACTTGCTTACAGCCATGCAGTTACGTCTTGCTGAGCTTTTCATAAAGTTTCAGTTGGCTTTACTTGTCTTTATTTCACCCCTAACTCTAACTATAAATATTTATATGTATTTGTACAAACAGTAATATCTTTTGGAAACAGTTCTTTTGTGTATCTTTATCTCCCTAAGTTCCTAATGTAATACCTTGGCTAGAGAAGACATTCAGAAAATATTTTTACATCGGCGAGTAAATGAGATGAAATGCTATTTTCAGCTGTAGAGTACAGACCCTCCTCACAGACATAGTTTTTGCAGACATACTGTGACCATTATGGAATTTGAGGGATGACAAATTGCGTAATGCAAATAGTGATTCCAGACCTCTTTAAAGATGTTCAAAAGACTATGTAGGGGGTTTGGTCTATAGACCACAGAGTGAAGAAGGCAAAATCAATGGCCCCATAATGGAGAAATTTGGGATGCTACATGAAATGTGGTCTGGGAACTTAGAAATGGAGATGTGGAACTTATAAATGGAAGAGCTGGAACAAGTGAGGACCTTGATCTATAGAACATGGATTCTATGGAACATTTGAGTTTTCCATGTATGTATTGAGCTAGTTTGCCTTAGTTTTAAAACTAAAATGGAAAATTGTTATCTGGTATACCTTTTTTCAGTAGTCAATGATACTATTGATCTGCATCAAATACCTTCCAGTTGCATTTTGATAGTTGCCTGAATATTGATAAAGATATTTGCAGTTACTAGTAAGTTGTCTGATTATTTTCCAATAAACTCTATGGTTAAGTCTGTTCTTTAACTTATTTAAATAATAACAAGTATAAGGGTCTGTGCTCACATCTCTCCTCTTGATACAATGAGTGAATTGGCAAGAGTTGATCTTTGCTCGGCCTGTAGGTAATTGGAAAGGACAACTGCCTACTATAGCTCCCTTAATAAGATGACAACGTATTGCACTGACTAGGTATCATCTACCTTGTAGTTTTCTTCAGTGAAATGAATCTTGTTTCAGTCTCCCTCTTTTTATTTTTTTTTCTGTGAAAGGGCTTGTATTTTACTTTTTCAGATAAAAGCTTGAAAGTGTTGATCTATTATCTGTGATAAGAGACAGATTCCATTTTTGATGAAATTCTCTTTTCAAGAACGGATGCCTGAAGCACCCAGTAGAACACTGGACAGACTAATGCAATTTGATTCTTACAGAAATGCTGAAAATGCTGGCTGTAGGGGAATTAATCATTGTCATGAGTTCCCTGTTGTACTGTGGCTCTAATCACAAAATCAAATTATCTAAATAAAGAGTAGTTAAAGCTTTGAATAATAGTAGACCAGTGTGTGTGTGTGTGTGTGTGTGTGTGTGTGTGTGTGTATTTGTGTGTGTGTGTGTGTGTGTGTGTGCATGCACACGTATGCCAGGACTCAAGTGTGAAGGCCAAATGATAACACTCAGGATCTGCTGTCCCCCTGTAAGTAGGATCAATTTTCATCAGGGTTTCTGGCAACCATTTTTATCACATAAGCCATCTAACTACTGCTGCATGTTATGTAAGAATGGAGATGGTGTTGTGCAAGGTTAAAATGATAATACCTGTTTTATTTTTAGAAATACCAACCACATTTCAATGATAACACCACTACCTTGCCAGATCTCTTATTCACAATAAAAATGTCTAGAATTAAATTCTAGATTTTTTTGTAAGTTCACATACATTTGACAAGACAAAGTATTTACCTTTCCCATAGTGTGTCCTATTTAGATACCTAGATATATGTGTAACTGTTCAAATTTTTAATATAAAATAAACTTTATGAAATATGTTTATGAAGCTGTAAAGCATAATATTGTTTTCTCAAATATCTTTTGAAAAAATAAGGGAGAACAAAAGTATTTAAGAATCATTTTTCTCATATTATTTCAGGAAAATAGACTTTATCTTATGATATTAAAAGGAACAAGCATTATTTCAAATAGAGATCTAAGTTTATAGTTTGGCATTCTAATTTCCTATTTGATTTTCTCAAAAGTTATCAAGTTTAGAAAACTATTGTTTAGCAATAATTTTATAAGTATTATCTTTATTATTTGACGAAGGCGGAAGATGAAGTGAGTCACTTGCCATCTGAGATCCAAAGTGATTTATTAGCAAAGGAATAGGTCATGAGTCATTTACATTCATTACCTACCATCTGGATGCATGACTTCAGCAGGTGTGTTAGAGATGCATTACTGGACATGACCGAATTTGTCTACTACATTGACATCTGCTTCCTAGTCCAATGCTATCGATTACTGATAGGCAATCAATGCAATATGTAGAAATGTTTTCCTGTTTGAATATTTCCCTGAGGTTACAAAAAATAGCATCAGAAACTAATATCACTGGGACCACACTTGTAATATAAACACAATGATACTTCAATTCTAATGAACTTCTTTAAACACTTCCTTAAAGCAAAACATGCAGAGGCTAAAATCATTATCAAGTAGATGTTTGTAATAAAAGGAAAGATGTTTAAATTTAGAAATATCTACTTTCAAAACAAACGTTTATGCTGAGGATGTTTCAAACACACTGATATTTTTATCAGTGGCCATCCTGTCTTAAGTTAAGTTTCTCATCTCTAAGAGCTGTATAACTTGAACTGTTGAGGTACCCACATCTCTTTGCTTAAAATGTATTGTAAACTGCTGTTACGGTAAGGAGCAAAAGTAGCCCAAACAATCCATTGATTTTTCAATTCTTGATTATTTTACGACCAAGAACAGTGTACATTACAACAAGAACTCGCAAGTCCTGTAACACCTAATTTCTGCTGTAAAACTTTCTCATTAGTAGAAATTGCTATATAAACACACTTGTCATTATAAGTTATGCTATCAGGGAAGAAATCTCTGGTAAGATTATTATCAAAAGTTTCTTTTAACTAAGCAGGGATAATATTTGAAATGTAAATAAATAAAATAACCAGTTTAAAAATAAAAGGAAATCTAATTCTCTGTCAAGCATGGTGGAACATGCCTTTATTTTATTCATTTTGGTTTGGGGGGATATACAATATTTGGGGGGGGTAAATTATTTTATTTTTTTAAATGAGCTTATTTATTTATTTATATTCCAGATACTACTTTCTCTCCCAGTGCCTCCTTCATGGGGTCTTTTTGGGTCAAAAGTTTTGTGGATCATTGGTGTTTTCTTTTTTTTTTTTTTTTTAAATTTCCCCTAGGGTCCTCCATCACTACAGGAGGTTGCCTCTTCAAGTTCCATGTCCCAACTGTTAGACATCTCATTGTAGGTCTCCAACATAGACTTCTGGGAGCCTTACCTATTTCAGGTCTCTGGGACTTCCTAGATTCTTATAATCCCAGTGCTCAGGGAAGCAGTGACAGGCAATGACAGGCAGATCTCAGTGAGTTAGAGTAACATAGTGAGGTCCAGTACAGCCAGTACTCTCCCAACAAAAATAAATCTAATGCTAATCATTGATGATTCCTAGAGATGAGAAAATTAGTTTCATCTCAGTTTACTATCAGTTTACTATTTCGTGTCAGTTTACCAAAACCCCTATCATATGACCAAGCTTCCTTGTGATTTTTATATCTGCACAGGTATTTATTGAAGATTCTACCACTTTCAGCTCATTTTAAAATTTCCCCATCCATTTTAGGTATTTCTTGTCATAGAGAATACTCAAATTTCTAAATATAAAACAGGAGTTGAAGAAATATCATATACTAAAACTATCACATTTAACTTTTTAATGTTAGAGCCTTGTTCTCCTGTCTAGGCATAGTGCTAAAATCCTGCCCTGTGTAAATTAAAAAGAAGTCTTTCTCTGTGTTCTATAGTTCATGGATTCCATTTGGTGATGATGTCTCATGAATAGCTGTAATACACATGAAATCTTAGCTATCTATAATTAATAGGTTAACACTCTGTGATTTAAACTTTTAATGCTTTCATTGTATTTGTATCAGTTCTGAGAAAACTGGGTTTCCTTTAAATACTTTTAGTTCAGTTTGATATCAAAATCCTTTAGGAAAGCATATGTAAAAATGTTTTGCTTATGCAACAGTTTATATAATGTGAAATATTCGGTGGGTATCATTTTAATTGATGTAAAAATTAATATTGAGTTTTTCAGAACTACAAATTAAAACAGTATCTCAGATGTCTTGTGTTTCTTAAAGCAAAAAGTAGAAAGCAGTTTCCTTTGACCAAAATAATGAAGCTATGCATTTAACCTAAAAATGGATATATATGAATATTTTCTTGACTTTTCACTCAGTCAAAATATTTAAAGGCAGGAAACTTAGTTCTTTATAATTCCTGAAGCTGGAAATGTCCTATTCAGAGTCCTTTGTCCATCTACAATAATTTATGTTATATGGGAACATTCTGATTAATGTGTGGTAATAAATTTCAGATTTAAAATATTATAAAACATTTCAAAATATATTAAAATGATAAAAGCTACAATTATGTATCATTAAAATTACATAGTGACTTTATCAGTTCTCTGTATGGTAAGATATTGAGTTATGTGTCTGCAGTATGAGTGAGGTAGAAATAATCTTCTATTTCCTAAACATCCAACTTATATTTCATTGTTTCATATTTATCATTATTTGTGCTTTAGAGTCTCACTAACTCTTTATTTTTTATTGCCAGTTAGTAAGTATTTAAATCCCACATAGTTTTTTTTTTTTTTTTTTTGATTTTTTTAATCCTTGTTTAAAGTTTCTAATAACAATCATTTCCATTTGGTTGGTATTCATAAGTTGAATTTTGGTATTCATAAGTTGAAGATCAACCAAAATGTGTTATGAATCCTTTAGAAGTTAATTGTCACAAATTTTCATTGTGCATGTGTGTGTGTGTGTGTGTGTGTGTGTGTGTGTGTGTGTGTAGGCAGGTGAATACCTAGAATGGAGGTGTGGAGGGTTTTTCCTTCTATAACTCTTCACCTTATTTTTTGAGGTAGGATCTCTTCCTGAACCTGGATCAGTCAAGTAGTTGACCAGCAATTCCCTGGGCTTTGCCATTATCTTCTTCACTGCCCTCTGCATCATTAGGATTTCATAAGCACACCATTGTGCATAACCTTTTATATGCAAACCGTTTACCCACTGAGGCATCTCCTTAACCTGAATCCTTTTATATAACACATCTATTTTTATTGTATCCCATTCTTTTTTATCACCCTCCCATTATATGTTATGTAACAGAGTTTCCAGACCTCTGCAGTATGTAAGGGCCCCACAGTTGGAGATCTGTTATCTTCTATAGCAAAACTGGAGAGAATGGAATGTACTTGATGTTGTTGTTTTGTTTTCTTTTGGCTTGGTCTGACTTGGTTTGGTTTTGGAGCTGATTAAGAAGGAATTGGAGATGAGCTAATGTCCCGGCATATTGAAAAATTATAAAGCAATGCAAGGGGATGATGAGAGAAGAGGAAATATACAGGAGGGGGATATAGAATTTATCTCAGTGTAAGATGCAGGGCAACAAATGTTAATTGCTAAAATCTTTGTAGACTCAAAGATATCATTCAAGAATAATAAGATGAAAAGATTATATTTTGAGATATAACTTATAATCATTGAATAGTAATGTTTATTGAGTTTATTTTAATTATTGCTTTAATAATTGAGATTGTGATAAAATTACAATTTGATACAGTAATTAGAAATTCAGTATTTATATAAATATTTTTTACTCTCACTTCTCAATAGTTATAAGTCACTATGAGTAACTTGTTATATGTGGTCCACTAGTGAATAAGAAAAATCACAGTTAGATGCACAGATTTTTAGGGCTTTTGGGGCTCTGTGACAACACTTTGATTATAGCTGATTTTAAGCAGGTAGCATCCATATTTTAAATTACAATTCCAAAGCTGTGGTTGATGGGAAAATTCATGTCACACTTAGATAATGGTAGTATTTGTAAGATGATCTCATGTATACCGAGATGATGGCCCAAGAGGCATAGCCAGGATTCTGTCCAACCCTGAGCATTTTTTGAGTTGCTCAATATTCCTACATGCTTGAAAAACTACTAGCTAGAGGAAGACAAGTGTAACATTCAATTTCCTTACTGGAAGGGTGGGCTTGATGAGGTATCAAATTGTCTTCATTCTATTTAACATGCATAGTGTAGTAACTAGTTCTCTGCATGTCCATGTGTCCATTCAGCCACCTTAAGCTTCTCATATTGACATTGCACATGGAGTTATTTGTTAGTGATTGTAGCCCATATGCACAAATCAAAGAGGCAATGTTCAGCTGAGTAGACACGTGCAGCCGAAAATTCATCTCTTCAAGTGCAGAGTGATTAACAGTGCGGAGTGGGTTAGATTACCTAAAATCCATAGAACAATTATCAGTGACTCCTAAACATCTGTAGTTTCATCTCCTGCAGTCCAGTCTCTGTCCTGTTAGGGTACCTGTATTCATGTGCACATATACACATAATTAAAAAAATAAAATGAAATATATAAAAATTCACCAATTGGCTATAGAATGTTAAGTGAGGACTTTAAGTAAGTTTTGTGATGAAAATGTTCATGATGAGAATAAAATTCTAAGTTTACATAATCTTATTGATACCATAATTAAAAACTTGTTGACGATGAATTAAAAGTTCACAAGGTTTCATCTACATTATTTCAAAATTGTGGTTCATTTTACAGCTTTTCACTTATCATCACAATCTTGAACTCTGAACTACTTGAGTAGAATTTATCTTTACTTAATATCGATAGAGATAAAAAGATAAAAATTATTTTTCATGAATGTTTTGGGATGCATACAACTTAATATTGAACTATGTTTCATAAAGTTTATTTTTTTAAGCCTGTGATTGAGTGCTATCCTTGATCTAGACCCTGGAAGTTCTTTCATGTCTTCCCCAGTCATGTACCAATAATCAGATGCTAAGAAATTAGACCATTCTTTCTGTAGAAATTACTTCTAGAATAAATCAGTAAATTTCCTTATTGACAGAATAATTAACTTAATCATGCTGAGGCCAGAAATTGATGCCAATTCTAATCAACAACAAAAATATTTTGGTTGTTACTGGGGGTGGATCTCGTTCTACTATGTTTTCATCTGGTAAATATTGACCACAAGACCTGGTTGTCCCTAGCACAGAGATTCTCATAGATACCAAGTGATGCTATGTAGACCTCACTACCCACTTTAAAGTTAAATAGTTAATAAAAGGCTAGTGCCTATGGTCGGGTAGTAGGGAAAGAAAGGCACAATTTTTAAGTGAGGGGTCAGAAGGAAAATGATAGACCATGAGCATGGGGCCAATGGGACAGCCAATAAGAAGTGATATACGGCTGGAATATAAGTTAGATTAGGTCCAAAACCTGCCCAATCTAGGCTTATAGCTTAGAAACAAAATATCATTATTGTGAGTCTTTTATATGAGCTAGCTAGAACAAATAATTCCTTTACTTACAGATTT